>NW_027531318.1:2905587-3174300 GCF_008692635.1 Crocuta crocuta
CCTCCTCCTCCTCCTCCTTCTTCTTCTTCTTCCCCTCCTCCTCTTTCTGCTTCTGTTTCCCCTTCCCCTTCCCCTTCTCCTCCTTCCCTCTGTTGCTCTTTGTCAGTTCCTGGCCTGCTAGCATTTCACCCTTGGGCTCTGATTTTAATTCACTAACATCACTTTTAACCCTTGGGATTCACAAAAGTTATTACTTTCTCTGAATTTCTTCCTTTTAACTTTTTTACAGGATAGGATTTTATTCACTTCTGACTCTCCCTACCTTGAATGTTTAGGACATGAATTTTACACTATTCAAACTCTGATTCTATGTGCTATACCCAAAAGCCACTTACATTTCTGAACTCTTTTTAATTGGGACAGGGGGCCTAGAAACACAGGAGATGCAAATTTAGAGGGTTTAGAGGGCACTGGAATGATCAAGTTAGAAATATTCATGCAAAAGCAAGAACACCATACCCAAGAGAAGGCTGTGAGACAGACTTGTTCTGGTATACCACATGGTTCAAGGTGCTGGTTAGGTACCTAGGATTTATCACTCAAGAAAGAAAGAATTGATTTTTTGCCTTACAAGTTTCCCTAATGGCGACTTCAGTAGACTTCAGGAGTTAAAATATAATCAGAAGGAGATATGGCAATTAAATTATAAAAACAAAAGTGCTTTGCAAACAGAAGAGTATTTCTTAGATGCAAGGGATTAGGATTAACCTTACTCTCTCAGTTTCCCCATCCATAAATTAGGTCTCAGAATCACTGCACAACCTATTTTCTAGGATAACAGAGATAATCTTGTGAAAGAATAGATATAAATGCGTTTTGTAATACATTTTAAAGGTCTTCAGTTTTCAAGTTGGCAGGAAAAGTATAGACTGCAGACTCTCTCTTCTCACATCAAATCCGTGAAAATAAACGCATATGCATTATCTTCCTTGGATAAAAGAGAGTCAACTATCAGGAAACCAGAAACTATGAGAAATCATATAAGAATGCAGATGGAAAACAGCAGAGGGCATGTCAGCCAGAAAGAGAGGCTGAAGACCAGAGCAAGCATAGGGAAAAGTGGCAACATACAAGCTCCCTGCCTGGAGGTAGTGGATGCTGGGTGTAGAATGTAACCAGGAACCACCAGGAGAGTGGTTAGTTGCGAGACCTCAGGAGGAAGGACTAGGTGGGCTTACCTGTGCACGTTGCTCTTCTACTCCACAAGCAGTAGTAGAGGTATCTGACTCATAAGTGAGTAGTAATTGTGAAATCTTGGGAAAGATAATTTACAGAGCCTCAGCTGGCTTGCAAATGCCTAGGAAGTGCAGAGTTGCTCCTTATGAAAGATTAAATGGTTAGGTGTTCATGCTACAGTAGGCCCTGCTGGTCTCCAAATTGTCCTGGAAGCTCAAATCAAGCAGCAGCACAACAGAGACAACCAATAGACTAAACAGGATTTTTTTTTTTTTTGAGAGAGAGAGAGAGAGAGAGAATGTGAGTGGGGGAGGGGCAGAGGGAGAAAGAGAGAGAGAAAATTCTAAGCAGGTTCCATGCTGGGCATTGATCCTGACTCAGGGCTTGACCCCATAACCCTGGGATCATGGCCTGAGCTGAAACCTAGTGTCAAATGCTCAATCGACTGAGCTACCCAGGTGCCCCTAACCAGGGATCTTAATACAGGAATAGACACTCAAATGAGAACCCCCTGATATTTGATATAGTCGACATTATGAAAGAGAAGCAATAACATCAACAAATGGGAGAATTTGGAAAAGACTACAGAATCACTAGAACAATTAGAAGAGAACTTAAAAAGATGAAAATTAGATTCTCTATCCAAAAATACTAGATAAAAGAAAAATTTGGAGCAATATATTATATTTAAAGGAAATAATTCTGAATCCACATGGCAAATACTGCTATTATTCTGCATGGTATCTGTGTTATTCTAACTTACTGCTAATTAACAAAACTCCAATATTACTTAGGCCATCACTGTACCCACTTAAAATACTCACTTGCCAAACTCTTCAACTATGATTGGCCATGAGACACAGAAATATATGTGGAAAGTTATTTGGGTAGTGGTAGTCTCTGGAAGTCTGCTGTGTTCATAGTAAAAAAAAAAAAAAAAGAACAGATACAGCTAACTTGTACATGTCATTATCCTATCCCTTTCTTCCTCCCTAAAACATAGACACATGAACCATTTGTGACAATGAAAACTAAAACCACATGTTGAGTATTGCAGACTAGTTAAAGTAGAAGGAGTTTTGATGGCTTTCCTGAGCAACTGCAATAGCCTAAGACTTCCAATCTCCAGCTACTTACTACATGGGGAAAAGAAATCTCCATTTTGTAGAGATTTGGAAGACTTGCCTCCCATACCAGCTTCATTGACCAAATTGCTATTCATATAGCCAAATGCAATTCTTAACTTATAAAAATCTAGAATTCTATACCTAGCTAAACTATTATTCAAGAGGGGAACAAAATAGACATATTTTCAGGAAAAAAATGCAAAGTTTAATCATTCATAGACCTCTGAAAAAATTACAAGGAGATATACTTCAGCAAGAGAAAGAGAAGGCAAAATGCAGTGGAGAATGAAGTTAGGTATTACTTGCATAATGTTAAAAAGTTATAATAATATAAAAAGATATTAAATGCAAGTAAGTCACACTTTTATTTGTCAAAAGTGGTCACCAAAACAATAATATATGCTATGAAAGTGAAAATTTGTCATTAAGATGTGTGATTTCATATAATCATATATTGACTCAAAATATTCAGTACACTGTATCTTCCCAGAAAATAAGTTGTTAGAGAGAGAAAATACTCTAGGTTTGTAAAACCCTGAACTACTCCCCAGATTCATTTTACTCACTCATTTAAGGTCCTAGAGACATTTGAAAGACTATAAAAGAATTTAGGATTTATTCATTCATTCTTGATAACAAAACTGGAACACAAAATGTGACCTAGTGGCCAGACTGCTGGTTGGAGATGATGATGAAGGTAGCAAGGAGGAAAAGGAAGAGGAGAACAGAAATTATGACAAGAATGACTACAATAGCAGTGAACATTTATTGAGTGCTTCCTATGTTCAAGGCCCTGTGCTCACTGCTTTACATCATTATCTTATTTATCTGTGGAGCCTCTCTCTGTGCTTTGCCATTGAGGATGTGGGTCATTCTTAGGTCAATGAAGGTTGGCAGGTGAATTCAGTAACTAAGCAGCAAGGTCAAGAAGAGGTGAGAACCTCTGCAACTATTTTTTTGTTGGGGAAAGTTGCAACATATGGAACCCACAGCTGCTGGGGTCATGCATTGAGCACTTTACTCCTCCACTTCCCAGTTGCTTTTAAAGTGTATGATAAATGGGCCTCTTTAAAACTTTGCTTCATGTGGAACTTTAACAACCAGATTCTGTTTACTTTGGCTGACTGGGGAGGAAGAACAAGGCGGGGGGGGGGGTGTACAATAGAAGAAAAATTGGTAAAATTGACCTTCAACATCTGGTTAGAGAAATATTGCTCTCCATATTCCCCCCTCCCCACAAATTACTTGCCAAATTAACTTGCTATACTTTTCCTTCTCTTGCCTTCCATAAGTGGCTCTTGGGCAGGCCATCGATTGGTGAATACTATTGTCACCACTAAACTGCAGAAAGGTCTCATTCTCCCTTCCTTTCCCTTAGAGAATGCAAATGGAAAGAAGGCATAGGAATAGAGTGGAGGAAAGGGTAGGGAGCAGAGTAAAGGGGGCAAGAAAATATTTTTTCTCTCTTCTTTGCTGTTTCTTTTTTTTATTAATCTTTTATTTTTGAGAGAGAGAGACCAGGGGAGGGACAGAGAGAGAGGGTGACACAGAATCTGAAGCAGGCCCCAGGCTCTGAGCTGTCAGCACAGAGCCCAACGTGGGGCTCAAACACATAGACCATGAATTAATGACCTGAGCTGAAGTCGGACACTTAACCAACTGAGCCACCCAGGCATCCCATCTTCTTTGCTGTTTCTATAGCATGGTACTGACTTGCCATGCCTCCTGGAAGATTATAACTTTATAAGAGATTTTACCTTCCTTCTTTGTTTCTTCTTTTTACATTGTCACCACTCCCCTTTGGGTGGAGACTTCTCTGAGTCATGTTCTCTCACTTCTAGGTCACACATTTTCAAACTGGTCGTTAAAAAACTCCTTGATGAACAGGTGAGCAGTTAAGCAGATTTATGAGAAGAGGCTTCCAATTTAAGAATATGCAACATAGTTATGGATTCAGCCTTTCCCATGTAAAATTAAGTTGGAATTAGTGACTTCATATCATGAATATGTTTTTCTCTCAAGTTTTCAAGTACCACTCCATATTAACCTAGCTCCCTCTCTGCCAAACTATTTAAATTGGTCTTATCTCTTGGTTGCCTCCATTTTCACATCTCTTTGCAGGTGAAAGAGGATCCAGTGAGGATCCTCTTTCCTTTTCTTCCTGGCTTTAAGCCTGCCTTCTTAGCTGCCTTTCCAGTCCAAATGGCATGACTTTTTGTGCCCTAAATGAGGATTTGAACCTGAGATACTCCTCCCTATCTGTAGAGAGCTCGCTTTAGACTTTCATTTCTTCTTAACGCCTATAAAATTAACCTGGTAGTGCTAAGCAAAGCACCAGGTTTTGAGGACATCTAACCTAAGTTCTGCCATGCACCAGGCATATGAGTTTGAAAAGGCACTCTGCCAATCTGGGCAAATCACTTCTCTGGTGAATGATGGAGTTGGCCTGGCTGGATGGTATTGAAGATACCTTCCAGCTGCAACATCCTAAGATAAGTATGACTAGTCTGTCACATGCATTAGACAGGTGGCTTCCACATAAAGAGGTTATGCAATTAGCATTGTTATAGAAACAATGTGTCTTCAAATGCATTTTGATTTGAGCAGGGTGTATATAAATAGATATAGAGATATATAGACAATTTAGAAGTCTTTCTTGAAAACATAGTACAATTTCTTTATAACATGCCAATGTTGTAAAATATATGGAAAAATAAGGGGAAATCATGCCTTCCCTTTTCCACACTGAGTGGCTTAGTCCAGAAGAGACTTTGTACAGCCTGGCCTATGACAGGGGATTTATTTCTGCCCCCAACACCCACTGCACCTTGGATTCTGTTTTATCTTCTTGTTCTCTAGTCTACCCACAACAGATGTTTTGTTGGTGTTTTTATGTTAAAAGCAGAGAGAAAGAATGGAATCTTTGTGAAACTCAATGGTGACAACGGTTTGACCAGTTGATGGTACGCCCAAGAGCCACTGAAGCAAGTGCCAAGGTTCCCATCTGATGGATGGACTCACTGTGTGAGCCATGCCCCCCACAGCTGATACTTGGACACAGGTCCCTCGGGGGTCACAAGCAGTCATTCTGCCTGAGAGAACTTTGCCCTTGTTGAGGGACCACTGCCGTGCTTGCCTCAGCAAGCAGTCTCGCTCATCACTGTTTTTTATTGGTTTAGTAACTGGTGTTGACATCGTGTTATTTTTCAGGAAGTGGTATTTTTTTCTGGCCAACATCTTTGTGACAGTGGGCATTGCAGTCGTGACAGTAACACAAATGTAATTGAACCAGCAGCAGGCTCTTCAAGCATAATGAAGGTAGATATTGTTAAAGTTGCAAGATGTGGGGGAGTAGGCCCAGACGACTTGTCAGTGGCCATTAACTCTCCTCCGCCCCCTGCATTTCCCTTTCCATTCTGTCTTAGAGCTTTGTTTCAGACAAGTTGCCTGTGGCAGTGGGTTGGGGAGATGACTCTGAAGGAGCTTCAGCCCACACAGGGACATGTGTGACAAATTATCCTGACAGGGCTGCCACTACAATATTAGCAGCTTGTTAGAGGAGATGGGTGAAATTCATCTCAGCTTTGATCAATTTTCTGCTAGCACTTCAGGGCTTTAAAAGAATCCCATCTTCCCCACCCCTTTGTACCCCCACCACTAATTTCTCCTAATTTTTTATTGTTGAGGCGGCACTTGGCAGGACTTCCCAAGGATTCAGAGTATCTGGCAACAGACTGAGCAAGTCCTAGAAGAGTTTATGCCTAGTTTTAGGAGGAAAAAAGGCAACATAAGCCTGGGTTTTTACATTTGTACTCGAGAATAGAGAAACAAAGATCTTGGATGACATAATTTCTAAGGTCTTATCCAATTCTCACAATCCATGATTCTATGAGGAGAGCTGGAAGACAGAGTGGGGAGAGGGGAAGGTCTTTGCTCACACCATTTGCTCTGCCTGGGGAAACTTGGAACTAGAAAGGCCCACAGAGCAAGGTCAGACCAACAGATGGAATCCCTGATAAGGCAGATGAGACAAAGATCTGGACCTCCTGATTTCCAGTCAGGTGTTCCACTTGATGGCATCACCACAAGAGAGAAAAATTAATCAGGAGTAAATATATCAGGGGTACCTGGGTGGCTCAGTTGGTTAAGCATCTGACTCCTGACTTTGGATCAGGTCGTGATCTCCTGGTTTGGGAGTTCAAGCCTGTGTCAGGCACTGTGTTGAGAGGAGGGAGCCTGCTTGGGATTCTCATTCTTTCTCTCTCTCTCTCTCTCTACACCTCCCCCACTTACACTCTCAATGTCTCTCTCTCTCTCTCTCTCTCAAAATAAATAAACATTTAATAAAAGTAAATGTTGGGGCACCTGGGTGGCTTAGTCGGTTAAGCGTCCGACTTTCGCTTAGGTCATGATCTCGCGGTTCGCGGGTTCGGGCCCGCGTCGGGCTCTGTGCTGACTGCCAGCTCAGAGCCTGGAGCCTGTTTCAGTCTGTGACTCCCTCTCTCTCTGACCCTCCTCAGCTCGCGCTGTCTCTCTCTCTCTCCTAGATATAAATAAAACATTAAAAAAAAAGTAAATGTTTCAGGATACCTCAGAGAAACAAAACCAATAGGAGATATGTGTGTGTTTATTTATTTTATTTATATATGTGTGTGTACATATATGAATTACATATAAATATCATATGAAATCTTTGTACATATATATGATTTCTTAACTTAAATCTCTGTACATATATACATATGTATTATGTACAAAATCATAGGGAAGGCTAACAGGCTGTGAACTCAGACAGGGGTTGATGCTGCAATCTTGAACCAGAATTTTGTCTCCAGGAAACCTCAGCATTTGCTTTTAGGGCCTTCTACTGATTGGATAAAGCCCACTGGCATTATTGAGTGTAATCTCTTTTACAAGACATCAACTAACTAAGACAGCATTTAGGTTAGTGTTTGATTAAGTATCTAGGTACCATAACCTAGCCAAGTTCATACATAAAATTAACCATCACAGCAATCACACAGATGCCTACCTTGTATAATACACCTTGTTTAATAATAGCAAATATGTGTGTAGAGCTTACCAGGTACTAGAAACCATTCCAAGATTTTACAATAGACAGTTGATCCTCACGATTTGTGGATTCTGTATATGCAAATTCACCTACTTACTCAAGTGTATTCGTAATGCCCAAATCAATACCCGTGGTGCTTTTATGATCGTTTGTACTTATGGACAAAAATTTGAGTTGCCTAATCTGCATGTTTCCAGCTAAGGCTGAGCAAAGTGATATTCCTTCTTCTTGTTTCAGCTCTCCTACCGTAAACAAGTGTCCTTTTTGTTGTACATTTAGTGCCATGCTTTTTTTATAATTTTATGTTTTTTGAGAATGGGTTTCTTTTTAGAATGTCCCCTGACCCCAAGCACAGTGTTGAAATCCTGTCTAGTTTCCTGAGTACAAGAAAACTGTGATGTGCCTCACAGAGAAAATATATCTGTCAGACAAGCTTTGTTCAGACATGAGTTACAGTTGGCATAGGCTCCATTTTAGTGAGTCAATAATATATCTCAAATAAGGTGTCTTTAAATAGAAACACACACAAAACAAGGTTATGTACTGGTCAATGGATGAAAATGTATGATCAGACACTGACCCTGTTTCTTCTAGGAGCCATGGGCCCATACTTGCTAATTCAGACATCTGGGCAACTTCATAGAACATAAATACTACAGATAACTACAGATGGTGAGAATCAACTGTATATCAATGTGCTTAATCCTAAAGCAACCCTATTATTCCCATCTTAGAGGGTGAGAACTCTAAAAATGAGAATAATAGGAAAGTTAAATAGTGCTGGTGCTGTGACTGGACACCAGGCAAGTCAGGTTCCCTAGTCACTGTACTGTACTGTGTCCCTGCAAAGCCTCTTCTTTTTTCAATTTCAATTTCAATTTCTTTCTTTTCTTTTTTACAAATAGTTTATTGTCAAGTTGATTTCCATATAACACCCAGTGCTCATCCCCACAAATGCCCTCCTCCATGCCCATCCCCCCTTCCCCCACACCCATCAGTCCTTAGTTTGTTCTCAGCATTCAAGAGTCTCTCATGGTTTGCTTCTCTCCATTTTCCCCACCTTTTCTCCCCTTCTTCTCTCCCACGGTCCTCCAATAAGTTCCTCCTAATTCTCCTATACGTACAAACATATGGTATCTGTCCTTCTCTGCCTGACTTATTACTCTCAGCATAACACCCTCAAGGTCCATCCATGTTGCTACAAATGGCCAGATTTCATTCTTGTATGAATGAATTGTATAGTAGTATTCCATGGTATAGATAAACCACATCTTCTTGATCCATTCGTCCATTGATGGACACTTAGGCTCTTTCCATGTTTTGGCTATCATGGAGAGTGCTGCTATGAACATTGGGGTACATGTGCTCCTATGCATCAGCATTTCTGTATCCCTTGGGTAAATTCTTAGCAGTGCTATTGCTAGGTCATAGGGGAGCTCTATTGTTAATTTTTTGAGGAACCTCCACACTGTTTTCCAGAGGGGCTGTACCAGCTTACATTCCCACCAACAGTGTAGGAGGGTGCCCATTTCTCACATCCTCGCCAGCATCTAGAGTTCTCTGATTTGCTCATTTTAGCCACTCTGACTGGCATGAGGTGGTATCTCAGTGTGGTTTTGATGTGTATTTCCCTGATGAGGAGGGATGCTGAGCATCGTTTCATGTGTCTGTTGGCCATCTGGATCTGTCCTATGAACAGAAGTGTCTGTTCATATCTTCTCCCCATTTCTTTACTGGGTTGTTTGTTTTTCGGGTGTGGAGTTTGGTGAGTTCCTTATAGATTTTGGATATTTGCCCTTTATCTGATATGTCATTTGCAACTATCTTTTCCCATTCCATTGGTTGCCTATTAGTTTTGTGGATTGTTTCCTTTGTCGTGCAAAAGCTTTTAATCTTGATGAGGTCCTAATGGTGTATTTTTGCTCTTGATTCCCTTGCTTTTGGGGATGTGTAAGTAAGAAGTTGCTGCAGTGGAGGTCAAGGAGGTTGTTTCCTGCTTTCTCCTCTATGGTTTTGATGGTTTCCTGTCTCACATTCAGGTCCTTTATCCATTTTGAGTTTATTTTTGTGTATGGTGTGAGAAAATGATCTAGTTTCATTCTTCTGCATGTTGCTGCTCAGTTCTCCCAACACCATCTGTTAAAAAGGCTGGCTTTTTTCCATTGGATACTCTTTCCTGCTTTGTCAGAGATTAGTTGGCTGTATACCTTTGGGTCCAGCTCTGAGTTCTCAATTCTATTCCATTGGTCTATGTGTCTATTTTTGTGCCAATACCATACTGTCTTGATGATGACAGCCTGCAAAGCCTCTTCTAATATTAAGTTTCTGCTGATGCCTTTAATTTTCACTTACTCTTATATATGTTATGTCTTATCCTACTTTCCTGAACTTAGTGTTCTGTGGACCTTTTTTTTTTCTTTTGGTACTGTAATGCACTTAAAGTGAAAATATGTAGAATAATAGAAGAAAGATGAAAACAAAAGACATATGGGAACTTGATATTGAATCTTCAGAATTTCCTAAAAGTTCTGGGCCTAATGATAAGCTAGTATAGAAATAGACAATAAAGGAAAACAAGCTGTGACTGGGTTGAGAATGTTAAATCAGAAGTAAGCGGAGATGAGTTAAAATGTAATCATGTAGGATCCCTGAGTGGCTCAGTTGGTTGAGTGTCCAACTCTTGACCTTGGCTCAGGTAATGATCTCACGGTTCATGGGATTGAGCTCCGCATTGGGCTCTGTGCTGACAGCCAGGAGCCTGCTTGGGATTCTCTCTCTCCCTCTCTCTCTCTGTTAGTCCTGCATCCTTTCATGCGTGCTCTCCCCCCTCTCTCAAACTAAATAAATAAACAATTAAAAATGCATTCATGTATATTCCTACAAGGCACTTTTAATTATATGTCACTTAAAATTTCATCTTTAATCTCTCCCTCTCTTCATTAGTTGTATTTCTGCATAATGTAAACTGGGCAAAACATTGCAAGATGGCATGATTTCTAAAGACTTATTTATCTGTGCTGTGAAGCATGGTCCAGAGTTCCTGCCTGTGAGAATTTCATTGTGTTTGAGGAAGTAGACTAAAGCAATAATTTTAATGCAATAGTGGAGTTATTTCAGACAGAGGGAGCCTTGTAGACAAAGATATAGAGGCAGGGAAGTTGTTGCAGGAAAGGTAAGTAATACACTGTGATTAGAACAGGAAGGATTGAGGGTCAAGGCCATCATTCTGTGTAAAGCCAAAAGGCAACATTTCATTGTTGTCCAGGTGAACAGAATCTTCTGGAGTTGTCTAGCACACAACCTAAGCTGAATAGAAGACCATGCATAATTTTGAGAAGGGGTATCCATGCTATTTTTCTCTTTTTATATTATGTAGGAGAAGATTTAAAGGGGAAACTGACATCAGATTTGCTTATTATTAAAAGGACAAAAACTGTATATCTTTCTGTATCACCAAAACTGTCAGCTAGAAGCAATGTGTTTGTGACTAATTCACACTATACCTTCTTGAAATATAACTATTGGTGGTACAGTGAAAATGCCTAGTCATAGGATCTCCATGTGTGATAAATGCTCTGACATAAGTTCAAGAACCAGGTGAAAAAAATAGCCTTTCAAAATATTTAAGCATTTTCATAATGAAATGCACAGGCCCTCAGAATATGCTCTGTGACAGCTGGAAGAACTTTTAGAGAAATTCCAGTCTACAGATGAAGCAAAATATCTTTGCAAATTCAAACTTCTGCAGAAAGATCAAGAGCTGGGACTAGATCAACAGCTTTTAATATGGTGTTCTTCCCTCTCCTTGGACCTGTCACTAAAATCAACGACAATAATACACTTTCTCACCCTTAGCAGGGATCAACCTTCCAGGCCCATCTTTTCCTCAACAATTTTTCTTTTCTGTTTTCCACTGCCTCAACTTGATCTCAGGTTTGCACTGGAATTGAGTCCAAACAGGATAAAATACCATGAGAAGCTTTGTTCAGATTGCTGCAGCCCGGCCAGAGACAGGAAATACTAGAAACCATGAGAGAGTGCCTGTTCTGACGAGAATTCCAGCAGAGTTTGGTTCGATTCAAGCAAGTTCCAAAACAAAAGAAAAATCCTTACATGATCCGCCAATATTTCTAGGGTACTCTTCCAAAACAAACAGAAATTTACATCCTTAAAGAGTCCCTCACGCCTGTAGCCCATCCACTGCCCGAGTTCCCCTGGCAGCCCCTCTCTCTGTATCAGAAGAAGGCTCCTGATGGGAAGTCTCAGTTGTGTGGACCTTTTGTAAAGCTGCTGCCTGTCATGAGCCTTGTGGCTAACTCTGACAGCGAGCACTTTCCTGAGGCTTTCACGTACAAAACTATTGAGTTTCATTTTTCTTGTGCTGGGTAATGTGCCAACATTAATTGATATGATGCTGTCATTCTCTCACCCTGTAAAAGAAAATCACTACAAGTTCATGGCTTAATCTTTGCTCATAGGAGACGTAATAAAAGCTATAACTCCGAAAAAAGAGAGGTGAGCATTGTTAATCACTCTGTCAGTGCAAAAAGAATGCTTTCTGCGGCACAGTTGTTCACTGACCTAAGATAAATTTGAAGAAGAGGCCCAATTCTCATCTATGCTCCAGAGGCCATATTGTTTTGCAGACTGTGGAATAAATAAAATATTTCCTGAAGAGCAAACACGTGCAGGAAAGAGTGGAGTGTGAGGATATGCTGTAGTTAAGACAGGCTAGCCAGATGTTAGTGCTGACCTCTACTCGCTGGAATCTGATTGACATTGGAGTTGGATTTCTCCAGCTGTTTGGAAGAGCTACATGGGAAGTCGACTCTTTCCCAAGACTGAAGGGGGCCACCTGCAAAATATCTCCTTCGTTGCCATTGGGATTTCCATTGTGTGTATTTCTGAGATCTTGAATCCCTATTTTTCAATGTATAGAAATGTTATAAAAAGGATTATAGATTTATCAGGAACCAGATCTCTTAAAGAGAGCTCTGCGTTATTTCCACCATGATACGTGCTTAGAGTGTCAGCAGGACCCTCATGAATCCATATTTAATATTTTGTTTCAGGATACTTTGAACTGTGGATGGCACATACTGAAGCTAACAGACTAACAAAAAGCATACATACAGACACACACACACACTTTTTTATGAAAGTGGGATGTGTATTGTGAACAAGTTCCTGCAAATGGAAACCATCTATAAAACTGTCCACTGAGCCAATGGAACACTCACTAATTAGAATCATTTCTGGAAACTATTGTTTCAAGAAAGTGGTAGTTCCAGGAAGCCTTGTAGATTTTATTTATTTATGTATTTATTTATGTAGATTTTTATCACTGGAGCCTTGGCTAAAATTAGCATTGTGAAGCAAGGACAGCAAAATTGCATATTTTAAATGTGCCTTAAAATGGAGCATTAGTCATAATAAAACACAGATACCCTAAGATTCAAAACCAGCAATTCTGTAAAAACCACAGAAATTTGGACCTCATGTATAGATTAGTTAGCTGAAATTTACCTTTGCATTGTCTACAAAATAAGCGGTTAGGGAGTAAGTTGCGAATGCAAATTAAACTTCAGGCCAAAATTTAAAGAGAACAAACTGGTTTCAAACAGGCCCTTAAGCATTTTGGAAGCAGCTATTTACATATAAGCAATTAATGCCTGAATTACAAATCATTCTTATCTGTTCATTAAAAGAAGCTCCCCAGGACCTCTATTAGACTTCTAAAAAATCTAGATATATAAATTGTGTGCATTCAAAAATAGGAACACATTCCACTGTTCACCCTTCACTAATTCAGATTGTTCTTTTTGACAATCTGGGTGAGAAAGGTTTTAGTTTGCTCTTGGAGAAGAAAGCAGATCTTAGTGATCACACTGACGTTGATCTCTAGTGTCTTAGGATTTTAGAAATGACTTGGAGTTTGAGAGCAGGTCACAGAGGACAGAGCCATTTATGGGATGTAATTTAAGGGGTTCAGCTTGCCCCACATATGGCCCCACTTGTGTTTCCAGCATTTAGTGTTTCTATGGACTCATTTTGGAGGAAGGCAAATAGCTTTTTCAAGGGTCCCTTGTTTTAATGAACATATCTTCTTATAGGAGGCAATCCATGAGCATAGAGGGTTCTCCAACAGCAGGGTAACAGAGGTGAGTAAAAATGGAAGACATGGTTGGGGGGGACCGATTTGAATTGTGGGAACTTTATTCTCAGTGCTAAGAAGAGAGCAGTTGCAAATAGCGAAAGCTTAATGGTATTGGTGAACAGAGAAGATGAAGAAGTGTTAAATACAAGTTCTATCTACTTCATAATTGTGCTGAAGGCCAGTCTTGGTTCCAACATGCTAGATGAGCTCTATCATCCCCACAGGGTTGGCTCGAAGGGTAGGAGAAAATTTCTACCTTCTTAGCCTTTGTTTTTTCTTTTCTTTTTTAAGTTTATTTAGTTTGAGAGAGACAGAGACAGGGCAAGTGGGGGAGGGATGAGAAAGCAAGAGAGAGAACCCCAACCAGGGGCCATGCTGTCAGCACATAGTCCAATGCAGGGCTCAACTCACTGACTGTGAGATCATGACCTGAGCAGAAATCAAGAGTCCAACCCTCAAGGGACTGAGTTTCCCAGGCACCTCAGCCTTTGCTTTTTCAAGGCTAAAGCCCTTCCTATGCCTCATGCCAGTCCCTTCAGTGTAGCTTCTTCTAGCTCATTGTAAGCCCTTTAAAATACCAAAAGTCTGAATTAAAAATAAAACCTGTATGCTTTCTAGAAAGATACTTTATTGCACTTAATCAAGCATTGCCCTCACTTCTGCATAAATGTCTTAACTTCCATGAGAAAATTTTTCAAAATTAAAATTAAGCCCAAGCAAAGTACTTCTGGGATATTGTGAAATATAATTGGTAACTATAAGTTTTCACATGCTGAGAAGTCAAATAAAGTCAAATATATAAAAAGTCCATGCATTTATATGACCTACTGAACATTTACACATTGTCCAAAGATTTTATTATAAATGTTATTTCAGCCTGAGGTGATGTATCTATTAAAAACCATATGATAATACAACCAAGTAGATGTTTTAAACATAATTGTTTATTGACCAGTTTTTTTCCACTTAAAAAAAAAACTGGAACATCTTTTTTTTAACTTTTAAAAATTTAACATACACTGTTATATTAGTTTCAGATGTGCAAAATAGTGATTCAACAGTTCCATATATTACTTAGTTGCTCATCAAGTAACTGTACTCTTAATTCCCTTCACCTATTTCATCCATCCCCCCTCCCCTCCCTTCTGCTAACCAACAGCTTGTTCTCCATAGTCAAAAGTCTGTTTTTTGGTTTGTTTCTTTTTTTCTTTGTCCATTTGTTTTGTTTCTTAAATTCCACATATGAAAGAAATCATATGGTATTTCTCTATGACTAATCTTATTTTACTTAGCATACTACTCTCTAGCTCTATCCATGTCATTGTAAATGGCATGATTTCAGCCTTTTCTATGGTTGAGTAATATTCCATCATATATAATATAATATAATATAATTTAACATATATCTCACATCTTCATTTATTCATCTATCAATGGACACTTGGGCTACTTCTATAATTTGGCTATTATAAATAATGCTACTGTAAACATTGGGGTACATGAATCCAGTTGAATTAGCATTTTTGTATTCTTTGGGTAAATACCTAGTTGAGCAATTGCTGGATCATAGATAGTTTTATTTTTAACTTTTGGAGGAATCTCCATACTATTTTCCAGAGTGGCTGCATTGGTTTTTATTCCCACGAAGAGTGTAAGAGGGTTCCCTTTTCTCTGCAGCTTCACCAACATCTGATGTTTGTGTTGTTCATTTTAGCCATTCTGACAGGTGATACCTCTTTGTAGTTTTGATTTGCATGTCTCTGATGATTAGTTGAGCATCTTTTCATGTGTCTGTTGACCATCTGGAAAATTTCTTTGGAAAAATGTCTATTCATGTCTTCTGCTCATTTTTAAATTGGATTATTTGTTTTTTGGCTGTTGAGTTGTAGAAGTTCTCTATATATTTTGAATACTAACCCTTTATCAGGTATGTCATTTGACAAATATACTTTCCCATTCTGTAGGTTGCCTTTTATTTAGTTGATTGTCTCCTTCCCTGTGCAGAACTTTTTTTTATTTTGATATAGTCCCAATAGTTTATTTTTGTTTTTGTTTCTCTCATCTCAGGAGACATGTCTAGAAAGAATTTGCTGTGACAATGTCAAAGAGGTTACTGCTTGTGTTCCCCTCTAGGATTTTTATGATTTTATGTCTCACATTAGGTCTTTAATCCATTTTGGGTTTATATTTGTGTATGGTGCAAGAAAGTGGTCCTCTTTTGCACTATTGGTTGTTTGCACTAACAGGTTGCTATCCAGTTTTTCCAACACCATTGGTTGAACACATTGTCTCTTTTTCATTGGAAATTCTTTCCTGCTTTGTCAAAGAATAATTTACCATATAGCTCTTGGCTCATTTCTGGGTTTTCTCTTCTGTTTTACTGACCTATGTGTCCATTTTTGTGCCAGTACTATCCTGTTTTGACTACTACAGCTTTGTAATATAACTCGAAGTCCAGAATTGCAATGCTCCTGGCTTTGCTTTTCCTTGTCAAAGTTGCTTTGGCTATTCAGGGTTTTTTGTGGTTCCACACAAATTTTAGGATTGTTTGTTCTGGCTCTGTGAAAATTCGGTTGGTATTTTGATAGGAACTGCATTAAATCTGGAGATTGCTTTGAGTTGTATGGACATTTTAACAATATTTATTCTTCCAATCCATGAGCATGGAATGTTTTTCTATTTCTTTGTGTTGTCTTCAATTTTTTTCATCAATGTTCTATAGTTTTCAGAGTACAGAGTATAGTTTTCAGAGTACAGAGTAAATCTCCTTGGTTAAACTTATTCCTATTATTGTTTTTGGTGCAATTGTAAATGGGATTGTTTTCTTAATTTCTCTTTCTTCTCCTTCATTTTTAGTGTATAGAAACTCAATAGATTTCTATACATTGATTTTTATATCTTGTGACTTTAATAAATTTATCAGTTCTAATAGTTTTATGGTGATCTTTAGGGTTTTATATAAAAAAGTATCATGTCATCTGCAAATAATAAAAGTTTTATTTCTTCCTTACCAATTTGAAGTTGGTTTTATTTCTTTTTGTTGTCTGGTTGATGTGGCTAGGACTTCCAGTACTATGCTGAATAAAAGTGGTGAGAATAGGGCACGTGAGTGGCTCAGTTGATTGAATGTCTCTTGACCTCAGCTCAGGTCATGATCTCATGGTTTGTGAGTTCAAGCCCCGCATTGGACTCTGTGCTGAGAGCATAGAGCCTGCTTAGGATTCTGTCTTTCCCTCTCTCTCTGCCCCTGCCCTGCTCACGTGTGTGCATGCATGTACACATTCTCTCCCTCTCTCTCTCTTTCTCTCTCTCAAAATAAATAAATAAACTTAAAAAAATGGTGAGAGTGGACACCTTCATCTTACTCCTTACCTTAGGGTAAAAGCTCTCAATTTTTTCCTGTTGAGTATGATATTGGCTGTGGATAGTTCATATAAGGCCTTTGTTATGTTGAGGTATGTTCCCTCTAAACCTGTTTTGTTGAGGGTTTTTATCATGAATGAATGTTGTACTTTGTCAAATACTCTTTTTTTTTTTTTTTTTTTTTTTTTTCTTTTTTTTGGTTGTTTATNTCCTTTCTCTTTTTGATGTGATGTATCAAGTTGATTGCTTTGCGAATATTGAACCACTCTTGCGCCCTGGGAATAAATCCCACTAAATTATTATTTTTTCTTAATGTTTAGTTGGATTTGATTTGGTAGTACTTTGTTGAGGACTTTTGCATCTATGTTCATCAGAGATTTTGGCCTATAATTTTTCTTCTTATTCTTTTTTTTTATGGTGTCTTTATTAGGTAGTATCAGGGTAATGTTGACCTCATAGAATAAATTTGGAAGTTTTCCTTCCTCTTCTATTTTTTGGAATAGTTTAAGAAGAAAAAGTATTAACTGTGTTTTAAATGTTTGGTAGAATTTTCTCGTGAAGCTATCTGGTCCTAGAGTTTTGTTTGTTGGAAGTTTTTTGATACTAATTCAATTTTATTGCTGGTAATTGGTCTGTTCAAATTTTCCATTTCTTCCTGCTTAAGTTTTGAAAGGTTTTATGTTTCAAGGAATTTATCCATTTCTTCTAGGTTGTCCAATCTGTTGATATAATTTTTTTCATAATATTCCCTTATAATAGTTTGTATTTTTGTGATGTCAGTTTTTATTTCTCCTCTTTCATTTCTGATTTTATTTATTTAAGTTCTCTCTCTCTCTCTTTCACTCTTTAATGAGTCTGGATAGAAGTTACCAATTTAGTTGATCTTTTCAAAGAACCAGCTGCTGGTTTCTTATTCTTTTAGTTTCTATATCAATTATTTCTGCTTTAATCTTTATTATTTTATTCCTTCTGGTGGTTGGGGTTTTATTTTTATTCTTTTGGCTCATTTAGGTATAAGGTTAGGCTTTTTTTTTTTTTTGAGATTTTTATTGCTTATTGAGGCAGATCTGTATTGCTATAAACTTCCCTCTTAGAACAGCTTTTGCTTCATCCCAAATATTTTGGAACATTGTGTTTTCATTTTCATTTCTTTCCATGTAATTTTTTATTTCTTCTTTGATTTCTTGGTTGACCCCTCCATGTACCTCTGGTCTTTCCAGATTTTTTTCTTGGGGTTGATTTCTAATTTCATAGCATTCTGGTCAGAAAAGATGCGTGGTATGACTTTGATCTTTTTAATTTGTTAAGGTTTGTTTTGTGGCCCAATATCTGATTTATTCTGAAGAATGTCCCATGTGTACTTCAGAATGTGTATTCATCTGTTTTAGGGTGGAATGTTCTGAATATATCTGTCAAATCCAATTGGTCCTGTGTATCTTTCAAAGCTACTGTTTCTTATTGCTATTCTGTTTGTATGATCTGTCCATGGATATAAATAGTGTATTAAAGTCCCCTATTATTATAATACTATTATAATCAATAGTATTACTATTGATTAGTTCCTTTCTGCTTGTTATTAACTCTTTTATGTATTTGGGTCCTTTTATGTTGGGTGTATAAATATTTACAATTGTTATATCTTCTTGTTAGACTGTATCCTTTATGATTATATATTGTCCTACTTTGTCTCTTATTACAATCTGTTTTAAAGTTTATTTTGTGCAATATAAGTATTGCTAACCCAGCTTTTGTTTTTTTATATCTTTTTGCATGGTGGATGTTTCTCCATCCCCTCACATTCAGTCTGCAAGTGTCTTTAGGTCTGAAATGTGTCTCCCGTAGGCAACATATAGATGGGCCTTGTTTTTTAATCTACTCTGTCACCCATGTCTTTTGATTGGAGCATTTAGTCCATTTACCTTCAGAGTAATTATTTATAGATAAGTATTTATTGTCATTTGTTACTTGTTTTGTCTTTGTTTTTGTAGTTTTTCCTCTGTTCTTTCTTCACTTGCTCTCTTTTATAATTTGCTTGCTTTCTTTATTTATATGCTTGGATTCCTTCCTCTTTATTCTTTGCATATCTATTATTGGGTTTTGATTTGTAGTTACTATTCAGTCTGTATATAACATCTTCTGCAGATAGCAGTCTATATCTAGTTGATGGTCACTTAGGTCTGAACCCATTCTTTAAAGTTGCAACATCTTTTAAAGGACATCTTAGTTTTCCTTAGAGGGTGTTAGGACAATCCTGTCTTACTTCTACTGCAGATGATATTACCCAGTCTTAGAAAACTCCTCTTCCTTGTAGGCAAGTGTATGTCAGGCAAATAACAGGCAACTCTTATTACCTTCTCTCCTAACTGGGCCATTTCTATGAATGACCAATCCTTACAAATTGTTCACTATTTATATAACTACACCTTTTGGTTTCCATTTCTTTTGCTATGAAACAGAGCAATTCATTTTTATTCCTGGGAGAGTTCTACTGGGTGTTTTGAGATGTGCAATGGTTATGAGGATTATATTAGATATATGGATAGGGAAAGTCATCTATCCCTATTCAACATTAAGATCAAGAACTTTTGTTTAGTTTTTTCAAAGTTGCTGGTTTTTTCAATTAAATCCCATGATACCTAACAAAAAAAAAAGATGACAACCGGAAAGAAAAACAAATTTGCTAATTTTGCCTCAGACTTTACTTCTCTTCTTTGTCCATCTCCATCTTTTCCCAAGAGGTTGCTGATCGTCAATTTTAGGTAATTTCACTTTGCTCTTGACAAGGTTTTGCACTAGAAATTGTGATGTTTTGTTAGAAGAGGGTCTCCATTTAATATTGTAAAATTCTGCACATAATCATAAAGAAAATATCTAGACTTAAAGATATTTCTGCAAGATTCTTCAGAAATTTTGCTAGTTAGTGACTAAAGCAGCCTAATCACAAATATCAAATAAGCCAGGGCTCACTAAATCAGGTGCAGAAGAGAAATAGCGTGATTGTGGGTTTGATATAGAGTAAACTTAGTAAAGGAAATAAGAAGTGCACATATGTCAGCATCTAACCAGGAACCAGATTTGCCCTCATGTGATGCTATGCAAAAAAAATTTAAACCCAGTATCTTCAGCTAAAATGGCTTGGCTTTGGTTGTCAGTGGACCACATGTAAATACCAGATGAAAGAGCAAGACCCAAGGTCTGATTTCCATCCCATGAGGTATTGGAAGATCCGTTAACCTGAGAGGAAAATCTTTTGGCTGGATTATAAAATAGTATGCTTATCTGTTAGTGTGGTCATGTTTTTATTGAGAAAATAGATTATCCAGAAATATGTACTGTTTATAGTTCCATCAGATGGAAGGGTTGTTTCTAGGTCATATACCTTCCTTTTTGTCAATGCAGCCCCAACAGTCTTCCTCAAGAAGATGGCTCAGGTCCTGAAGCCCAGGTTCTTCATTCATTCATTCATTCATTTATTCATCAGACAATGACTGAGAACCAGTGATGTGTGAAAACATATTAAAATTTGATTATGTAAGCAGAAAACCAAACAAATGAGCTGACTGCAGATATAGGCACAGAAACATATAATTACTAGTTTGAACTATATGAAATTGCCATTTTATGTCAAAAATGATGAATATTGGCAATTTCATGTGGTACAATTTTTTAATGAAATTTATTAAGCTCAGTGACAGAATATGTATAGAGTTTTCATTGTTGTTTGCTTGTTTGTGTTTAGCATTAGAAAAGGACACTTGAACTGGAGATTATGGATTGGAGAATGGGGACAAGCATATATGGGTAAGTTTGCTGGAGGACACCTGGTTACAACAGTTGATGATGTGGATTATGAGAACCTTCTGGAGAAGAATGCCTTCAGAAAAATTATCCTGAAGTGGCTTTAGTTATTTAAACATGGAAGTTGATCAAAAAGAGAACATTAGGACAAAAGTGCTGATGTCTTAGGGTACTGATACAGAAGCCATCAGGTATCTAATTGATCCCTTGATTTCTTTGCTCTTACTGACCTGGAGTGTTCCATATCCTCTATTCACCTACCTCCCGGCTTAATTTCTGGAGATGGTTCATGATCAGCAATCTCTGCAATAAGTGGTAAAGACCTAAGCACCTTATAATTCATGTTCTTATGTGAGGAGCTCTACAACTTCACAAGAATGACATCATCAGTGGTAGATTTTGACTCTTGCTTTCAGAAATAGTCCTTATACCTAGTGTCTAGAATCTAAGCTTTGATTTTTAAAAAATTAATATTTATTTATCTATTTTGAGAGAGAGAGAGAGAGTGTGTGTGTGTGTGTGTGTGTGTGCATGAGAAGGGCAGGGACAGGAAGAAGAGAGAGAGGGAGAATCCCAAGCAGACTCTGATAACACAGACTCCGATGTGGGAGTTTAAGCTCATGAACCTTGAGATCACGACCTGAGCTGAAATCAAGTGTTGGATGCTTAACTGACTAAGCCACCAGGCACCCCAAACCCTTATTTGTTGATTCAAGGTTGATGACTCCAAGCCTAAAAATGATGACCTTGGCTGGGTTTAGTGTTGGCCTCACCCTTGAAAAATTTTTTAGTTTTCATTTCTTGACTTTCAAAACCTCCTCTCTTAATTCAACTGGTGCTTACCATGTATTAAGCAGGTCTCATTCTCTGGTTCTGCTTTCTATTCTGAGTGAGTAATGCCAAGTCCTGAGAAAAGCCATTTTGAAGATCTAACACAAGAGCACAGGGGACAGAAGCATGTTGAGTTAGACTCCAGTAAACTCTTGCAGCAACTCATGGTTCTCTTAAAAGTTCATTGAAAGTGTGTTACCAGGAGTGCCTGGGTGGCTCGGTCAGTTAAGTGTCTGACTTCCGCTCAGGCCATGATCTCACAGTCCGTGGGTTCGAGCCCCACATCAGCCTCTGTGCTGACAGCCCAGAGCCTGGAGATTGCTTCAGATTCTGTGTCTCCCTCTCTCTCTGCTCCTTCCTCACTCGTTCTCTGTCTCTGTCTCTCAAAATAAAATAAAGACATAAAAAAAAAAGAAAGTGTGTTACCACATCACTGTCTGGGAAGCCCTTGATAGTTCAGGCTACCATG
Source organism: Crocuta crocuta (assembly GCF_008692635.1). NCBI lineage: Eukaryota > Metazoa > Chordata > Mammalia > Carnivora > Hyaenidae > Crocuta > Crocuta crocuta. The sequence continues at coordinate 2,927,583 of NW_027531318.1, forward strand.
GTTTCACTTTACATTCTGTGGCTTACCACACAGACAGTTATGGAGGAGAAGAACAAGCTTTCAGCCTAATAATTCACTAGAACTGGAAAACGTGTGGCTCATGAAGATAAAAGATTCTATACATACACATGTTTTTGGATATTCATTGCCACAAATGATGAGAAAGAAAACATGACAGTTAAGAGGAATTATATTCTTCAGGAACACTCTAGAATGCTCTCTGCATCACAGAGAGTTTGGGCTTCTTGGACTTAACGCCTCTTATGGTGTCATCTAATTCTATGATCCCGTGACTTGCAAAAGTTGTTTTTCTCCCCAAATGTGAAATAGGAGCCTTTGTTACCTAACATCACTAAGGTCATGTTACTATATGCTCTATGAAGAATGTGCTGCATTCCTGGGCACATTTTAACTCATATACTACCCCAAGCTTTTAATCATTCTAAGAAAGGCCTGTTAACCCATGGATAAGAACAGAGTATTTGTAGAAGGTGGTCTAGAGCCGTAGATGATGATGTGCTTTGAGACAGTTGGAGATGTCATTTGTGGCTATCTCACTTGTGTTTTTTTCCTGCTATCAAGGAATAATCACTTTCTGCATGGGCAAACACAATTTGATGCTTCATTCTTATCTTTTTAGTAAAGTCTACCAGGAACTTGTTTTCTTAGATGACAAGATGCATCCCAAATTACTCTAAAGATGATATTGATTTTCCTACAAATAATAAGTCCAGCCACAGGAGAACCATAAAACTTCAAGTTGTTGCTTCAGTGAGTGTTACCATGTAATGTCAGTAGCTTTGGTTTTTATTTAATTTTGTGATTAAAGTTTTTATTGATTTCCCTGCAGGGTAGAATATATCAATACCTTTGGTTTCAAAGGAGCATTCAGTAACAAGAAAACATAAAAGGACTCAAGTACAGAAAACTGCAATATTTTAAAATTTAAGAAACTGCCACTATGAATCCCTAAGGTATATCTTTGGAACTAACTTTGGCTGGGGCCACTCAGCCTTGTGTGTTAGCTAATCCCTCTGGTAGCAGCTGGTTCATAGACCTATGAAGTTTAGTTGAGAAATGCTTACCTAGCAGTTATGAGACTAATACTATTTTGCCAGAAGCAAATGCACCAGCAAGTGAATCACAGTCCACGTTATCATAAATCATGTGCGTTCCTTTTTCTTCACCAGAGAAAGAGTAGACTGATATTGCCCAATCGATGGAGGCCTGTGTGTATTTGAGAGATTGTTCTTTTCAGAGGTATTGCATCACTGAGAAACACCGTCAATGCTACAACAGAATCTCTGACTCAGAATAGATGCCACAATGATTCTAGAACTATGAAACTATACAAGAAATGTGTGGTTTCCTTTAAAGTTAGAAGGGTGGAAACTGGGTGGCTCAGTAGGCTAAGCATCAAACTTCTGCTCAGGTCATGATCTCGCAGTTTGTGAGTTTGAGCCCTGTGCTGACAGCTCAGAGCCTGGAGCCTGCTTCAGATTCTGTCTGTCTGTCTCTCTCTGCCCCTCCCTTGCTTGTACTATGTGTGTGTCTCTCTCTCAAAAAAAATAAACATTAAAAAAAAACTTTTTGAATTTAAAGGTAGAAAGGGTCATGCTACTCTCAAAGTCACCCAAATTTTGTGCTCTCCACTCCTCCCCTTCAGACTCAGGAACCTGACAGGTTGTCTTCCCTTTTGTGGGATGAGCATAGGGGACATTCCCTTATGTCTGAACTACTTCCTATCACACAGATGGACTAGTTACATATCCTTAACACTTACAGTTAAAATTAGTTGTTTCACAAGTGATGTTTTACCTGACCCTCCTGATGGCTCCAATGGGGAAGGAGTTTTCCATCCTCATTCCACTTACAAGGAAATTTGAGACTGTGAGGGATGTTAAAGGTGTGTTTCATGACTGTAGGTAGCAGATGACAGAGCTGAAAATTAAACTTAGGTCTCTTGCCTACTGACCCTTCCACCCACCCTACTGCACTGAAGTCATATGAATCAAATAGCCTTCATAATTTATTGGCCTTGGTAGAATTATTTGGCTGTTTATTTGTTTGTTTGTCTTTCTGTCTGAGTTGACTGCTTGATCTGATGTGGGAGAGCCATGGGGGCTTGGTCATACAACAATCTGCCTTGCACACTGGTCTACATGTAGCCTGGGGGAGCCATTCATCATGGCAGAGAGCCTCTTCTAGTAGAGAGGCAGAGCATCCTTCTGGGCTAGAGAAATGGAAATGAGGACAAAGACACCAGCCAGGCAGATTTTTGCAACCTCACTGGTCATTTGTCTGCAATCAGACACAGCAGTTTATTATTATTTTTTTAATGTTTTATTTATTTCTGAGAGAGAGAGAGAGAGAGAGAGAGACAGTGTGAGCAGGAGAGGGTCAGAGAGAGAGGGAGATACAGAATCTCAAACAGGCTCCAGGCTCTGAGCTAGCTATCAGCCCAAAGCCTGACGTGGAGCTCGAACCCACCGAACCATGAGATCATGACCTGAGCCGAAGTCTGATGCTTAACCAACTGAGCCACCCAGGCACCCCAACACAGCAGTTTTTACTCCCTTCTCCTTGCTCCTTAAAAACACATTCCCCTTTGTTTGAAATCCCAACCAGTTTACAAAAGAGTAAAGCAGAATGATCTCTGTAGCACACAATCCCGAAAATACAATTGAGTGTACTGCAGCTGGGGAAAGAGCCAGGAAATGGAGTTAGATGGCTGTTCATCAATGAAAACAATATTAAAAACGAGGCCCTGTCCTCTGGCCTCACTAAATTCACTTCACCTTTGATGTTCATCCTGCTTTGGGAAAAACCAAGAGAAAGGAAAAACCTTAGTTTAAGTCAAAGAATAAGGAAGAAATTCATCCTGGATTCTTACTACTAGAAATTAAATCCATATTCTCATCTTATCTTTCAACAGTTCATTTGAACACGCATGCAACAGGACGCATGCATCCATGGTGAGGAGAACAGTCACAAAGAGCTTCATGGAGTCAACTTCAAGATACCCCACCAGAATGTAAACTGGTGCAGCCCCTCTGGAAAACAGTGTGGAAGTTCCTCAAAAAGTTAAGAATAGAACTCCCCTATGACCCAGCAATAGCACTGCTAGGAATTTACCCAAGGGATACAGAAATGCTGATGCATAGGAGCACATGTACCCCAATGTTCATAGCAGCACTCTCAACAATAACCAAAACATGGAAAGAGCCTAAGTGTCCATCAACGGACGAATGGATCAAGAAGATGTGGTTTATCTATACCATGGAATACTACATGGCAATGAGAAAGAATGAAATCTGTCCATGTGTAGCAACCTGGATGGAACTTGAGGGTGTTATGCTGAGCAAAATAAGTCAGGCAGAGAAGGACAGCTACTATATGTTTGCACGTATAGGAGGATTAGGAGGAACTTAACGAAGGAGCATGGGGGAGAAGGGAGGAAATGGTGGGGGTGAGGGAGGGAGGCAAACCATGAGAGACTCTTGAATGTTGAGAACAAGCTGAGGACTGATGGGTATGGGGGAGAGGGGAAGGGGGGTGATGGGAATGGAGGAGGGCACTTGTGGGGATGAGCACTGGGTGTTATATGGAAACCAACTTGACAAAAAACTATTTAAAAAAATAAAAAATAAAAATAAAACAATAAATGAAAAAGAAAAAAGAATATACCTCACCACATACAGCTCCCTCATGCATGGGAAGGCATTACCTGATGGTCAAGAGTTTTAAGAGAGAGGCCAAAAGATAAAGAGAAGTGAGGTGACCAAACATATTTCCCCACTATGTCGAACTAAAGGATCTATAATAATAACTTTTTGGATTAAGATATTGTGGATACTATAGTAAAGTGTTCAGTCATAGGGCTTTTGCCTAAGACCACTATTGCTCATCAACTCTGAATGAATGCTTGTTGAGTTCACTATTCTTGTTGGTCCCGCCCCCCACCCCCCCCAAGACTCAAAGGAATTACACTTAAGGGAGGTAAAGGAGAAATGGCCTGAAGCCTTTGCCTTCCTTCAGGGGTCCTTGACTGTCTGGAGGGAGGAGAATGTGGGAAGGGAGGTGCCAAAAAGGAGCAAGGGAAAGAGAAGATGGACACTATGGGAAGAATTTACAATTTATCTCCCGCGAACCCTTAGGTGGGTAAACTCTAATTTCCCTAACTGGGCCTCGCTGGTCCTATTTCTTGTCGCTGTTGTGAAAATCAGCACTGCAAGAACCCTTGGACTTTTTTCAAAATACCCTAAGAATAGGCCAAAGAAAAGGGCAGAGAGTGGTGTTGCTGGGACAACGCCAAGACAAAGAAACTTTTAGATTTCTGGGGACAAGAGGCCATGTGAAAGGAATTTTCCCTTTCACACGCACACACACTCTCACAAACACTCACACACACACACACACACATTCACATACACTAAAATTCAGCAGAGGATGTATACGTGCATGTGGCTGGCAGAAGTTTGATTAATTAGCTAGCAGCATCAGCTTTAAATTAAAATAATTTCAAATGTAGAAGGAGGAAACAATGGAATGGGATGCAATCTTTTTTTTTTTTTTTGAATGGACCGCAATCTTAAAATGAGCACATGAACAATAAATGGGGAATTAGAGACACAGTCATTTCAAAAAGTGAATCCAGACCATCTGGAGCTGAAGACTAGAGAAGTCAACTAAGATGCAAGCATATGGGACACTAAGTTTCCTCTTGTGGATGGGGGCACGGAGGGTGTGGTGGGAGGCAGGAGCAAAGAGTGGAAGCCAACCCATCAACAGGTCTGGCAGCAGGGCCAGATGGTCTCCTACCCGAGGGCTTGGTTCTCGTGACAGTGCGTGGGGTGGGAGGGGAGCCCACGGTCTCCCTGAAGACAATAAGGAGAAACAGACCCTGGGGCTGCAGGCTCCCCAGCCCACTTGTGGCCTGCACATCAGATGCCAAGGCTCCCCGGACAGGAAATGAGTGAGACTCCACGGAGAACAGTTCAGGGACTCAGAGGAAACCATCAACCCTGGCAACAATAGGAAGAAGTGAGGGTGGGGGGGGAGGGGGGAGGGTAAAGGAAAGAGTTTGTTTGCTTAATGTTGCTCTATTAAAGGTCAGTGATAAATGTTTGCAAAAGTCTTTAGGCTGCGCACATTGAACTTCAGAGGACTGGAGAGACCGAGTTCCCTGTGCACAGCCTAGGGGATCTGTCTGGCATTGTTTAGAGCTGAAAGAGCAACCATGGTCCCTGCCGCTCAAGCGTACCCTTGCCTCCCCCCTCGCCTGGGCAGCCTCCCCTCAAGTAAGACCAAATGCTTGGCATTGTTTTGTAAGTCAGACCCAATTTATTGTTTCTTAGGTCAGTCCAGGCAGCAAGAACTTGAGGCCCTATGCTTCACAAAGCTCATCGAATGATGCCTAGGACAAGTTACCTCAGTACCCTCATCTGTAAATTGGATAAAACTAGTCTGTGACGTATTTTAAAAACTTAACCTTTTACCCAGCACATAACAACTTCTGAAAAAACTGTAGCCATTCTATATTAGTAGTATTGTTATTTATCCAATCATTTCCATTTGTCACAGTTACAAATAATACTTTAATAAATATCTTTATATGGAAATCTTCACAAGATTGTTTTAATTATTGCTCTGGTGTAAATTTCTGAAAGTGAGTAAACTGAATAAAAAATACAAACTCTTTGCAGGTATTGGATAACATTGCCAGATGATTTCCCATCATGATTGTGCCCATATCCCTCCCCACCTTCCCTGAGTGGGAACACAGGTAGAATAGCCTTGATGATCCTGGGTTGAGCCACTGAAAGCCATTCCATTGGCATATATTTACTGTGTGGTAGGTACTGTTCTGGGCACTTGCGATACAGCCACAAACAACAACAAAAAGAATTTACTGTCCTCAAGACACTCAGATCTTCCCTGTGGGAAGACTGGGAAAATAAATAAATACAGAGTAAACTGTTATGTTATCCATCCCTATGGACACATTCTCTGAAGAAAGTAAAGCAGGGTAAGGGGCTGGTGGGGGTGATGCTGTTTCAGTGGTGGTGCTATCTAAATAGTTTAGGTAGACAACATCTGAGTCCAGAACAGTGAGGATCCAAGGAAATAGCATTCCAGACAGCCGAGAGAGCAGGTACAGGGTCCAGAGGTCGGTGCTGCTCCACGGTTTCAAGGGCTAGTGGGGAGACTACTGTAAATAGACCAACAAAAGGAGGTAAGAGCTCAGTAGGTTTTGGGAACAGCAACCAGTCAACAGGAAGTGATGGGGGCTTGTTCTTAGTGGGAAACCAAGGCTGGGAAGTCCAGAGGGGAGACTCCATGCTTTGGAAGATTTATCAGCCATCACTCAGGCTGCTGTATGCATCTCAGAGGAGACAGTAAGGCAGCAAGTATGGAAGCAAAACCAGTTAGGAGGCCATCTACTAGCTGATAATTTGATAGACAAGAAACATATTTCTCCTTTTAATCTGTGTTCTTGATTACTTGTGAGGCTGCCTTTTCCATGTACTTATTACACATTTGCATGAAGTCTTCTGTGGGCAGTGGACGGAGTTTAGCCTTCCCCCAGGACCACCCCCGTTCTGCCTTCAGCGGGATGGAGACCTTTCAGCTCCTACCCTCAAGAGGGAAATAAAAGGCAGTGCCTAGAAAGTTCTATCCAGTTTCTAGTCTATGTGGTCTCCATCTTGGAGGCATTTGGAGGAGTTCTGTGGCTCTGTATCTGGTTTCTCTCACTGATTTTTGACAGCCTACATTTAAAATATGTCCTTTATTAAGCTGTGATTGTGCAAATTGGGGGATGGGGTGGCTTTGGATGTATTAAAGCTGAAAATTCAGACTGGATAAATATTACATTGGATTTACTCTTTTATTATGCTTTGAATCATTCTGTGAATGCTTTTTCAAGAAGCGCAGGCATCTCAGGAATGGAGAATCATTCAGCATCATGCTCTTTAAATGCAAAAAAAACCCTACTAGATAAACGGAATCTTTAAAATAACTAAAGGAAAGTGTGCATTTGTTATGCAACATCACACAATTGTTCCATTGGCACACCTTCCTAATGGCTTCTTTATGCAAACGTTATCGCCTTGTGCCATTTTCTACTTCTGCTGTTTCCAGTACATTTATTTCAATGAAGACTGTTAAAAACCTTGAAAGGAATTGGGGAGCCTGGCCCTTTGCTTCATGAGTCAGGATGTGCGTTTACAGGAAGAACTCACCTCAACAACCACAGGTGAAATCGGAAAGGGGCAGTCTCCCTGTGTAAAGTTTGCAATCCATGTGCCTGCAGAAATGCCCAGCACATGCAATCGATTTCAGTCTTTCAAATGCTTACAAAGATCATTAATTAAATGCGTGGAACCAGGGCTTACATTGAATCTGATCTTGGGAGGAGCTTAACTTCAGGCTGCCTTCATAGATTCAGTAAATTTGTAGGGAGTAAGAATGTACTGGCAGAAGATGATCACCTTTCCCAATCTGGACTTGGTTTTCCATTTCCTTTGTGATGCAGAGCTTCACTAAGCCACACGGATTTGATTAGAGGTGTCCTTCCAGGATGCCTCATCTTTTCACCACATTTCCTTTTGTTTGGAGTTCACTCAGAGCTGCCTAATAAAGCCTTGTATGTTACAGACTTTTTGTTTTACTCTCTTCGCTGATGTCTGATGCAGCCAAAGTCGATAGCATTCAAGAGGTTGAGCATGGTGTTTTGCAGTTCTAACATGGCCTGTGTTCCAACCTACATTAAGATGCGGCCGTTGGGAACACCTGGAGTGAAAAGAGAGGCCACTGTACCTGAACGTGCTCTGGGTCTGAGTCTCTGCTATGAAACCCAAACACGTATAAAGTCAACCCGTTATCACTGATGCACAGGAGCTAATTGCTTTAGTGCAGAGGTTCTAAAACTTTTTTTCATTCTTGACATCATTTGCCTGAGCAACATATTCCCATTAATAACATCCCTCGTTTCTGGGAGGCAGTGTAACAGAGAGGTGAGGAGGCAGGTTCCTGTCAGCCATAGGAGACGAAAATGCAGGGAACTGTTCAAACCATTCGAACCCTACTCAAGGGCTCATTGTCCTATAAACGGCATTTGTGCACATCACCAAGAAATATTATATATCTTTTTATTATATATCCTTAGAATATATTATATATCCTTGTATATTTATATTCCTATAAAATTCAAATTTATTGATATTTCATCTATCATTTAAGATTTTTAGAATATAAAGGAAATAGCAGCCAATTTGGAAAAATTAATTAAAATTTATTAATTGCATATGCTTCTTTGTCACAGTTGTCTTTATTGGGTTGCTTAGATAAGGTAACCTTTGTCAGTGAATGAAAACCCTCTAACTTTCCTTATATAAGGTGAAGCTTCTCACATTCTAAATTTCTTGTATAGTGCAAGTTGTTTTCATTAATTACATCTTTAATGGAGGTACACACCCTCTTACTCAAGCAATAAATTGATTTTGGAGGTGGAATGATAAACAGATTTTATTTCTGAATTCAAATAAGAGAATTTTCTTGCTTGATGTCGGTAGATTTTCATTTCTAGTGAGACCCTTATGCTTAGGATAATGGTTTTGAGCAAGTATGGAAGGATTTTATAAGAATGCTCCCTGCTGGTAGTGAAAGTTGTAACTTTTTTAAATTTAGAAATGCACAGACAGTATCATTCTAAACCAGGAGCTGGCAAACTATGCCCCCAGGCCAAATTTGGCCCACCACCTGTTTTTGTAAATAAAGTTTTACTGGAACACAGCCACGCCCTTTCTTTTACATAACCCTATGGCCTGTAAAGGCTAAAATATTTACAAACTAGTCTCATAGGGAAAACGTTTGCTGACACCTAAACTAAAGGATACTGGGTAAAATAAGACCAACATTAACCAAACAGATGAATAAACAAATCACATTCATCTTGGGACTTGGAATGGAAATGTAGTTTAAAAAAATTCTAGTCTCCACAACATTCAGATCTTTACTCATCCACTGTTGGACACCCATTCCCTCTCACAATCACACAATTCATGGATTTAAAAATATTTGCCTCCCTGGGTCAGTCCTGAGTGCTCTGTCTCATTTCCTTTAAGATGTCATGGAGAGATCTGTGCAAGCTATGGGTGTGCACTACCCACTAAACCTCAGTGTGTGGGGAGCATTTCATGGAGCACCATGGGTCCTTTGACGGATGTAGAAGCATGAAGTCTTTCATACTTCTAAGTTCAAAATCTAGATTATCTTCCAATATGGCACCTCCTATGTTTTCTGGAAACTGGTACCTTCACCCATAAAACTGGTTCTCTTTTGTGAAATTGGAAGAAATCTTTAAATTTAAAGTATTATTTAACCAGTAGGGCCAGGAGTTCAGTATGCCATGGAACAATCTCTCTAGATTAAGATTGACCTTGATAGACAATGAGATAAGGTTGGCATTGTGAAAGCTAGTGGAGTTGGAATGAAAGCCAGGAGATAGGTTCTCTTCCCAGCTTCATCACTGGTTATCTGTGTAACTGGGGGCAGGTCACTTTGAACCTCCATTTGCTTATCTGTAATTATTTTTCATCTGGAATAGCAATGCTTATTCTATCTACCTCACTCCAATTGTTGTGAGAATAAAATGAGATGGCAATCGTAATTTTTTGTGTAACGACTTGAACTAGCCTGGATTTGGTTCAGGAATTAACCATGTGTGGTTTGAGGAACCACACTGGGAAGCCTTATTTGATGTTAATTTAGGTAGATTCAAAAACTGGACATTCTGGAACATCAGAGTCTTATGTGGAAGAGGAATAAATTGGGATAGACAGTACAAGGAGCTGGGAAGTTAGCCAAGATACAGGCTGGGTCCCGAAGGGAAGCCAGATGATCTCACTCCAATTGAACTCAGGCCCTTTCCAGTACATCAGTATTGAGGGGTCTGGAAGAGAAAACACTCAGCTTTCTTTAAAGGGGGCTCCAGTCAGCAGAAGGTGCTATGGAGTAGAGAGCTCTACCTTTTGAGAGAGGATGTGGGTAAGTATCAGACTAAAGTGGAGCAAAGAACTCTTAGACTCCAAACGCTGGGCAGAAAGGATGATTCAGCAAGGTGAGAAGTAGGGGAAAGGGAAAATCTGCAGTTTTTGAGTCACCTTGGTGTCTGGGACTGTATAGCAACAAAACCAATTCCAAATCCCATTTTGTGGTGACCTGAGGCTGAGGACATGTTCCTGCTTTGATTGAAGTGGTCAGAATTGTCTTGTCTGAGAGGCCCAAATAGAAAGTTCTTCATTCAAATACAGTTCCCCCACTGGCTGACCTTCAGGGATATTCCAAAAATTTTTTTTATCAGAAACATTTGAATGTTTCTGAGAGCTTCTCAATAAAAGACAAATCATCTGGGAGATAGCACACTAAACCATTAATAGCCGTTCTTGCTTTAATGTGAATTTATTTCATTGGGTTATCTGTTTCCACCATGACAGTCCTGAGGAAATGAAACAGAGAATAGAGAATTTATAAAACACTAATGACAAACTTTACCTATTTGCATTCTGTGACCGGTCCTTGTGAGAAAGGCTGCCAGGAAAAGATCTGTGGGTTGTGTACTACACAAGACTTAGGTAGAGAGTAACACTTTCTATGGGCCACAGTGCAGAGAAAGGTGCTTCCCAGAGCAGTGGCTAATTGCAACCACCCTGCCTAGAGGAGACCTCTTATTCTAAGCCTCACAAAGACATCCTAAACTCTTGAAACTATCAATGAAGCCCAGACCCAATAGTTCGGGCCCACTGCTTTCCAGACTGCAAGGTCAGAAGAATGTGGAGGAGTTCTGCTTCTTACAGAGTTGGGGTCCCTTTGCAGTGGGCTGGAAGGTAAGAGAGGGTTACTCTTTGCAGCCTGGAGTTCAAGAGGAAATGAGGCACAGACTGTCAGAAGGTCAGAGCAGTCAAGAAGCAGTCAACCACCTTCAAAGACTGTCTTATTTTCAATGAAGTTTCCAAGTGATAATAACATCTCTCAGTATTGAGACTTTGAGAATGAATTTGCAGCTCCTCAGTGATAGATAAAACACCATCAGAAAGTGTGACAGTCCCCTGCACATCCAGCTCAGTCAGAAGGAAATGGATCACACTCAAGGAAAAGAAAAATTGCAAAGCACGCATCCCAGAACGTATTGCAATCATAACCCAGGAAAACCCTCAACCAAATTTCTTTTATCTGCAAACAATGTGCTTGGCTAATTTTCTGCTGACGGACAGTTTGCCTATACTAAATGGGGTTCATTAACCCAATTGGAAAAAAAATGATTTTGCAATTTGCATGGGGCTTAAGAGTGTAATTAATACAATTCATAAAAGGCCAATGCCACTTTGCAGACATTAGTTCCATAGGGGATTATGAAGTAGTTTTCTTTGAAGAGAGTTTTTATGTCTGTAGTTTCAACAGCCAATACTGTCCTTCCTTCTTGGTGAGCCATTCTCATCTGTATGAACAATAAAACTAGACTTGTATTGGCTTTTTTTTTTCCAGGTTTCTCCCCACCAGTCAGCTCCCTAGTCATCCTGTCTTCCGGGGCAGATGTTGCCATTTGGAGGAAAATAAAAGAATGCTTTCAGGTTAGGGTTCAGGGATAGAGTCAGGGAGAAGTGATGTCACCATGCGCCTCCCTTTTCATTCAGTTTTCTTGTTGCATGCCCATGTTCTAAGAGGTTAGTTGAGTGCTGAATGTCTGTGTTTTCCCCTCTTACAGGGAACAGTTAACAGGCCTGAACTTTTAAAAATTTAGGTCCAAACAGGGACTATCTGGAATTTAGGGAGGGGTGAGGAGGAGTTAGATGGAGACTTCAGGCTTTGAGAATGAAGGGAGAGATGTGAACCCACAGTGGTTGTTTGTGGGTGAGAAGAAGGTGGTTTGGGGGAGTTGCATTATTGGTGAAAGGTGAACTTAAATCTGTCTGTCTCTCTCTATTTTTTTTAGTATGTTGACCATATTCTGTCAAAAATGTCTTTCCTGTCCCTTAAATTTAAGGCAGATGCCATCATTTCCATATATTTTCAGATATTAAAAGCCCATCCAGTTGCTTATCAGTAGCCATTAGGGAATCAAAACCACAGTGAGATACAACCTATACCCATTGTTGTAGAAAAAAGCAGTTCTGACACTTTTCAAAATGGGGAGGAAGAATTTATTATAGGTGTCAAGACTATTGCAACAGGGGAGAGAGATCTGCCCCATTCCAAATACAGAAAGATAGTTGGGGACATATAGCCATCAAGCTATAGTCAATCAAGCCATAGTTGTTGGGGATGATCAATGGATGGGAAATTACTAAGGAAGAGACACCAAAGACAGGGGATTTTTGCTATAACTGGACTAGGCAATTCAGGCCAAACAAGACTTGAGGATTAGGCCCAGATGAAAAGAAGCTCAGAGGAGTGGAGTCTGACTGAAATTAGGTCAAAGAGAGAGTGTTGTCACTATTAGGATGACTATTATCCAAAACGGAAGACAATAGGCGTTGGGGAAGAGGATAGGAAACCCAGAACCCTTGTGAATTTAGGAATATAAAATGGTACAGCCACTGCGGGAAAGAGCTTGGCAGTTCCTGAAACAGTTAAATATAGAATTATCATCAAAGTCAGCAATTCTACTCTTAGGCATTACCCAGAATATTTGAAAGTAGGGCCTCAAACACATACTTGTAAAGCAGGAGTCACAGAAACATGTACCAAAAGGTGAAAATAACCCAAATGTCCACCAAAAAATGAATGGGTAAACAAAATGTAGCATATCCATATATTCAGCCATGAAAAGTAATCAAGTTCTGGTACATGTTCCAAAATGGATGAGCCTTGAAAACATTGTGCCAACTGAAATAAGTCAGAGACAAAAAACACAAATATTGTATAATTTCACTCACCTCAAGGACCTACAACAGGCCAGTTCATAGGGACAGAAAGTAGAACAGAGGTTTCCAGGGCAATAGGGTGGGCGAGGGGAAAAGGAACAGGGAGTAATTGTTTAATGGGTGCAGAGTTTCAGTTTGGGATGAGGAAAATGTTTTGGTGATGATTGCACAACCTTGTGACTGTACTTAATGCCACGGAACTGTGTACACTTTGGTTCAAATGATAAATTTCATGTTGTGTACAGTTTATTACAATTAAAAATATATAATAAAAAAAGCCTATTCAATTTAATGAGCCAATCTCAAACTCAGTTTAAATCTCAGGCTCCTCATCCTTAGGTTGGATTTGGCAGGAGGCCAGGGGCATGTGGAATGAGGAAGAACTTCATCTGTCTTTCCTTGTTCCTCCCATCCTGCCCTCTTGAAAAGTTGAAGGTGGAGGCGAAAAGGGCTATCAATATAGGCACAGAGTGCCATGTTTTATAACTGCTAGCACAGTAGTGTTGGGGAAATGTCTGGATTCTCTCTGGTTTATCAGCTTCCACTTCTGCTGAAATGGAGGTCTCCACTGTGGAAACTCAGTTTTATTCTCTGTGCTGAAGATCCCAGTTGGGAGGGGTGGCTGTGTCTCTCTTCACTTTGCCTCCTCAACCAGCACACTAACCAGTTCTTACTTCCAGCCTAGTCTTCTCTTATTACCATGGTACTCCCTGTGGAGCTCCAGAACCTTTAAGGTCTTCTTTTTTCCAAAGACCTTGGAGAGCTGAAGGCCCATCAACCTACATTTGCTTCTTAAATCTTTTTCTCAATGTATCCCAACAAGCCTACTTACTGCCTCTGGAAATCTCTGATGTTATGGAAATCTCCTTCTGTTCACCTACATGTCTGAATGCCTGAGGACCCATATCAAGCTTTCTCAAGAATTCCCCTAACTAACTCCTCTCCAGTCCCTTGGCAGCAGCAGAGTGGATTTGAAGTCTAATAGCTCAGCAAACCTTCAGTAAAAAAAGAAGATGCCTGTCTCTCTTTCTTGCAGGCAATCTCAATCTCTAACAAGTCACAAATATGGTTGGATTTTTTAAGACTATGGAGCACTTAATCTTTCTTGACACTTACTGGTGGGTTTTATTCTCTAATTCCTGTGTAACAGAAAAAAAAAATCCCACTTAGAAGCCTGCTACATGAGGATTCCATTTGATTGCAACTCCCAAAGGTGTTCTGCGTGAAAACCAGGGGAAAATGGCCATTAACTGCCAAGAAAAATGTCTCTTTGGCAAAGTCTGTAATCAGTAGAGGGGACCAAAACATCTTGTGCATTCTAAGTAACTTGGAGAAATTCCTTTTGTTATGCAAGCATGTTTTCATTCCAAACTCACAGTAACCTTGAGTTGGTATTGTTCCATTTAATAGGAGAGGAAACTGAGCCTTACATAAATATACTGAAGATCCGGTTCTGAGTGATTTCCCAGACCTCTTCCTTAATAATTATGCTCTGCTGTGTCTTATGTAGCTAAAATCTGCAGGGTCTACAGGATGCAACGAAGGGTGTCTGCACTTGAGAGTCCTGACCTATGCTGCAAATCAGGATCTGAAAGTGTGAGGGACACTTCTTATAGATGTCAGAGTCAGGATCCCTGCCAATAGTGATCGCCATTAGTAAAGGGACAAGAAAGTGTTTGTTTAGTTGAGCTGTGATAAGGCAGAAGAGAGTCTTGGAATAGACACTTGAACCTAAGGCTGAAATTATTATTTTTTCTGAAGACTGCCTACAGAGACTGAAGAAGTTTTGAATTTTGTCTGTTGGTGAGGATTGGGATGTGAGGTGAGATACCCGGAAATTTTTGAGAGAGGGAATATTTCAGATACCTTGAATGAAGCCAGCAATGTCAAGCATGGTAGTAACTCTATGGAGTTCCTCCTCCCAAACCAAGGAAGAAGGAGGAGGCCATTATTGATACCAATGGAGAAGCACACAGGACCACTTTAGCATCCTGGGTGACCTTTCCTCTTTTGCATGATGGTCTTTAGAGGGATAAAGACTCCTTGGGGGAGGTTCTTCAGGAGAAGCAGCAAGGTGGGCTAGGCCCAGTCAAGCTGATGAGAAATAAAGACCCTGCTCCTATCTGTTATACAGGAGGGATCATCCACTGGATCAGAATTTCCTGAACTAAAGAGGAAATTTCCTTCAGCTTATGCCCTGAGAAGAATCTGTTGGGAAAGCAGATACTTGGAATGTCTTGAGGTAAGGGATAAAGGGTAGCCATGTGGAAAATCAGTTTGGGGAGGTCTGCTAAAGTTAAATACTTAGTGTCCTTGACACTCTAAAGAGATTTGAGCAGTTCTTTTCAAATGGGGATCAGAGGCAAACAAGGATGACAAGTCTGATATAAAGGGCAACTAATTTAAGAAGCAATAATTAGAAGGCACAATGACTAGTCCATTAGAATAGTACTGAAGTGGTAGGTTGAAAATGTCTTCTCCCCAATATATCTACATCAAATCTCTGGAACTGGTGAGTATTATCTTATTTCAAAAAGGCTATCTTTGCAGATATGATTCAGTTAAGGATCTTGAGATGAGGAGATAATCCTTGCTTATATACATGGGGCCTAAATGCCATGAAAAGTATTCTTATAAGAGAAGACAGACACACAGAGGGGGAGGCAATGTGAAGATGGAGAACAGAGATGGAGTCACAAGCTGAGCAATGCCACTGGAGACATGAAGCTGGATGAGACAAGAAACAGATTCTCCCCTAGAGCCTCTGGAGGGTGCATAGCTGTGCCAACACTTCAATTTCAGACTTCTGGTCTCCAGAACTGTAACAAAATAAACTTCAGTTGTCTTAAGCCATCAGTCTGTGCTAATTTGTTACAGCAGCCACAAGAGACCAACACAGCAGGGCAGCTGGAGTGTGTGGTCAGGGCACCTGACCAAATCTGAGTGGAAAGCTTATAGACTTCATAATAAGCTTCGAAAGTATTTAAGATAAAGAAACCATCTATGCAGGAGTAAAAGTAGGTGTGAAAACCTTGAATCAAGAGAGTATAGTGTGGTCTCCAAAGTGAAGAGAAGGTGGCAGAAGATCACGCCATCAGACAGAGATGTCATGTGGAAGAGAATGCAAACTTTGAGGGCAAGGAGTGGAAGCAGTGACCATAAGCAGACAGTGTCCTGCTCGGGTAGATGTTCCGAGGCTCTCTCTGGAAGAGCAATTGAAAGAGAGAAATGTTCAACCAGGTAAGATGATTAGGCAGGAAAACTGGCAGGATTCAGATGGGGAAAAATTAGAAAAAATAAAGTGTGAACACTGGTGTCCATTTTCTGGACTCTGAATGAAATTGGTAATGATACTCAAGACAGAGATAAGGAAAAAAAGAAGTATCCCAGTAGAATGGGCATTTCAGAGCAAAATTATTGGCCCAGGCAAAGTTTATTTCATGGATGGGCAGTTGAGGCAAAACATCTTTCATGACCTCCAGAATCTCCTTCTTTGGCCCTGACAGTTCCCATAATTTCCATATTGTTTGTTATTTGGGATCACGACAGCAAAGTTCATGTTAAAATATAAACACAGCTTGGAAGGAGGCTTGATCTACCATGACCAGCCTTAAATGCTTCAGTTTGAAATAGATTATCAGGTTGGCCCTGTGGCAAGGGGAGTCCTTGAGAGTGGAAGGAAGGCAGTTACTATTTCCAGAGGGAGAACTGAATTTCTTCACTGGCACTTACCAGTGAAGACAGGTGAGAACACATTGGGGGATTGAAGCGAATATCATGAAGGCATGATTAGGGGATCCCTGAAAAGAAGTAGGGGTAGGATGATCTTGAAGGAACACATCTCACTAAAAGTGAATGCTGTTTACTTTTCTACTGTGAGCGCTTCCAAATGGACAGGGTCCTGAGTTTGGAATTATCAGTACAGGGATTAGAACAATGGCCACATCCAAAGTTGAAAGTATCCTCTGGCAAATTGCCCTAACCTGTGATATGAGGTAAAATAACAAGGCATGGAGAGTAGGCTTTACCTATGAAAGGGAGCAGAATAGGGGCGCCTGGGTGGCTTAGTCGGTTAAGCGTCCGACTTTCACTTAGGTCATGATCTCGCGGTTCGTGGGTTCAAGCCCTGCGTCGGGCTCTGTGCTGACTGCCAGCTCAGAGCCTGGAGCCAGTTTCAGAGTCTGTATCTCCCTCTCTCTCTGACCCTCCCCTGCTCACGCTGTCTCTCTCTCTCTCTCCTAGAAATAAATAAAAAATATTTAAAAAAAAAAAGAAAGAAAGGGAGCAGAATATGTCACCCCAAAAATCTGCTACATTGGAATAAGGATTGTGTTGAGTGGAAGGCATTTAAAAAACAGCAAACTCAAAAAGAGATCTCTGTCCTCTCCCAACTGGCTGCCCCAGAGTGGGACATAAATCTACCTTCATGAAGGCTTTCTCCCTCTCCTCTCCCATACCAAGAGGAGAAAAAGCCATCATTACCACTAAATATGTCAAGTTAGCACTGACATGGGTCTACACAAACAAACCTTACAGAAAAAAATCTTTATCTCCTATTAGTTTCCATATATGCTTATCTTCCCACTATTTACTGCTGTCAGGATTCCAAACCCCCTTTCCTTTCTCTTGGCACTTCTCCACAAATTTGTCACCCTTTGTTAAAATGGTATATAAGCCCCTAGGTAAACCACCACTTTGGATCTTCCTTTTTTTTTTTTTTAAATGAAGGCTTCCATGCATATAAACTTGAAATATTACTATCAAATAAGATTTATATGCCTTTTCTCCTGTGAATCTGTCTTTTGTCCGTTTGATTTGAAAGCCCCAGGCACAAATATAAGAGAGAGGAAAAGGTGATTTTTTTTCCCTCCATACACCTATAAGATCTACACATTGTTGTTCAATGCTATGGGGCTTTTCAACGGAAAATAGTCCCCTATTTCCTTAATGTTTCTACAGGTTTTTTTATTTTTTTAAAGCCTTCACTTTTTTATTTCAAATTTAATAACAGCTATGAGTTGAAATAAAAATAAAGGTAACTCTTATTATAATAATCTATTACTAGTACTATGATTTACCATAGAATTATAAAGTGCCTGGAGCTTGAAGGAAACACAGACTTCAACTGATTGTATTTTTGCTCCTGGGTGTTTATTAATTTATTACACAACTAAATCATGGTTGTTTAGTCATCTTCCTTTCTCTAACATTTTTCTAATACCTTCTAGAACTTTCCTAGAACAAATCAGTGTACTCAAATACTCATGATGCTTCTGGTTCCATGACTTACATTCTTACAATCTCACCACCGATTTTAGCCACCTCTGTGTGGACAGTTTACTGTGGACTCTCACTCACTTCCCACCTTGGACCTTTGCCTCAGTATAGACTTCCTTCTTCATCTGTGTCCCCTGGGATCTGCCATACCTTCTGCGGATTGCCCAGTGGAGCCTGGAGTTAACACCCTGAGGCTCACTTTCAACCAAAGGAGATTGGGCACTAATGGATAAATGTTCCCTTGTCCCTTGGGTGGACAATTCTCAACGACACACTATTATTTGGCTTTTTCTGCTTCCTTCACACATCTACACTGTTCCCTAGGATGATACCTCAAATAAACTATCTGTACAAAGTTCTTGCCTCAGGCTCCTATCTTAGTGAATGCCAAGCTAAATTATGCAAAAAGTATACAAGACCCACATTCAGCAAATCTAGGTTCTAGTAGCTTTCTGATCACCAGTAGAAACAAATCAGTTATTGGGGTGCCTGGGTGGCTCAGTCAGTTAAGCATCCAATTTCAGCTCAGGTCATGATCTCACAGTTCATGGGTTCAAGCCCCACACTGGGCTCTCTGCTTACTGTGGAGCCATTTTGGGTCCTCTGTCTGTTCTCTCCCCCCTCCTCTCTCTCTCTCTCTCTCTCTCAAAAATAAACAAACATTAAAAAAAGAAAAAATAGCTTATTTAAAATTACTCTTGCTTCCGCTTATATAAAATGAAAGACTAACCTCTTTGGTTCTCATTCTTTCATGTAGTCACTCATTCTTTCATTTTTTATTCACTTCTCTTTTTTTTTTTTGCTTACTTATTTCCATTCTTCATTCATTTAGCTATTACACTGTCTGTCATTCACTCATTTTTTACTTATTCATTCACCCATGCATTCTTTCACTCATTTACTTCTACTTCTGTATTTTCTTTATTCATTCACTCATGTTTCCACTGATTTTAAAGCAGTCATTAATTTTTTATTCATCCATTCATTTTTCATCCATCCATTGACTTTTTATCATTCATTCATTTTTTTCTTTCATTCTTTGGACTACAATTTGTCAGACAGTTCCTCTTGTACTCATCCTTCCTTTCCTCCTTTTCTTCCCTCTGTATCTCTTTATTCTTCTCTCTCCTTTCTTCCTTCAACTGATTGCTGAGAGTCTAAGTACCAGCCAGTCTTCTACCATTGTTTGGAATAACATTGCTTCATGAGTAATCACTTCTGTGAATAAGAGACAAACTACAAGGGATAGGTGAAGGTAAGAACAGGGTGGTCCCCACACAGTATACATGGGGAAAATGTAGGCTCCAATTCAGATACCACTGTGTATTTCAAATAGACATCCACTCTGTTTAACAATTTTTGTTGTTGCTTCTATTTATAAAAACTACAAGAAGTCTTATTTTAATCTGAAGAAATAAAATTATTTCTGATAGTTCCTAACCATTCCAAAGCTATTCAACAGCTTTATGGGGGGTTATACTCATATCATCTAAATGTTTCTAAATTAAAAAACAAGAGGAGTACCCGAATGAAAGTGCAAAATAGAATGTAATTGGACACATGCCTTCTTCCAGGAAAAAGCCTCATTATCAAAACTACCTATATATTAGCCTTCATAGAAAAAAGTATGAATCCTTAGATATTTTTATGGGCATATATCTATAATTAAAGATATGTTGACATATATATTATGGTGTTAAAACCAAATTTTTCTCAAAGCTGAGTATTATAATCAGGAGGGTCACATCATAAAGGTTATTCATTATTGAATTGGTAAATGAGCAACTGTGGATGCAAAATAATGTGCCAACATCCAATCTCCATGTTCTGTTTGCACTCCAACAGATACAATCCACAAACATTAAAAAATGAGGTACAATAAAGTACAATATGTATGTGTGCTTGATTTTCTAAGTTTTTAAAATTAAATTGCAATAATATTATTTATTGTCATATTTTTTAAAGTTTATTTCTTTATCTTGAGAGAGAGAGAGATAGAAAGCATGCCCAACTGTGAGCAGGGGAAGGATAGAGAGAGAAGGAGAGGGAGAATTCCAAGCAGACTCCAGGCTCAGTATGGAATCTGACACAGAGCTCAATTCCACAACTCTGGGATCCTGAGCCAAAATCCAGAGTCAATCACCCAACCAACTGAGCCACCTATGTGCCCCTTTATTGTAATATTTTGTAATGTAGTCCTATACAGAGAATTGCATGAAATAAAAATGTACTTTTATTCAATTATTATAATATCAACACCCTTGTAATTATCACCTGGTGCAAAAGAGACCATTGTCAACACCTCAAAACCCTCTGGTTCTCCTTCTCCGTCACAGGTTCCACCTGCTTTGAGCTGACTTTTTTGGTAATTAACTCCTTGCCTTTCTTCATGCTGTTTGCCTGTTTTAAATTTGATATGAATGGAATCATACAATATTTATTACTTTCTGTCTGGATCGTACAATCAACATTATGTTTGTAAGATTTACCTGGTTTTTATGTGTACTCATACATTATCTATTTCAATTCTGGCATAATATTCTATTGAATGAACTTACCACAGTTTATTCATCCATTCTTCTGTCCATAGACATTTGGGTTTTTTTTTTCCAGTAGCTGGTTATTATAAAGAGTGTTCTTGTGAACGCTTCTCTATGTGTAATCTGGAGGAGAAACGCACAGAGTTCTCTAGGACATTTTTTAAGGCATAAATGCTTGGTCATACGGTATAAGTATCATCCATTTTAGTGAAAAGCACCAAACTATTTTTCAAAGTAGTTTGACTCTCCCACCAGCAGTATATGAGTGTTCTCCATTGCTTCACATTCTTGTCAACATTTGCTAATGTCAATCTTTTCAATTTTGGAAATTTGTGGCCAGGGGTAGTACTTCATTTTGTTTTAATTTGCATTTTCCTGGTGATAATGAGATTGAGTGCCTTCCATGCTTTTATTCACCATTTGGGTAGCCTCTCTTATCAAGTACTCCTCAAGGTCTTGGCTACCAGACTTTTTGTCTCTTTGACTTTGGTTTGAATTTTTAAAAGGGACATATTCTGAATATATTTTGTTGTGCCTCTGTGTTTCTTTTACAACAGTATCAAAAAGAATCAAAAAGAAAAATCATCTAACAAAAAATGTGCAGTACCTCTTTATAGAAGACCATTGACACAAAATTGAAAAGAATTAGGGAAAACCTAAATATGTAGATGCAGAATAGTCTTAGAAGAATGTCTTAGAAGAATAGTATTGTAAAGACTTAAATTCTTCCCTGAATTGTTCCACAGATGCAAGGCAATGCCAGTTAGAATATCAATATTTTCCCTTTTTTTGTGGAATTTGACAAACTTATAAAATTTATATGGAAAAGCGAAAAGCAAACATAAATACCCAAGATATTTCTGAAGAAGAAGAAGAAAGAGGAGGAAGAAATCTTTCTGTATCAGATATTGAGGCTCGTGGAAACCACAGATGATAAAGCACTATGGTATGGGTTAAGGATAAGCAGATAAATCAAATCAGTGGAACAAAATATAAAATCCAGAGACAGACCCACGTATGGATGGAAACTTATGTATAGCAAAGGTGACTCCACAGAGTCATGGAAAAAGTACTAAACAGTGCTGACACAAATTAATATCCATCCATATTGGAAAAATCAGTTCCAAGTTGATTCATGACCTAAATGAAAAGTCAGAAGAGTAGATTTTAGACCTTAGAAATGGAAATATTTTTTCAAACAGAAAAGCTCTAACTAAAAAGAAAACAGGTTAACAAATTATTCATCAAGGGGCATCTCTAAGAGTATAAAAAGCAAGTTGCAAAGTAGAAAATACTACGTCTTTTGATTGTGAATCTTTCTAAAAACCATGACACTTTTTCTTTTATTTTTAAGAAAAATGCCTGAATTTTAGGCCTGTATGAAAGTAAGATTCATTGGGTCCCTGGGTGGCTCAGTAGGTTAGGCATCTGACTTCCACTCAGATCATGATCTCACTGTTTGTGAGTTCGATCCCTGCATTGGGCTCTCCTCTAACAGCTCAGAGCCTGGAGCCTGCTTTGGATTCTGTGGCTGCCTCTCTCTCTGTCCTTCCCCCATTTTCTCTCTCTCTCTCTGAAAAAAGAAACTAAATAAATGTAAAAATTTTTTTTTTAAAGTAAGACTCATTGGATAATTTATTGAATACTTTAAGATGCAGAAAAGTGCCCATAAGCACTTTTTTTGAAAGTGCTTTCCTTTTTGGAAGATTCTAGAAGCAGAAAGTCACATCACAATCCATATTTCCCTCCTTTCTTGAATGTATCTTTTTCATCCTTTCCTACAGAAAAGAACTGGTGTAGGACTTTCAAGTCATTCGGCACATGTACCTCCTTAGGGAGGCACTGACATGCACACAGCCTTTGGATTTTAACAAAGAATCTGCCAGATTTGTGTTGCTTTCTCTTCTCATCAGGGTTGCAAGGTCTGAGGTAAGATAGGAAGAAGAGAGGAAATTTACTGACTATTTCTTTGATGATGTGATTTTTATGAAAGCTAGTACATCTGATAGCTCATAAGATCCCCGTGTTAGCAAATTGTTGATTGGGCAAGACACCTTCACTGCAATTTTGTTTTTATAAAATCAGACTGCAAAGCCACCATCTTTTTGTTCTGCACATCTGCACGTGATAAATTATTTCTATTCCCTTTAATCCATTTTTTATTATTCTTCAAAAATATCTCATGCTTTTTGTCCCTGGTGTTGTTGGAAATAAATCCCTGCCAAGACTCAGCTCTATTGTCAGGAGGCCAGCATCAAGCAGGATGGCCGTTTCCTCGAGTTAATGAATTAGTAAATTAGCAAGTGGTGAGTTGAAATTAGATAATTGCCTTAACTTGAAATCTATGTATTCATGAAGCCCATTAACTGAAAAAAAAATATTTATTGTCACTGACATCTGCACGCACTCGGTATTTCTGGGCTTCAGTGCTGACCTCTTAAGGGGAAATAGGGGAGGGGTTTGAGTGTCTGGTTTTCTGTGTGTGCCAACCATAAGTATATCAGCAACAGACCCATTTAGGGCTTCAGATAACCTTCCACCTGGAGTAATATATTTTTATTTCATTTCCATGCTGGTGGTTGTTATAATAGAAACTCCGGTAATTCCCTACTCTCCTATAGTCAGATTTTCACTCTAAAGTACCCTGAACAATTAAATGGATGTTTGTAATTTTTCCCCATTATGGAGAAAGTTCTAAATTGTATTGCAAATAAATAATAATATTGAATGCTGATACAAAATCCTTCTCTAGGCACTCTCCAAGCCTTAATTAATTAAGCCTCACAAACACCCTGTCACCTTGGTAAATGCATCACCCTATTTTAGAATGTCAAGCCTGGTAACTAGTAATTACTAAAAAAGTTGAGTAAAAAGCATTTGGATGGAAGGAGATTAACAATGTGGTATATTTTCAAAACTGTCAGAGGGGTGAAAATGTTCAGCTTTGTGTTGTGAGGGATTGGATGCTGACTTTCTGGGAGAAGTGAAGGCTTCTCTGAGGACTGTTGCTAACGTGATGGAAGACATCTGAGAGGGAAGAGTGGCTGACAGGTGCATGCATACCACGATGTGGAAGCACAGTCAGGGCACCCAAATTTCCAGTGCGTGAACTATAGGGATTTCTACAGACAGGGACATCATTTTCTAATTTTTTTGTTGTTTATTTATTTTTGAGAGAGAGAGAGAAAGCAAAAGAGAGAGAGAGTGCAAGCTGGGGAGGGTCAGAGAGAGAGGGAGACACAGAATCTGAAGCAGGTTCCAGGCTCTGAACTGTCAGCACAGAGCCCAGTGTGGGGCTCGAACTCACACACTGTGATATCAAGACCTGAACCAAAGTCAGAAGCTTAACCAACTGAGCCACCCTGGGGCCCCATGGGACACCATTTTCTATAAAGAATGGGTCTGTCCTTATGTCTAGAATAACATTCTTTGGACATCTCAAACTATACTGAAAGGATAAATCTCCTGGAAAATTTCCCATAAATCCAGATTCTGGGGCCACACTTCCAGAGGGTCTATTTGGGGCAGTCTAGATTTGAACTTAGAAATTTGTCTCTCTCTCTCTCTTTTTTTTTTTTTAATCAACGCCCAGGTGACTTTAACACAAATGATTCCAGAGATGTTGCCAATACTAAGCAAATTCCATTATAGCTTGGGAAGTTTTGAGACAGGTAACTCTAGTTTTCACCTTTCCAATAAAGCGCTTTCACCCTGTGGTGTATCTGATTTTGATCAGCACTACCCACCGGTAGGCCTGCTCAACTGAATTAACTACAAAACATTCTCTCAGGTCTCCTCAGCAACTTGATCTGCTAGATGAACTTGTTTAGTACTTTTGGAAGTCTGCTATAAACAACAATTTGAGTTTAGCTGAAATGGTATCAGGTTATCCTTTGTCTTCAATTCACCAAGCATAAAGTTTGAGGCTTCAGACCTGATCAAAAGTCAGCTGGTTATTTGGTGACTGTCATAGGCCTGGTACATTCTGAGACCTGATCTAGATACCATACTCAGAGTTCACAGTGTAGCTGGTAACACAGAAGTTGCATATTTGAAAACGGCAAAAGGGACATTTAAAAGATGTAAATGCAAAAAAGTACATATCTCATAAAGTCTGGAAACATTGGTCTGAAACACTTTTTCTGACTCTTCCCTAGCAGAGACTCACATAGGAAGCCATAGTGAAACAAAATGGCAGTTCAAATCTGAGTTACCATCCACAGCATTCCTATGAAATGCCTGATTGTGGCATAGACTGGGACTAAATGTTTCAAGTGCATTTGGGTAGAAAAACACTGATAGCGATGTTAATATGTAGTTGTATCATTAAATGTGTGTGTCTATGAACTGGGGATAGGGATTTCCAGCACTTTTTCTGTGCATGTTATGTAAACAGAGCTTTGCTTGACTCAGGCTTGATCCAAGGTTGTTGTTGCTGTTTTTTCTGTAAATTGGGACTGAGTTATGAAGTTTGCTTGTTTCGCCAGTTTTGGTAGTATTATTAGTCTTAAAAGGAGACAAGTGAGTATAAAAATAGACTAATGAATATGTATATATACATAGTATGTACATTCTCACAAAGATCTATGAGATTTATATAATTCTGTTTATTCTTTTGTGTATATTTACTGACATCCTATATCTCAATATTCACAAATATTTTCTATATGACCTCTTGCAGGGTAATCAACACTTAATTTTTAAAAACTTTATGTTGGTTTGGTAAAAACTCTATTTTGCCAAACAAAATTGTTAGGTCAAGTGTCTTGAAGCTATTAGCTTTTTATTTCAACAATGTCTCAGAGTGTTCCAATCAGCGAACTGTAGAACCACTTTAAATAATAATCTCAGAATAATCTTTTCTCTCACATCTTCCTTATTTCTTTATAAATCTATATTAATTTTTAAAAAGTCTTTAAGAAGGTAGGCTTGATTTATGTCATGAGTAAAGGAAACTCTAGCTATTGCAACAGAGAGGAACTGTTGTTGAACACGGATTACCTCCTTCCATCCACTCCCACCTCCCACTTTCACCCAATGGATTTTCCTGTCTCCCACTTCCCAGTCCTCCTCCACCCAATCTGGACCCATCTACTTGGCTAAACAGATGTTTACCTTTCCGCAGGCATGCCAAGCTTCACTTAAAATGTCTTTCTCCCTACTCATACCCCATGTCTACTTATCATTCAAATTCAATGCAAAAGCCATGAACTTGATGAAGCATTTCTGGAAACTTCCCTGACCTCTCCACTGTCTTTTGTCTCTTGGGTCCCACTGTGCCCAGGCTATCCCAGCACCCGTAAGATTTGTGCAGAAATGTTTCTATCTTCTTGCCTCCCACTTATGATAAGTTCCTTTAAAGGAAAGATTTAATCTTATTCATGTCTGTATTGCCAGCACCAAGAATTTTCTGCTTCTCTGTAGATGAGGAATATAGATTTGATGAATGCATAATGAATGGATCAAAGGCGACATATAGGTAAAGAAGCCAAAGCATGCACATCTTCTTTAGATCAAAAGGAGCAACACCGTGAAAATTAAATACTATATGTATGAAAAGCACTTATGTGCCAGGCTACAAAAGTCTACCTTCAGACACATTGTAAACTGGTTTTAATTCAACTTTATAGTAAGCCAACAGTAAAGGAAAGTAAATTAAGGCAGGAAGGTAGGAGAATATCTTATTTACTAGCCACCTTTTTTCACAGACCATAAAACTTATGTGACACACAAGGCTTTTCTAGATTTTGAATTTCTGTACTTTTGTGTCTTGCACACCATTTACATGATTAATACATATTTGTTGTAGGACAAATGAATGAATGAATGTTTAAATGAATGAATGAAGGCTCTGATGTTGTGCAGCTGTCAGAAATAAATTGATTCCACTTTCCAAACATGGATGTTTTTATTACAGTAATAATATTTGAATTAAACCAAGATTCCTCATTTATTTGTATCTTTCACAGGAGTCACTCAATGTATAATCTTTAGGTTTTTTAATAGTTTGGTGTGGCTGGTTTTATGAGGGTTTCTCCTATTGGATCATCCTGAATATATCTTCATGTTTACCAGTTGCATTCCCCTGGGAATAATGGGATGTGGAAGCTATTTTTTTTCTTCTGACTTTTAATGTTCTTAGGCAGAAAGCAGAGATGTGAGTTTAATAGTACATTATTTATTCCTGCATCTCAGGGGGAGGAGGATGCAAGACGATGGCAATGTGTTTGTGAATGTAATATAGTGTGGATTAAGGTATGAGAAGCTTTTTATCATGGATAGTCTCATTACAGATGTTGCCAGCACCTGTTGAGGATGAACTGCATTAGAGAAATGTCTCCCCAACTCGCCTCATTTGGGGTTTCTGTTTGCATTACTATTCTAAACCCCGTCTCTCAAGGGCTTCTCCTTCCGAACTAAGCTTTGCTCTTTGTTGAAACTTGGCAAACAAAATCTCAGCTTGGGAACAGTCTCTTCCCTCTGCATCCTCGTCTTCTTCCCCACCCCTTGTTTATTAATTTCTTCCCAGAACTGCTCAACTGCATTTAATTGGGTACACATTTTGCTAAACAAAAAAATATACAGCAATTAAATGTTGATCCCCCTTTCTTTATTTTAGGCTTCTTCTAATTAAAGAATTGTTTTGATTACTTTCCCCACTAACCCCTCAAAAGAAAAAGAAACTTTAAAATAAGTGATGACATCCCAAATACTCCAGAATAAGTTCTTCTTTGCAAGTTTAGAGTTGAGACATGGTCAAATTCTACCCTATGTGTCATGAAAACGTCCTTTTTTTTTTCAGAGAATGAAAATCCAGATTGAAGTTGTTACAGAGCTTCCGAGAATGCTCAGGCCCAGCCTCCAAGTGCAATCCTCCTGCCCAGAGTCAGCACCCCACACACATACGTGTGGGTGCTGCGCCAGGGCAGGTCCTTGCCTTGCTTGACCCTTTGCAGCATCTGCTTTTCCGGAGCTCATGTTGTAGTGTTGCCTTCTCTGCAGGCACGTTCTGTGGTCTGACTTAGGTGCACAGCCTCTGGCCGAAATGCCATCATCTTAAAGGTGTTTCAGCTGAACCAGTGCCTCCCAAATGCTCGCTCCCAGTGCATCTATGCTCCCCCTCTGTTCTGTCTGCCCCTTGTCTCTCTCTCCCTCTGCTGCCAGCTGTGACCACCGCTCTCAGTCACTAGGAAATTCTCCACACTCCCAGGTGGGGCATCTGTAAGCAGTGGGGGCCCAGTGCCTGGAGAAGATCCTGCCGTGCCTTCCTCCTCCCCACCTCATTCTTGAGCTGGCTGACATTTTTCACTCAATCTTCATTAAGCTGTGGAAAATAGACTAAAATAAACATGATGATTAAATCACGCCCATACCTAAGTTATCATCACTTCAAATTACAAATCCTATCATCCCACTTTCTGATCATGACATCCTGTCCTTCCACGTCTCTCTCTTCCAGCTGTACACTGGTCAAATGCATGCTTCCATTCCCCAAGCTTTCTGGGTCAAGTTAGCTGTTTTCGCTAATCAGCCTCTGGTCTTTTCCTTCCCTAGAATCCAGTATCTATCTTTCATGCTACTTCTTGCCAACACCCTCAATACCTCATCCTGCTGTTCCAGACTGAGAAAATGCCAAACCAACTGTCGACCTTCTCCTCTCCTTCATCCAGGCCCATGAGATTCCCTGGAGGAAAAACAGAGCAGTAAATCCACGCTTATGCAGTTTTATCTTCTCCTACCTGAGCCAGGTAATCCTTCTGTTTGATTGTGATTAATTCCTTTTCTCATTTCTTGTAAGGTTCCTTTAAGTGCTACCCTCCACTCTTATACTTTCCATAATGCCTTCCCCATCAATCCCAGGAGATGACTTCACTTCCAGTCTCATATAGGAAAATAATTAATGTCAACAACATCTATTTCCTGTACCCTGGGAGAACACATTTATCTGCATCCATATAAGCCCTTTTCTCTTGCCCTTCTTCCTTACTACTACACTAGCAGCTCCTTCAGATTCCCAAGGACCTTGCTCCATCATCTGTATTCCAACTGTTACTTCTCTCTTTCTCCACTACTCCCCCCCCCATTCTCCCCCCTGATCACTCTCTTTCCCTGCACAGCCACCAGCCTTGAAAACAGTCTCTGTTTACTGCCTACACTGTGTTACCTTCTATTTACTATTCAGCTCATAGCCCTTGGGCTTCTCCAGCACCCCATGTCTCCACTGAAAAATGTTCTCGACAAAATTTCCAGTAGTGTTTGAATTGCTAAACCCAGTCATAAACTTTTGGTCCCTATTTTGCGTAACTCTTCTGAGTCACTGGGGCTGTCATCCGTGTGCTCCTCTAAATCTCTCCTGCTGACATGCCCTACTCTGTATGTTGGGAAGCTGAACTCTTACCAGTTGTTTCAATGGATTCCCTTGTCCTTTGGCTGCCAGTTGGATTTGGCCAGTGGGAAGCCCTGGAAGATGATAGAAGAGTCACAGCTGGGTGTATATATCCCACTTCTTTCTAATGGACAGGCCAAGGGTAGGCTGCTGCCCTTGACAGAAGTCACAAGTCTTCTTAGGGGATCCTCTCCAAATAGCAATGCTTTCTTGTTCTCTCTCTCTCTCTCTCTCTCTTTCTCTCTTTTTCTCAGAGTCCCAGGATCCACTCCCTCTGCTTAGCTATCTAAACCTTAGAGGTTCTGACCCTACTCTCTGGTCTTACCTGCCAGTGAATATTCCATTAGTATGTTCAGGTTCACTGTACTTGCTGACACCTTTGTAAATAGTCCCTTTATTAAACTTTCCTCAAATTTCCCAATTTCAAGGGTATCATCTCTTTCCCACCAGGAACAGGACCTGTATAAGGTAATTGATGACTACCAACAACTCAGGCCCTCCAGGGTCTCATGATGGTGTCTCTTGTTCTTCTGCTAACATTTTAACTCTACCTATCAATCCCCTTTGGACAGCAGCTGAGTGTGGTGCTTAAGGAGATGGACTCCAGAGCCAGACTGCCTGCATGGCCATGCCACTGACCAGCAGGGTGACCTCGGGAAATTTTCCAAACCTCCCTGTCTCAGTCTTCTCCTCTGTAAATGCTGGATAAGATGCTTCCCTACCTCAAAACTTATGGAAATGAAATGGCTTAAAACACATGAAGTACTGTTCATAGCAGCACTTTCAACAATAGTTAAAACATGGAAAGAGCCTAAGTGTCCATCAACGGACAAATGGATCAAGAAGATGTGGGTTATCTATACTATGGAATACTACATGGCAATGAGAAACAATGAAATCTGGCCATGTGTAGCAACATGGATGGACCTTGAGGGTGTTATGCTGAGCGAAATAAGTCAGGCAGAGAAGGACAAATATCCTATGTTTGCACGTATAGGAGGATTAGGAGGAACTTGACGGAGGAACAAGGGGGAGAAGAAGGGAGTAAATGGTGGGGGAAAGGGAGAGAGGCAAACCATGAGAGACTCTTGAATGCTGAGAAACAAACTGAGGACTGATGGGTGTGGGGGGGAGGTGGGAGATGGTCATGGAGGAGGGCACTTGTGGGGGTGAGCACTGGGTGTTATATGGAAACCAAATTGACAATAAACTATTTGTAAAAAAAAAACACATGAAGTACTTAGATTAGTGCCTGGTGCACAGTAAACAAACCATAAATGCTGGTTGTGTCCTTATTACTGATCACTCTCTTCTCTCTTCTTCTATCTGCTCCCTAGTTGTTGGAACTCCCCAGCATTCTTTCTTGGTAGCCACCTTTCTGTTCACTACTTGAAAATATCACTGGGATGATCTAAAGCAATTATGATAATAGTTAACATGCATTGCACTCTTCTTCTGTAGCTGGCACTGAACTATGTGCCATCGAATTAACACAAAACCCTTTGTGTTGGGCAATGGAGTTACCTCTTTAAGCCTCAGTTTCTCCCTTTCTAACATGGGGAAAATATTAGTATCTATCTGATAAAGGCTTTTTGTATGAATCTGATGACTTAATACCAAAAAGCCCTTCCCAGATAGGTACTAGGATTGTCCCCAAGTTGTAGAAGAAGCGGGAGGTAGAAGGCAGAGGGAGGTAGAGTCACTTCCCAAAGTCAAGGAATGGAACTATGCTCTTATTTGAATCCAACCAGGCTGAGTCCAGGCTCCTGTCTGCAGCAATGAATAACTTGGGTAGACTCCAGTTCCCTTGGGCAGGAAAAAATTCAAAAGTGGCAAATATATGAGCTTTTGAAATCAGTCCCTTGATTTCCTAGAATGCTAATAAAAACATTTTCAGTGCCCTCACTGACAAGTGCCTAGGTAGCACACAGGCATGTCTGCTCTGTCTCCACAGACAGGAAATCAAACTGGGCAGCACCTGACAGACAGCAAGACTGTTCCATCAGTTTCCAAACCCAGTGAAATGAGAAAATGAAACCAGTAGGTTAGATATTCCTGGGGCATATATCTCCCCTTTGGGCATCAGTTTCACACTGACTTCAAAGGGAGTAACTGCTGAACTGAACAGGAGGGAAACTGGGCCCAGAAGGATTAAGCTTGAAGAGTATAAATAGTGACAAGGAACAAAGTCTGGGAAATTGACATGAATACTCTGCAATACGTTCTAGCAATATACATGATTAAATTTTCCATGTAAAGTCTGATTTTCTTTTCTCTTACAAGTGTCTTCTTAAACAATGTTTTTAATTAGGACCTTTGTTTTCTTTTACTTCTTTATTAGGGAAGCTTCACACTTAGCCTGACATTAGAATGTTCTTAGAAATAAACAGTTTCCATAAAGGCAAAATTTCTCCATAAGATCATTACTATTATGTTGTGTGGGAAATGGAATAGCACCTCTGGGAATTTAATGCTGTCAGGAGTCTATTTCAGTAATATGTGACGTTCTCCAGAAGATCCGCCCTGTCTCCATTTTCTTCTACTTTGCGGGAAATGAGAGGAGAGAACCAAACCTGTGCCACTGATTAAAATCAAAGGTATTTTCTTGCATGAATAGATAAATTGTCTTTTAAAAATGGAGCCCTTTCTTAACATTAGAATCCCTTGGTACCTGTTGGTTGAACCCTGTGGTAAAAATGTGCCAACATGGGGGAGTGAAAGATATTACTGCAAAATGAAAATACCACTCTTTAAGATGCCATTCCAGCTTTTCCTTTTATTTTTTATTTCATTTGAGGATTTGGAAAAATGAGGAGAAAATGTGTCAAGATGAGATACCCTTTCCACTGCACAGAATTTCAAATCTCTGTGGTATTGTGTAGAGTTTCTTGGCTCAAAAGTTTCCTGAACACTGACTGTCACAAACGCCCATGACTTCAGTATGGACATGGCTGTGGCTCATTCTGGGCCTCAGGCAGACCCCCCTCCTGACCTCCCTCAATGACTCATGTGTAATATAACATCTGAGTGTGAATGTAAGCATTTTAATATGAAAAGGATTGATTTTTGCCACAGACATGGGATTCTAATGATTGGAAACAATATATTGATTTTTTTTTTAATTAAAGCCATCTTCCCACTCATAATGGAAGGTCTTGCCCTTTGTGAAATTTATATCCATAGTCCTTGGTGATGTCTGCAATTACAACTCCCAGTAGCTAGCACCACATTTGGGAAGGAGTAAGGACTAATAGAAGAGAAATTATTCTCACTCTCTTCTTGGTAACGGGCTTTTAGTGTTGGTCAAAGGTGCCTGATGGAAGGCTGGATGAATGTTGAAATGTCTCTGCCCCACAGCACAGCCCAGACGGACAAATTCCCCAGGGCTTCAAGGCTGCTCCTAACTAACATTCTCAGAATTCCCTTTAGCCTTGTCCTATTCCTTGAAGCATCTGGAATAAGAAAATAAAGACACTTCACTGTGAGAAAATGGCTTAAATTGAGTCCCCATTTGGTGAAAGTGTCACTTCCTATCACCAATGTCATTCAAGTACTGTCACTGGGGTCTCGTCCCTAGATCCCAGACCAGAGGCTAGTCCCATTGAGGCTGGCTAAAAACAAACTATGAGATGAGTAACTGGGAAGATCTGCTTGAGGCCCACTTTAGCCCTATGCCACTCTCAGCACCCACTCCCTCATGCTCATGTCATATATGCACCTGCACCAAGGTCACAGATACTGTGACCTCCCAGGAACTTAGAGATGATCCAAATGAAGTCCTTTGTTTTATACCTGAAGACACCAAGGCCAGAGTGGTTAGTCAGGTGCCCAGGCTTGTCATTGGCACAGCTAGACCAGCCTGAGATCTCTTATCCCAGTCCTACACCACATTCTTTCAAGCTCAAATATGCAGATTTTCCCCAAATTCTCTCGGTGACCACAGTTCCTAATGTTGGTCACTACTGCTTTCCTCATCTCCAAATAGCTCTCCCTTGCCCCTCTGCCCTCCCATGACCTGCAGATTTAGCACCTAGGATTCTTCCTTCCTACCCCCACTGCTTCCTCAGTGCTCCAACTAGCTTTCTCTCTCCCCCTACAACCCCCCTTACTCCTTTCTACATCTTTCCACATCCATCTACACTTGGCTGTACTTGACATATGTGTAAAGGACATACAGAGTCAGGAGACTTGGGTGTCAAACCTGGCTCCACATACTGACTTTATTGCTCTGTTAAGTATTAGGTTTCTTGTCAAGAAGGAGAAACCGTATTTGCTTATCTCTTGGGTTGTTGTGAAGATCAGCTAAAATAATGTCAAAGAAAATGTGTGTAAACTAAGAAATACCCCCCAAACATTAGAAAATATGACGAATATTCTTCCCTCGGTTTTGCCAACTAATATGAGCACCTAAGATGAGCATGAATAGATAATAGTTGTGAACAGGTCAGTATTTATGCTTCCTGAGTGACATATTTACCCCTGGTAGTGTCTTCTGAGGCCAAAATAACTGCCCAGTGGGCAACTTTAATGGAGGCATGGCAGGCACCAATGCAGGACTTAGAGAAGATTATTTTACATGCAACCATTCTAAGCTTTAGAAAGTCCCACCTATGGAACACTCTTTTTCTACCATGCTCAGGACAGGCATTTGCCTTAAGAGAAACAAAAAGGAGAGAAAGACATTGGCTTGAAATCCACAACCCAGAAAAGGGGAGTGTATTCTCCATGTAGAAGTGGGGCCACTGTGAAGCCCAACAACAGGGCCATAATTGGTCATACTACCCAGCAGGTATGGGACCAGGTACCTTCTTCATCTCCTGGCTTAGCAATTGCAGGTACCTGAAAATATCATTACTCAAACTGGTTTGTTGCCTCAAGCACAGTTCTACACTAGCCAAGAATGCGATTGGCATACGAAAAGATCCTTATGATGTCAGAAACACATCTGAGAATTAAATCACTTCTCAGCCATTCCTTGGTGTGGCTGGGTTTGTTATTTCCTTTCTTTACTCAGTTTGGGAGAAAGGTGGGTCTTTTGGTTTAAAAACCAAGAATGAAGGTTTGTACCTCTTAATCCCTGTTACCTTTTCCACCCATCACCACCCCTGACTCTCTTTCTCTCTGGCAACCACTAACTTGTTCTCTGTATTTATGAGTCTGCTTCTGCTTTTGTTTGTTTGTTTGTTTGTCTGTCTTGTTCTTTATTTTTTTTAATGTTTTTTATTCATTTTTGAGAAAGAGAGAGAAATGCAGAGCATGAGCAGAGGAGAGGCAGAGAGAGAGGGAGCAACAGAATCCAAAGCAGGCTCCAGGCTCTGAGCTGTCAGCATAGAGCCTGACACAGGGCTCAAACCCACAAACCATGAGATCATGACCTAAGCAGAAGTTAGACGCTTAAACGACTGAGCCAACCAGATGCCCCTATCTTGCTTTTTGGATTGCACATATCCATGAAATCATATGGCATTTGTTTTTTTCTGACTTATTTCAATTAGCATAACACCTTCTGGGTCATCCATGTTGTCATGAATGGCAAGATTACATTCTCTTAAGGTTGAATAATATCCCATTTATATATTCATCTATTGATGTACTTCATTTAGGTTGTTTCCGTATGTTGACAATAGTAAATAATGATGCAATAAACATAGAGGTGCGTATGAAATTTTGAATTAGTGTTTTGATTTTCCTTTGGTAAATACAAGATGTGGAATTACTGGATGGAATGGTATTTCTATTTTTGATTTTTAATTTTTTGAGGAACCTCCATACTCTTTTCTGGAGTATGCCTGCACCAATTACATTTCCACTAACGGTGCACAAGAGTTCCCTGTTCTCTGCATCCTCAACAGTACTTGTTCTTTCTACAGATTGTAACTATACTTAATATAGTAAGCATTTCATAATGTATAAAACTGTCGAATCACTATATTGTACAACTGTAACTAATATAAAATTGTACATCTACTATACTTCAATTAAAACAAACAAACAAATAAGGATGAGCCATGTTGCTGATGCCCTCTCATGTAATGCAAGCCACAAGGCTCTATATGAAGGAAGAGGGATGAAAACCAGTAAGCGAGGGAGCAACCAGCCTCCTCTGGTTCTTCATCAACTCAGACCAACTCTGGAAGCTTCCTGGACATGAGCTTTGTTGTCCTTCACTAAGAGGACCTATCAAGCAGACACTTGAGCCAATGAGAGTCTTCAAAGAGTTGGTTTATTTATGGTAGTAGTAAACATGCCCTCAAGGACCACTAGATAGGTGTCAGGCCAAAACGCTTTCTGGCATAAAGACTCAGTGCATCCTTATGGTCCACTGCTCACATTCTTCCCAGAGATTTATTTTGTGCCTGCTCTACAAATTTCCTACCAAAGCCCATTCTAGTTCCTCTTTGCAAAGACATCAAAACTCTATGGTTTCTTCCTCTTTACTTTTCCTGAGACTCTGTGTGTCTTGCTGACTGAGGCATGTATTTTTTTGCTGACAAAAATGTGTTTGCCTAGTTTCACTTATTCAATAAATTCTTTTTTCTACTAACAAAGCATAAGAAACATAGGATCACATACAGAACCTCTCCTAAGGCCCTGTTTCCTTAGCCAAATGGTATTTTCCTTTTTTAAATTTTTTTTTGAAAATTCTTCAGATCCATACCATCCATCTCATCTTCATTTGCCGCATACCCAAATGCCTTTACACAGCCTATATTTCCTTACTGAAGGCTTACTTCCATTCTTGCCTTTTATTAGCAATTTCCCCATCACATATGTCCAAGTCACATTCTGACCCAGCACCATACTGGTTGTGACTTAATTTGTATCATCTAGCTGATCTCCTAAAACACCAAGAAACCATCTCTGGACTGCTGGACTCAGTACAATTTGAGGTATCTGTTTACAACCACTAATAGGACATTTAACTAAGAAGTTAAATGTCTTTGACCCCTAGGTTACCTATCTGTTGTAGGTAATGTTGGGAGCAAGAGTGGCCAAAGGAAACAGGAGACAGCTGTCAACCTGACAGGGATCCAACAGTGGGGGAGAAATCAATCTTTTTTCCTTGATCTTCCCCAATTATACAGAAGATCCACAAAAGCCATTGTAGATGAGCCATGTGACTCATGTGTGATCAGCAAATGTGTTTTTAAAGTCAAATATGTAGTAAAAGTTGCTCTATTTCAGAATGCACTGAATTTGGATTTGTTTTCAAAGAAAAGTCTTTAGATTACTCTAGTTTTAAACTGATAAGCAAATCCCTACAAGTGGAAACCTGAAGTTCTCTTGAACCATTGCCAGTTCTCACACAAGATAGAGAGTGGTAATGGACTCACAGGAAGTAATTGCTAATGTTTATTATAAGTATTAAAAAGCAACTTACTGTATCATTCTCTTTCAATGCACCATCATGCCATATGATGCCCTTGGGTCCCACTGATCTATGGAAAGTCCATATATCCAAGTTTTGATATAATAATTATAGACAAATGTGGGGAAACTGGACACTCATTCCAGAATTGAAAGTAACCATTTTATTTGGTTACCATTATGAAAATTGTATATAAGGAGAAATTTGGATTCTGATCCAACATCGTCATAAAAAAAAAAATATGCTCAGGCAAAGTTTTCTAAGTGTTAAAACTGAAGTGTATTTTAGTACCATGGGAGACCAGTGGAGGGAGAGGGTCAGTAATCACGTGAGAAGAGACTGTTTTTATACCTTCTGATCATGGTGACCTCTACAAAAAGTTAGTCACTCTGAAGAGTAACAAAGGTCATCTGTTAGTGTCTACAGTATTTTTGCTAAAGGCTGACAGGGACTAAATGATCTTTTGATGTTTAATGCAAGCCTCTAGCAGTGAGTATTCTCTGCTTATCTGAAAATGGTATATGGTAGTGGTTTAAAAGAGCTGGACAAGTGGGCCACTTCACTCACAGGAATGACAGACATACTGGGCTAGAGGAAGGCAACTCGGAGCACAGTACTTTGAAAGGGTAATCCCTTTGATTAGGTGTTCAAATTACTGAAGTAACATGTTGTTTAAATTCACGACTCTTCCTCATAGAATCCTGAGTTTATGAACTGAAATAAACTGGTGCTGCCAGGGGTCAGGATTTGTTCATCCGTGATTGTGGAGACAATTTCCTTCTGGGTGAATGGACTAGGAGAGGTGACCAAGATGCATAGTTTATGGAGGAAGATGGCTTTGGTTCCACGAGTGTTTACTGAGGCTTTCAGAATAAATGGAAATATCATTTAATTTCTGTCAGGACTTCTTTCTCAGGCAGAGCCTAGTATCAAGAGGAGATTTCAAAGAATAATGTGTTGATATTCCAAAGACCTGGATTCTAATTTTAACATTAGTTCTAATTCTAACATTAGATATTAGAATCTGAGTTTTCTAGTCTGAAAAGTGGCAAACTTTGACTAGATCATCACAGCTCAAATGGACATATTTTTTTTGTCAGTGATAAAAATAGGAGGCATGATTTGAAACTTGCTATGTCTTTCTAAATTCACAAATCCATGGTGCCACAATCAGAAGCATTCTGAGTAGCAAAGATCCATTTGTTTAGATATAGTCAAAGAAGTTAGCTGCTGTGCCTTCTTTGGATTAAGAGACAAAGCTTGAAAAAAATGATATTTATGGAAAGGAACAAAATAATGGGATCTGAAGTTTTATTATGCACTGAATGTTTTTTTATTATAGTCATTCTAAAATCAGATGTCTCCCAAGAGATGGTTTCCTACAGAAGAAGGCATCTTATTTGAATGAAGGATGACACTGGGTAACAATTTAGTGGCCAAAATTTAGCAGTGGTTGCTCTTCAGCTACCCGTGGGCTGATGTTCAAGGGACAGCCCCCCTCCACCAAATCTGTTGTTTTGAGTGGCAAAAATACAGACAAGAAATTAGAAAGAACTTCCCCAATTTAGGCAAAAACCCCGGTAAGCTTGCTTACTTTGCCATCCCTAGAAAAAAATAATTACAGATCTTAAAAAGAGGATGAACCATAACTTTCTTGCATGCATGTGCCATCTCAACTGGCATCACTTCTGCAGAAAGATTTGAAGAATCTTAAGGAGCAATGGACTTAGAAGCTCTATTTCCTCATTCTCCATTTCAACGTGGTCAGCAAGTCCAAATATGTAAAAATGACACTTGTTTGGAGGACAGCAGTGCAATCCTGGCCACTGTTCTTCCCAGTTTAGAAGTAGACATATTTCTACCCTGGAGATCTGTGATCTAAACTGACAAGCTAGAATACTGGAGGCACCTAAGAAAATAGTCTTCCAGGTGATTGGAAGAAGCCTTCATTTGAATTGGGATTAAGGAATTAAGCATTAAATGAATTAGCATGATGGTTCTCCTCTCTTACCTTTTCTCTTATGGCTGGTAGCACAGTCATAATCCAGCCTCTTCTCTGTTATTTTTATAATTCTTTTCTGCACTCAGAATTTCTGCTTTTCAAATTTTTGACCATTTATGTTAATGCTCAGTCTTTACTTGCAGGCTGGACTGCAGAGTCTTAAGGAAAATTGCTGTCTTACCCTTGTCTCACCCTGATGGTACGTGAGCCAGGGCTAGCCTGCACACTCAGTACACCCTTAATGATTACTCATCAGTAGACCCTGCCTGCCTATTATCTTTCTCGAGCTCAGTAGCTCCAAGATGTCAGTCACCTGACGAGAGCCATTCTAATTGAGGTTTCCATTGATCTTCAGTGAAATGAGAAAAATGAAGGCAATGTAAATAGCTTTTCATAAAGCCTCATTTATTCTATTTAGAGAACTAGTGTATTCTAAAATTATGTTTTGCTCCTACTTTGGTATTGAAAAGTCCTTTCTTTTATCAAAACAATGGAGAGGGTAGGTGGTTATTTAGTATTTCTAGCCAGTGAGATAAAAATATCAACAATCTTATGTTTTACTCCTGTCTTCCTATTTGTTTTTAAATATTGTTAGTCCCTAGAATTCAAAAGTCTGGAAAACCCTGCTTTAAAAGGTAGAACTTTTAGTTTTTATTTCTTTACTTAAAAGCTTATAGATATATAATATGTACCTTGGGTTGATTTTCCGTAATTGTCCCTATTGTTGCTGCCAGATTCTTTCCTTCTGAGCACTATATCAGTTTAACAAGCAGAAATGCACAAGTATCTGGATCTTTGAGTAGACCCCTTTGACCATGAGTCTGGCTGGGGCTTTGTGATTTGCTGGAGCAGATGGGATGGCAACAAATCTGACACAAACAGAAATTTGAAAAGAGTTTTATTCAGACTCGGCTTGCCCTCTAGCAATTCTTGGAACCCTGTCCCTGCCACGCTAAAGAACCCAAGCTAGCCTGATCGATGATGAGAGGCACGTGGCCCAGTCACCCCCGTTGCCCCAGTCAACATCCAGTCAACTGCCAACCATGTGAGGAAGACCATTGGTACTAGCCAGCTTCCTGCCAGCTTACCAAGTGAGCACAGACACATGAGCAAGCCCAGCAGAGACCACTGGGGTGCATGAAAGAACTGCTCAGCAGAATAATGAGCCAGATAAGTGGTTGTTATTTTAAGCTACTATGTTTTGGGGTGGCTCATTATGTGGCAATAGATAATAGATACAGTGACACAGTGCCAAGTCTTCAAAACACTGTGAAGAATCTCTGAGATTGTTCTCAGACATATTAGGATATGACAACATCCATTGGATAAAAGCGAAGTTAGATTCTCAGCCTTGTCTTCTCTTCAAGACTTACAGGCCTGTCTTTCTCTTATCTTCTCCCGAGCAGGACCCTAGTACAATGCCTGGTTTTCAGAAACCACTCCATCAACATCACTTGAACAAATCCAGTGCCTGTGATCAGGGCTGGCCTGGTGTCAGGAATGACCCACTGAATGTGATTTGAAGGTTGTAGGAAAGGCTTCCACTTTCCACACATCTTCTTGATTAATACTTGAAATTTCAACATCAGCAATTTGTTCTCTGTACTGAAGTTGTGCTCCCCATGAGACTTTTAAAAAATGCAAACATTCCTGGCTGGGTTAGCATACTGTCATCCTCTTCCTGTGAATGCTCTTATCAGATATCTCGGTCACCAAGGGGTCAAAGTTGGGGTGAGAGTAAACAGCAAAAAAGAGGAGAAATGTTGAAGGGGTGACAAGGTCCCAGTTACCAAACAGGGGGTGCTGAACACACTTCCCACGTGGCTGAGTCAGCACTGCTTCCTGAGGAGAGCCCAGCTACGAGTTGAATTGCCCCCTCCAAGGAGAAGAGGAATGGAATCTGCCTGGCTTTGGACTCTTGCCCTGGGGGCGGGGACGGTCAGATGTGAGGAAAGATTCATCACCTCCTAGTACTAGCATTTCCCTTGGAAGGCCTCATCTGCTTTTTTGTACTCCCAAAGCAACATTTTTTTCAATACCTTTGTAGTGTGCACATTAGCTCTCTATTCTTGGCTACACTGTCCGTTGTCACACCCTGGATGTCTCTACTTTCTCTTAGACTCTTTGGATGTGAATAGGTTTTGCCAACATGCCCAACTACAGTGATGAAAGGCACNGCCTGGCTTGCTGCTGCCAGATTCCTTCTTTCTGAGCATTATCCGAGTTTAATGAGTTGAAACTCACAAGT
Organism: Crocuta crocuta; assembly: GCF_008692635.1. Classification (NCBI taxonomy): domain Eukaryota; kingdom Metazoa; phylum Chordata; class Mammalia; order Carnivora; family Hyaenidae; genus Crocuta; species Crocuta crocuta. Next base: position 2,968,331 of record NW_027531318.1, read on the forward strand.
ATAATTAGCATGAGGCTTAAGATACTACTCTCTGTACGTAATTGAATTTAATTTACAGCTTGAATAATTGCATTTACATGTTCAACCAAATGTTTGTCTTTGTTGGTTTTAAAAGTCTCCATCCATATTTATCTAGGAAACCTTAGCAAGGCCAAGGATCACTTATAAAGAGCTAGGGTGTTCTGGCATCCTTGGCTCGAATTGGAAGGTGAGTTTGTAAAATGCAATCCTTGGAAATTACCTAAAAGACTTGAGGCTTTCTGATGTGAAACACTTATCAGCTTTCTAAATGTATAGCCTTAAGCCTAAAAAGAATGCTGTTCTGTTGCTTAATACAGCAACCTTAAGCCTCCTGGGGTGAAAAGTACTTAGCATAATTAAACTGCTGACTGTTCTTGAAGGTGGGTTTTGTTTTAAGATTACAAGTGGCATTTCCAAGCACTTTGAGTTGAGGCCATCTTGATAGTATAGGGTATCTTGCATTTCTGCCATCCTTGAATTGCAGGCATAGCAAACTGAAAGTGCTTGTAAGAGACAGTGTAATTCCATACACATGTTCCCTAGGGTACCCCCAGACATAGATGAAAGTATCTCTTCCCTCCTTCCCCCACCCACTGCTTTAGTAAGCTAAAGCAGCGCAGGCAATGTTTGCAAAACTGAGCTCTTCTTTCCCAGGCATTTTGGAGCAAAGACTCTAAAGACCTATGATCTCATCTTCAAGCCTCATAAGCAAATGTATAGGAACTGCAAGGCTTAATCTAATACAATCACTGTCATTGGACTTCAGCTGAGGCTTCTGTGCCATTTGGCTTTCTTTATATCACTGTTTTTCAAAATAGAATAATGTGTAGATATACTAGTATTGAGTTATAGTGTTACTTAAATATGTACAAACACTAATATACTTATAGCTCAAAAAAAAGAAAATCTGCAAATAAAATAGAAACAAACCTATAAAACCAATGGCATTCAAATGAACACGTTAATTTTTTTAAATTTTTTAATGTTTTATTTATTTCTGAGAGAGAGAGAGAGAGAGGGAGAGAGCATGAGCAGGGGTGAGTCAGAGAGAGAGGGAGATACAGAATCTGAAACAGCCTCCAGGCTCTGAGCTGGCTGTCAGCACAGAGCCCATTGTGGGTCTCGAACCCACAAACCCTGAGATCATGACCTGAGCCATAGTAGGTTGCTCAACCGACTGAGCCACCCAGGTGCCCCTGAACATGTTAATTTCAAGAGAGGTTCAATCTGGTTTTGCAGAAACCCATCACCTACGTATGAATTGGTCATGACCACTGCTAACATGCTCTGGTTAGTTTGCCCCATGAACATGGGATGACTCAGTCTTTGCCTCATTTTTCTGTGTCAGGATCGAAATGAATTTATGACACTGACATTGACAGTGAGTCAATAGTCTTTCATGACTTGAATGTCCATCTATGTATGAAGTCTGTCTGTTCTGCACTAACCCATGACAATTAACATTATGATACATAAGCAGAGAATGAGAGCAGTAGGTGGGAGAAACTGTTGGTTGTCCAGGCAAGGGGACCACTCCCTTGAATTCAGCCCTGTCTGAATGAACAAGCTCCAGGCTCTAGGATCTGGGGAGCTCCTTGCAATCTTCAGAAGGGGGAAGGGCTTGGAGAGGGATTGATGTGGTCATGCTTCCCCTTGGTCAGGTGAGCTGTCACAAGCACACATCTGAAAACAGCTTATTGTTTCAGCAAAGACCCATCTATTCCCCATGATAGCAGAGGGCAGTATCAGTAAAAACTTTTTGTGACACATACACCGGGTTTATGGGTGAAGATTCCTATTGCCTATGGCCATCATAAAAAGATGGTGCTCATTGGCCCTTATTCCATGGACCATGGTCGTGGAAGATGGAGTCCTCATTCTTTTGGAGATGCAGTGCCTTGTGCAGCACCATACTGGTCCTCTCTCCCACTCCGTGGAAGTAAGTACATGCCTCATCTATGCCAGTATTCATCTGTTCTTTCTGCAGATGAAGTTATCCACTCCTCAGACAGGGTCTCAGTCATATACTTGGGAATCTGGTCCCAGTGATGAGGGAGTAGGAGACAGGTTGAGCAGCAAAGCACCACTTAGTACACCCTCCCTCCCCAGGTGGGACGTGTATGATATTCCTTGGATACTCCAGGCTACCCCAAAACAGGAAAGGACCAAAAATGAAAAGTTTAAACTGATAAGAGTCTTCACCAGTTTACCAGAAAAAGGGAATCCCATCATAGCCTAAAGTCCAGGAACTTCCTATCTTTTTTTTTTTTTAATGTTTATTTATTTTTAAGAGAGAGAGTTAGACACAGCCTGTGAATGCGGGAGGGGCAGAGAGAGAGAGAGAGAGAGAGAGAGAGAGAGAGACAGAATCTGAAGCAGGCTTCAGGCTCTGAGCTGGTAGCAGAAACCAGAAGATCATCACCTGAGGCCAAATCCAACTGAGCCACCCAGGTGTCCCTTCCTTACTGTCTTAATGTTAATACTTTGACAGAGGGAAAAACAACCTTAGCTAGATAATAGCTAGGTCTCCAGTAAGTCGTCTTTAGCATGTGAAAGTCTCATTGGAAACTCCCTCCTGACTTTATCTCCTCTGACTCCATAAAATGGTCACCCCCTACAACCTCAGTGCAGCTCTTCCTACCCATGGTCCTGCCCCCATGCTTTAAAAAAATTATGTTTTTGCACCAAAGACGTCCTTAAGAATTCTTTCTTGGTCATTAGCTCTGGACCCCATGAACCCCACCATTATCCCAAAACTTCATCACCACGTCTTCATCAATACTCTAATTCTGTCAACATTTTATGTTATTTCATTTGTATTGCTATTTTAACAACCCAAATCTTGAAACACTGAGTCCCTTAGAATCAACAGCTTATTACCACCTCTTCACTTCAGGTGATTGCTGTGTGCACTCTGACATCACTCAGAGCCCTTATACCTCTGAAAGCTTAACTTCCCACATCTTACTCTCTGACTGCCCTAAATCTTTCACTTTCACTATCCTGGATCTTTGACCTCACCCAAGCATCTATAATTGCTGTATTCAACCACTTTACCTCAATGTTATATCCTTCAAACCTAGACTTTTTGGACCATTGTTTCAATAACTCTCTTGCCAAAATTCTCAGTTTCTTTGATCTATTGTTCTTCTGTTACAAACGCTCCATAAAACTCCAACTCAAAATCAACTTAACTGTTTAAATTCTATGTTTCCCTATATCACAAACCTCTCAGACTGGTGATGCTGATTTATGACCTCAATTAAACTTAAAGATGCCCAGTAATCTTTCTATCTCTCTCTGTCTTATTCCTTGCAGTGGTTATTTCAAACCTCATCTATCCTCAAATATTCTACCTTGGCATACCTTCTTATACGTTTTGCAGGGTACTAAGCTCATAGAATGGAATTCATTTTACAAAAAATTCCCTTCATTTTTTGCTATCCTACCTAAAACATAGCTACATAAGCATCTTTTTACTTTTTGCTTCTTGATTGAATAGAAGAAGAGAATTTACCCACTTCTGCATCACTTCCATTATGTTAATCTTAGTCTAGGCTAATTGCTCTACCTCTGCTCTGGATCAAATCTCTCATTACTTCTCAAGAGACTTTGTTATTCATCAATTGTCCCTTTTCACTCCTATACTTCAGCCACTTTCTATTGGCTAGCATTGGAACAGACTCGAGTTTATCCTATATTTAACTAAAAATTCAACTCCCACTCAATCTCATCCTTTTTTCCCGATCATCTGTCTCTTTATCTTCACAAAAAGATCCAGTGAAAGAGTTGTCCACTCATATTGTTTTCACTTAATCAATAACCTATTCACTCCTTAATCCATGGCCTTCAGGCTGCTATACCCATCCTTGCATCAAAACACTTCTTGCAGCTCATCTTCCTGTCTCTAAATCCAGTGCAAGCTTTCACTTCTTATCTTACCATCCTCTCTGTGACACGGTAGACTACTCTCACCTATTCAACACTCAACCTTACTTCTGTGACACCGCACTCTTCTTGTCTTCTTCCTAGCTCTCTGGCTATTGTTTCTCACTCTGATCTTTATCTCTGTTTCTTTAATTTTGTAGATTGTTTGGATTCTTGAATCTTCTCTACTTTCTCTCTATATTTTTACTAGGCAGTCTCAATAGTTGCCATGATTTCAAGTTGTTGAAGAGCTATGGATGCAGCAAAGATGGACTTGAATTCTAGCCAAGGGAATGCCATTCAGAGGTGAATAAATTCATCTCTGGGAACATTGTCAGTCTTGGGGCCGACACTGAGGGCTACACTTAAAATGACTCAATCAGAGGCATTCTCGTAAAGGAAAGAGAACCTACTGAATTCTCATAAATACCACATTAGAAACTTAGGAGATCCAAAAGTGTGGCCTTTTTTCCCTCATAGGATATTAATCAAGTTATAGGGATGGCATGAATACGATGAACTAAAGATGGTCACAATTTCTTAGACATTTCTACAAGCGATAGTTGAGATTGCTGTCCCTTACCTTGAGTCTGGGCAAGCTAGTGTCTGCTTTGATGAATAAAATGACATGGAAATGATGCTATGACAAATTCTAAGCCAGGCTTTAAGAAATTTGCAGCTCCATCTCCTGCCTCTTAGAACACAGACTCTGTGCTGTGAGAATATCCAAACAGATCCATGAAAAAGTCCATATGGAGATGAATCTGTCAATAGCCCCAGGTAACTCCCAGCTGACAAACAGACAGCACAAACTTGTCAGACATATGAATGAGCCATCATGGAACCGGTCCTTCCATACCCAGTTGGGGCACCCTTACTTGATTTTTCCATGGGATGGAGATGAGACAACTCTATCAATCCTTGCCCAAACTGCATATTCATGATGAAAATAGAGGAGAAATTTTTGCTAGAAGGAAGTGGGTCATGAACTCCTCGAGATATTTACCAGTGTACTAGATTTCAGAGTTGTTAGGGAGAGTTGGAGGGAAATTAGGGTATTGGAGAAGCAAGTAAGAGACAAAAGAGCTAATTCCACAACTTTTGAGGTGAATAACTGAATTCCCTGCAGTATTCCAGAGCTGAGGAGGCAGAAATAAGTCAGACTCTTAATAAAAACCTCAGAAAGGCCATTCATCTCTCCCTCCTTAAAAGAAGGTCAGATAAAAGATGAAGTTAGTCATGCTAAGACTAGTAAGCAGCCCTGTGTGAGCTCAATCTATGATAGTACCAAGGTGACTGCCTCATGGCCTTATCTACCTAACAGGAAAACAAGAGGATATACTTCCTGGTTGAAGATGACATCTGAGGACACTTGGGGGGCTCAGTTGGATGAGTGCCTCACTAGGTCAGGTTATGACCTCGCAGTTCATGGGTTAAAGTCCTGTGTTAGGCTCTGTGCTGGCAGCTCAGAGCCTGGAGTCTGCTTTGAATTCTACTTCCCTTTCTCTTACCCCTTCCCCATGTGTGCTCTGTCTCTCTTGCTTTCAAAAATGAATAAACATTAAAAAAATTTTTTTAATAAAAAAATTTCAACACAGGATTGTATTTCATAAAAAAGAATCAAATGAATGGCTTAGAAATAAAAAATGCGGTATTCAAATTAAAGATCTTCTTGGGTGGATTTAAATTAAGACAAGAAACAGTAAAAGACAAGATTAATGAACTCAAAGATGAATCCATGAAAAGTAAAGGGAAGCACTGAGTTCAGCAGGGTGGAGGTAGAGAGAATGGATGGAGAAAATAGAGAAAGCAAAAGAGAAATGTAGGGTTCAGTATCTATCATAAGTTCTATCATAAGTGTGGGTAGAATTCCAGGAGGGGATAGAGAACGAACAAATTTAGAGAAATATTTAAAGTGATAATCACTGAAGTTTTCAAAATGACTGAAGACACAACGAAAAGACTCCAAAAATGCAATGGGTCCTAAGTAGAATATGTATAAAGAAACAACCCTTAGGCACATCATAGGTCAAACTTCTAAAAACCAAAAACAAAGAAAGTCTTTAGAGTAGCCTGAGAAAAAGACATTACATTCAAATGAGGGACAATAAGATATATGGCTGACATTCCAATGGGAATCATGAAAGCCAGAGGACAATGGAATGACACCTTTAAAATGCTAAAAAGAGAAAGAAAGAAAGAAAGAACGAAAGAAAGAAAGAAAGAAAGAAAGAAAGAAGTAAAATTCTATGAGAAAATGGCAGTGAAATAGAAATCAAAATTGAAGACAAAAACAAAGACATTTTCAGACAAGAAAAATATGAGAATTTTTTTCTCTGGGCAATTGAAACTATAAGATATATTAAAGAAAGTTCTTCTAGTCACAGAAAAATGATTCCAGATGGAAGCACAGAACTGGAGGAAGATTAAGAACACTAAAAATGTGAATATAGGGATACATACAAAATATCAATGGTTTTTAGCAAAATTACAAATAATATCTGTGAGTTAATGACATATATAAAAATAAATTTTACTACATAAATGATAGGGAGGTAAGTAGAGATACATGGTTGTAAAGTTCTTGAATTTGGGGGAAGTAGTAAGAATACTAGCTTAAGGTGAACTTTAATAAGTTAAGGCTGCATATGTAAGGTTACAATAATATAAAACTAAGTAATTAATAAAGGAAAAAGCATTAAATATATTTAATTAATACAAATAAGTGAAAGAAGTGATAAAAGAATAGAAAAAACAGAAGGTACCAATTATAATAAAACAGAATTGAGTCATCTTCAGAAAAATCACACTTAGGCTATGAAATAAAATCATTTAATCAAACCATTGAACACTTGTTTGAATAAATGTTAGATGGTCACCTGAATTTAACAGGATGGGGGAGGGGGACCAATAAGTGCAATTTGCATCCACTTCTGCCATATCTTAATAAGGTGCAGGCATAGCACCCAACCATGCCCATTTGAACAGGCTGGAAGAGGTTGCCTGAAAAACAGACCTCCCCTAGCATTATTCAAAAATCCCATTTTGGGGCTTTTATCCCAGACTGTGTGCTCTCTCTCTTCTCCTTGGGCAGTCTTGAAAGATCACTTTTGTTATAGCCTTATTCCTTACCCAAGGATTCCCCTTGCTTTACAGACCTGATTGAATAATAGACATTTAAATTGTTGTGACTGCTGTCAAGTGTATAGTAGTATTGGCATTCAACACCTTAAAAAGGGAAAGGAACAGAATGCTTGGCATCAGTCAAGAGTGACATCATACACACACACACACACACACACACACACCCCAAGATGGTAAACTTAAACCTACTTATATCAGTAATTATATTAAAGTAAAGATAATCAGACAGGATAAGAAAAGCAACTATAAACTCTTCACAACACAATACTTTAAATATAAGAACATTAGAAAGGTTGAAAAATTATATCAATAAAAGGTACAAATAGTTACCAACCAAAAGAAAATTAATGTACCTACATTGATATAAAAAGAAGGCAAAAGACATTTTACTAGAGAGATGATGGTTACAAACTCAATTAAAGAGTAAGATATAACAGTTCTACTTTGTTTGCCCAATAACAAAGATCGAAGCATATCAAGCAAATATTGAGAGAATTTTTTAAAAGAAATAGACGTATTCTCAATCATAGTTGAATATTTTAACACTCTTCTCTCTGTAACTTATAGAATCTAGTAGACAAAGACATCGTAAGGATATAGAAAGATTTTACCAACATGATTTTTTTAAATGTTTATTTATTTTTGAAAGAGATAGAGACAGAGCATGAGTAGGGGAGGGGCAGAAAGAGAAAGAGAGACAGAGACATAGAATCCAAAGCACCAATGCAGGCTCCAGGATCAGAGCTATCAGCACAGAGCCTGATGCAGTGCTCAAACTCAGGAGCCATGAGATCAAGACCTGAGCCAAAGTCGGAAGCTTAACTGACTGAGCCCCCCCGGAGCCCCTTGACCAACATGATTAATTAAGACAGAAAAAAAATTAAGATTACATGCAACAATAGCAAAATCATTCTCTTCTATGATGCATGAAACACTGACCACAACAGACTATGTGCTTGGCCACAAAGAAAGTTCTTCAAAACACAAAATAATTTAAATTGTATGGAATAGATAATAGTGATTTAAAAATAAAAAGCAAAAAAGTTAATTGGAAAATCACCAACTGTTTGAAAATTAAGTAACACATTTCTAAATAACTCATGTGCAATGAAAACCTCACAGTGGAATTAAAAAGTATTTTCAGCTGGATGATAATAAAAATATGAGAACTTGTGGGTGCAGTTAAAGCATGACTCAGAAAAAATTTTCTAGGTTCTAAATTCACATTTTAGAAATAAAGTTTGAAAACCTAACTTTCTATACCAACTAGGAAAAAGGGGGATATGCTATGTCTGAAGACAATAACACAAGTGACAGCAGAATTATTTTTTTAAAATACTGTTTTATAAGTTTAACAAAATTGACAAACCCCTAGGAAGACTGGTTTTGACAATCAGACAAAAAATAAAAAACAACAACAACAACATAAATTAATAGTATTTATAACTCAAAAAGGGGATAAAAATATAAGCTCTACAGATGTTAGAAAATAATATGGGGCTAGGGACACCTGGGTAGCTCAGACAGTTAAGCAAGCATCCAACTTGCAGCTCAGGTCATGATCTCCCCAGCTGTGAGTTTGAGCCCCATTTCAGTCTCTGTTCTGACAACTCAGAACCTGAAGACTGCTTTGAATTCTGTGTCTCCCTCTCTCTTTGCCCCTCCCCTGCTCGCACACTATCTCTCTCTCAAAAATAAATAAAAATTTAAAAATATTTTTAATAATATAGGGCTTTTATTAACAATTTTTAATCTCTTAAAATTAGATAAAATTCCTACAAAACCACTACTTATCACAAGAAGAAAATTTTAAAACCACATCATTCTGTATCTAGTAGATCTGTAATTAAAACTTTCACTCAAAGAAAACTCCAGGTCCATGTTTTACTGATGAATTTTTCCAAATAATGAAGGAAGAAATAATACTAAATTTAAACAATCGTGGCCAGAGAATAGGAAAAGAATACTTCCCAACATTTTTATTAGGCCAGCATAACCTTGACGTTAAAAGCAAACAAGGAAATTGCAAAAATAAATACATAAATATATACATAAAAGAAGGAAGGAAGGAAGGAAGAAAGGAGGAAGGGAGGAAGGGAGGAAGGAAGGAAGGAAGGAAGGAAGGAAGGAAGGAAGGAAGGAAGGAGGGAGGGAGGGAAGAAAGGAAGGAGGGAAGGAAGGAAGGAAGGAATGAAGGAACGAAGGAACAAAGGAAGGAAAGGAATGAACGGAGGAAGGGAGATAAAGAGACTTCTATGCTTTTCAAATTTTACTACAAAACATTGCTAAGAAATGTTAAAGAATTCCTAAAACTTGAGAGCTTTACGATCTTAATGAATTGGTAGACTCAATATTTTTAAGATGTCACTTCTCCCCAGATTGATCTAAAGATTCAATGGTTTCCTGGGAAATTCTTCATTTTAGTAATTGTCAAGATTATTCCAAACTGTTTGTGGAAATACAAAGGACATGGAGCAACCAAGACAATCTTGAAGAACGATAGCAAAGTTGGAAGTTTTACTCAAACAAGCTTGCTGAATGTCTACAAAGCCTATTGAGGACATGACATAGCACAAGGAAATATCCAGACAGCAGTGGGACAGAAGAGAGAGCCAGAAACACAGCCATTTCTAGATGGTCATACCAGATTATGACCACTGCACAGCTGCAATTCTGTAAGAAAAGAATGGCCTTTTTAAATAGGAGGTCAGTTGTATATCCATACAGGAGAAAAAATGAATTCTGATTCCTACCCCCAAACCATACACATAAATTAATTAGAGGTGGATTATAGATTTATTACACAAAAGATTAAATCATGAATCTTCTGGAAGAAAACATAAGCTAATATTTCTCCATTTTCAAGTAGGCAATGATTTCATAAATAGAAAACAATTTTAATAAGTGGAAATTGGTGAGTTGCACTTTATTAAAAATAAAAATCTTTACTCAGAAAATGATGACATAAGAAGTGAAGAAGAAAATGACTGCATGGAAGAGGATATCCAACAAAAGACATGTGTCTGTGATGTGTATATAACTCCCACTGATAATAGGATAAAAGTTGGCAACTAAATTGAAAAAAGAACAAAATACTTTGAACATGCACTTCACAAAAGAGAATACCCAAATTAAAAAAGTGTGTGTGTGTGTGTATGTGTGTGTGTGTGTGTGTGTGTGTGTGTGTGTGTGAAAGCATGCCTGGGTGGCTCAGTCTGCTGAACATCTGACTCTTGATTTCTGCTCAGGCCATGATTGCAAGATCATGGAATCAAGCCCTGTGTTGGGTTCTATGCTGAGCGTGGAGCCCGCTTGAAATTCCCACCCCCTCTCTCTCCCTCTCTCTCTCTCTCTCCCTCTGCCCCTTTTCCCTGCTCACATGCTCTCTTTCTATAAAAAAAAAAATTAGAGGTGTCTGGGTGACTCAGTTGGTTAAGTGTCTGACTCTTGGTTTTGGTTCAGGTCATGATCTCACAGTTTCATGAGTTCAAGCCCCATGTCAGGCTTCCTGCTGACAGTGCAGAGCCTTCTTGGGATTCTCTGTCTCCTCTTCTCTTTGCCCCTTCCTCACTCAGCCTGTCTGTGTCTCTCTTAAATAAATAAATTTGAAAAAAATTAAATTTAAAAATTTTAAAAATATATATGAAAAGGTGTTTAAAATCAATACTCATTAGGAAAATACAAATTGAGGGGTTCCTGGATGACTCAGTTGATTGAGGGTCTGACTTCAGCTCAGGTTATGATCTCACAGTTCGTGGGTCCAAGCCCTGCCTCAGGCTCTGTGCTGACAGCTAGCTCAGAGCCTGGAGCCTGTTTCAGATTCTGTGTCTCCCTTTCTCTCTGACCCTCCCCTGTTCATGCCCTCTTTGTCTCTCTCTCTCTCTCTCTCNTCCAAGCCCTGCCTCAGGCTCTGTGCTGACAGCTAGCTCAGAGCCTGGAGCCTGTTTCAGATTCTGTGTCTCCCTTTCTCTCTGACCCTCCCCTGTTCATGCCCTCTTTGTCTCTCTCTCTCTCTCTCTCAGAAATAAATAAATTTTTTAAAAAAGGAAAATACAAATTGAAACCACTGTAAAATAACACAATGCTCAGATCAGAATGGCTTAAATTAAAAGACTGATAATCCCAAGTGTTGAAGAGAACATGGAATAACTGGCACTCCCATACACTGAGCTGGTAAAAGTGTAAATTAATGCAATTACTTTGGAGAAACTATTTTACAGCCCCTAAGGATATCTATCTATCTATCTATCTATCTATCTATCTATCTATCTATTTATCTATCTATCATCTAATTATCTACCTATCTGTCTATCATCTATCTATCTATCTATCTATCTATCTATCTATCTATCTATCTATCATCTATCATCTCACTTTTACCTGATTGCACTCCTGGATGTATATCGAATGCATACTTGTGCCCATCAAAAGATATATACTGGAATCTTTATAAAAATGACATTTTTAATCACTGAAAACTGGAAGCAATACATCCGTCACAGTTGAATGGACCAAAAATTTGTGATATATTTAACACCGTGGAATACAATTAGAGATGAGAAATAACAAATTACTTCTACAAGGCACAAAATGGATAAACCTTACTGATATAATGTAGACTGAAGGAACACAGGCACAAAAGATTCGATGCTGTAGGATTCCATTTGTATAAGATTTCAAAACCAAGCACAGCTAATCTGTGGTGACAGAGATAAGAATGGCAGTTACTTCTGGATGCGGAATATCAGCCAGGTGCTGGACGTGTTCTATGTTGTGACCTGCAGAGTGGGTGCAGGCATACACACATGTAAAAAATCACCACTCTATGCTTCTAAGATATGTGCACTTTCCTATGTTTGAGTTGTATATCAGAAACAAAAATCCTAACAACTGACTAATGTCTTCCAAATTTATTCACTCTCATGTCTTTTCTTGGTTTTGTCAAAAGGCAATGCTAACGCCAAACCCTTACTGATTGAACCAGTAAAGATACAATGAGCTACTTTTAGAAGGAGACAGTTTATTACAGAAAGAGACAGCAGCCAAAGTTGCTAGTTTCCTGCAATCCGTGTCCAACACACCACACAGCACTGAATCAAGAGGGGCTGAAGCCAACACCATGAGTCATGGGACACGCCATTGCTGAGGAGCCAAGTCTGGACTACAGCTAAGTAGGTTTGTACTCTGAAGGTCTATTCTGAGAAGGGCAAGACAGGAAGACTCTTACCTTGATGGAACCCTGGAGGTGATGGGAAATTATGACAGCCTTTAGGGGAAGACAGGGAGGTGAGTGGGAGATGGGAATATAATATGGACTCAGAGCAGCTCCCCATAGGCCTTCCATCCTCCCTTGTTTTCAAAGGATTATGAGGCTTCCTGACAAGAATCAGGTTAGGTATGACTTTGCCTATGTCCTGTTGTCTCTGTGGCCTATGTGGACATGTGCAAGGTTGCCAGCGTGCTATGGAGAACCCATTCCCTACAGGTTCTAGACCTGTGTTTTGGGCTTTCTACCTGAAATATCTTACAGGTATAGGTGACTCTGTGGGCTCCTCAAATTCACTGTTTTCAAAACTGTGTTGACCTCACATGTTCCAAAGCCTCATTTGCCAAATCCAGAGTGCAAGTTCTGAAGCTCAACACCTATGTCTCCATTCAAACCATTCTTCTCCCAGTATTTGTTATCTGTGTGAATGGCTCCAGCACCTTTTCAGTTGTGATAATGAGGAACTTGAATCATCTTTTTCATTTGTGTGTTCGACCCAAACCACTAAGATTTTTGGAATCTCACCTCTTAAATACCTCTTGTATGTATGTATCTAATTCTCTTCCATTCCATCTCCACCACAAAATCTCCCTCTCTATCAGATTTCTTTTTTTTTTAATTTTTAAGAAATTTTTAATGCTTATTTATTTTTGAGAGATAGAAAGACACAGTGCGAGCAGGGGAGGGGCAGAGAGAGAGAGAGAGAGAGAGAGAGAGAGAGAGAGAATCTGAAGCAGCATCCAGGCTCTGAGCTATCAGCACAGTCCTGACATGGGGCTTGAGTTCACAAACTGAGATCAGACCTGAGCTGATCTCATCTAAGTCGGACATGTAACTGACTGAGCCACCCACGTGCCCTACCATGTTCCTTTCTAATGGGACTTTGTATAAGATACCTTTTCTAACTGGAACGACCTTCCCTTTTAGACATGACCCTTTCAGATTCTCAGCCCACTCACTTCTTCATAGAAGCCTTTCTGTAATTTCCCAAATGAGGCCAATTTTCCCAATTACAGAGTTATATGTATATTTAATTATATACTGTCATAAAATTGTGTACCTTTTGTAGATCTCGCCACACATTCAGTTTTATGTTCTCTTGTGTTACATTTGATTAGACTACAGATTTCATGAAGGTACAGAATGTGATGTTTTTGTCACCTATTCCATTCCTAACACTGAGCATTGTGCTTAGTACAGAGTAGGTGCTTGATATATAATTATGGAATGGGTAAATGAATAGTAATTACAATTGTGTGTAATCAGCTGTATAACATCTACCTTCTCTCCAAAGGGCAAGAAGCACCAGTCTTTTTCACCAATGCATCCTCAGGGTAGAATGCTAAGCAAACAGACCTTAATAATCTGTGGTGAATGAATGAAAAAAAGTAAATGATAAGTAGCTGAAAACTGTGAAAAAGGTAAAAAGGTAGTTCAGGCAGTAGACTTAAGTTAAAATGTGGCTCTGGCATTTAGTAACAAAAGCCCACAGCGCCTCCCTGGCAGGAATCCACCTGCATTTTTCCAGGGCATTTATTACATCAGTCCAAAGTAGAGTAAATTCATCATTTAGGCACCGTGGCAAAGTCAAGAGGAGATACACCCAGGAAGGACAGAAATCTCTTCATTCTGCCTTCCAATTACACACCTTTCAGGTAGCCACCTTCCCCATCCAGCAATATGGTCAGTACAGATTGGAGGAGGGCTGGCGCAGATCGCACTGTGGCCCCTCTTTACACATTCGGAATCAGTTCAGTTGAACATGGAAACTAAGCTGGAAGGGCAAAATAAAGGGGACAGAATTGAGAAAGGTTAAAGCAAACATTGGTTAGAGACAGAGCTCTGGGGGAATGTGGGAAAGGCAACCCCATCTGCCATGTCTGGTTAGTGTTGGGGAATAGGCTCTAAGATCTAATTGTATATGAATCTCTGTTTTGTTTTTCAATGTGTTTTGTTGTTATGGTTATTGTTTTTGTTTTTGTTATTAGCAGAAGAACAATATCCTGTTCCAGATATAAGGAATGAAGCTACTCCTTCAGAGATAAGGCAGTATTCTCAAGATTTTCATTGTTTTTTAAATATACATACCCATTTGGGGCAGTTATAAACTTCCCCACTCTTTGCTCAATTCTGATAGCTCTTTCTACAAGGTTTTTTTCTTTGGGTGGCTATTTCATACATTTTGTGTGTTGGGGTGTTTTTAGTCTTCTTGAATAAGATTATATTACAAATATAATAGTACAGTCCAGGCTTTTTTTTTCCAGCTGTATAAAGGGAAGCCAAAAATAAGGTTTTGTGAGTGAAGCTGTATGTTACAGTGCGTGATAAAAGAAGAAAGATAAAACTCCCACAAGGTGAAATTTTGGGAGATAGGGCTATATGATGAACCACTCCCCACTCCTCCCCAGCTTGTGATTCTCCCTCCAAGTATCTGTTTTAATATGTTCAGAGGTGACATATATTATAGATAGAAGGATAGACTTCTTAAAATTTAAGTTTTTTGGGTGTTGTTAGACAGCCATCAGGAGAAACCAATGGGGAAAGAATGACACAAAAATAACAAATAAGGGGACAATTCACGGTTTTCAGAGTCCTCAGATGATGTGCATGGTTCCTACCTCTCTTTTGCTCTCTTTTTATTTTTGAGGATTGACCATCCTGAATCTTCCTTTCTTTCCAACTGAAAGGAGAGAATTGTGCAGATTCCTTCATCCTTAGCTGTCAAGGTGGCAATTTTCCTTTTTGTTTCCTGGGATTTGATTAATATACACCAGGATCATCCTCTTTGGGATTTCCTCACATTAATTTAAGCATTATCATCCATTATTACCTCCATTAAGTGAGTTTATCAAATCAGTCTTTGTCTCCTAATGGGCTGGAACTCCGATTGGTCAGCTTTTATAGAAAAGTAAGAACTTAAAGGGGTAGTACAGGTAGTTTCTCAAACCAAGGGAAAGACCCATAATACAGCTACCTGATGATTTTTGAGGAATTGTATATGAAATAAGATGGAGGCACTGAGTATGGAGGCTGATCTTGTAAATTCTCTTTCAATTCTGTTAATTAATCAAAAGAAATACTCATTTTTGTTCTGGAGAGTCCTTAGCATCTCTGTAAGTAAACTATGCTAATCTCGCATCTAAACAAAGAAAGCTGTCTTGGGCTCAGGGTAGGCTACAGCATTATCAATTGTCTTTCATTCTTCATATTTATTATGTTGTTACCAAGTATTAATGGTCAGTGGTACTAGTTTTTCAATTACTCATTTAACTGAAGTAGGATATCTACTTTGTGCCATAGATACCATTTTAAAATTTCAATTTTTTCTGAAGGTTTGGGGAAGCCAATGTGGGATTTTACACAAAGGAATAATGAGGTCAGATATTTTCTTGGAAAAAATGACTCTAGTTTCCTGTCTTTGAACTTTTAATTTTTTTAAAAAATTAAATCTATTGGAGTACTCTGACATTTTTGAGAACCAAAACAACAAAAATCTCTTCTCTCCACCCTTCTGCTACTCTCCAATAAAGCACAATTTTCTATCTTCTACTTTCTGCTCTGAGAGAGTGTACCAAGAAAGATTGTCCAAACTTAATGAAAAAATCATAATAGCTTGAGCACAACTTCAGGCTACCTTAATGGTCTCTATCTTCAGCCTTTGCAAAACTGACTCAGATTCTTTGTGTCATTCAATGACTGGCATAATCCTCTGTGACAGCTGGGGCAGGGCTAACTCTTCTTCTATAAATCAGGTGGAGCCAGGGCTCAACCCGATATATTTTGATTTGGGTTGCTCTTCCCTTACACCACAGGGCCATTAAAGATAACAAACACACTACCATCCACCTGGGACTCTGAGCTCTGTGGCTTTCTTTCTTCATGATGGGTCTTCTATGGTGTCACATGCCTGGGATCTCACACCCCTTCAGGGACTTTCTTTATCAGTGTCCCTTAATGACTGCCTTTTACCCTTCCATTCCTTTTCCATATCTCAGAACAATCACTAAAAGATGACTTTCAGGTGCTCCTGGGTGGCTCAGTCAGTTGAGTCCAACTCTTGATTTTGGCTCAGGGCATGATTTCATAGTTTGTGAGTTCAAACACCACATTGGGCTCTGTGCTGAGAGTGTAGATCCTGCATGGGATTTTCTCCCTCTCTCTCTGTTCCTCTCCCACTTGTGTGCTCTTTCAAAATAAATAAATAAACTTAAAAGGAAAAAAGGATGACTTTCATTTCACTTTTATACTTCAAATAATTTTTGACAGTGATTTTTTTCCTCCCCTTGCTGGTGGGGTTCAGTGATAATATCAAAATGTGGTTATAAATAGATCTGCTTTGGTTAAGGGGTGCTTTTCTCTCAGCATCTTTAGATTGCATTACAGACCTAGCATTGTAGGGTGGATGCTCTTTGCTAATTTTTTCCCCTTTCTTTGCCTTCCTCTGAGAAGCATATTATTACTATACTAAATGCCTTGAGCAAAACTTAATTCATTCCACAGATTCACATCTGTAAAACAAGCACTGATGGGGAGAGCTGTTTGAAATGAAATAAGAGCTGAAGCTTACACTGTTAAAAAAAAAAAAAGAAGAAGAAGAAGAAGAAAAAGAAATGGGCTGACATCCCTCTCTCAGTGTGAAAGGATTAAGATGGTTTTAATTATCTCACCTGGCTTTGGTTATTTCATTTATTCTCACTCCCTATTGTTTCCTTTATATAGCTAATATGATAGCATAAGGTCTGGTGTTATCATCTGGATTTCTCCCTTTAGGAAAGTTGAAGAGCCTCAGGTTAAAAACTAAAAATCACAGTTCAAAATATGCATAAATGTGTGATGACAAGAGCAGAGGCTTAAGTTCCTATGCTCAGTCATGTACGAATGCCAATAATAACTGAAGACTCAGTACTGAATATCTCACACTTCTTTTGAAAGAAACCCAAACAGTAAATGGGTTTCTAATATGATCTGGATGTGAAAAGAGGTAGTTATTGAAAGTATTGGTGTGATCTCATGGAATGAAATCTCTGATCCAGCCTCCAGGCCGGGTCAGTTGCATACATTCAAAGGCAGGGTGTTTAAGGCATGACAGTTTCTTTTGATGACAAAAATATATACATGCACCAACTCAAAGGAATTATTGCTTCTTGGCCTTTATTTTAAGATGATGGCTGCCATCAGTTTAATATTTTCTGTTTTCCCCTATCAAGAACTTGGATTGACCTGACTGAGAGCAGGGAAAGGAATTTTCCACAGGTCTTTTTTATCTCTTAACACCTGAAAATTCTCCTGTGATAAAGACCAGACAGCAGCCTTGAGCATGGACTATAATAAGGGAGAATTTGAAGAAGAGAATGAATACTATATTGCAAAGTAGAGTCAATCCAGGGAACCAGAAATTATTGCAAACACTGGAGGTGGAGGAGCAAGGTGACACAGTGGAATGAAGACACATTGCATGGGCCTTGGGGCTTGGGCCTGGCAGTCAAGAAAAGCAGCCCTTTACTTGTGGGGATGAGCACTGGGTGTTATGTGGAAACTAATTTGACAATAAACTATTTGTAAAAAAAAAAAAAAAAAAAAAAAGAAGAGCAGCCCTTTCGCAGTTGTTAGGAGGGGGAGAACATGGCCAGCATGGGGCCATGCAGAGTGGCCCAGGGAAGAACCCAGGATGGATGGGCCCTCCTGTCCTGCTCTCAATTGCTTCTGCTGGGTGAGGGTCTCTTGGCTGCTACTTCTGTGCAGGATCTATAAGCACAGAGAAAAGGTAATGGGCAGAAAGTGATATGTGTATCAACCTCTGATAGGACTGAACTGGGAAGCCAGTGATGGACATCTAACCCTTATTCTGACTCCAGAGATCCAAGAGCACCCCCCAAACAGGATGACATTCTGGAGGGGTAGGCCACATGACTCATGGGTGAGACACATTTTCAAAGGCCTGGGCTTGCAAAGCATCCTGGTGGACAATCAAGTGATTATTGGTTGAAACTAGGACCTCCCCCCAGATGTCCCAGCCCCCATCCCTCGACACCATCTGGGAGCATTCAGAAGACTACAGACAATCTCTCCTCCCTTTGGGAAACAGCAAAGGAAAATCAAAGACATTATTTTCAATCTGATTCTTATAACTGAATGCCCCACTGATCAGGATAAGCAAGGGACAAACACATTAGTGCCCACATGAAATGGCTTTTGGGAAAGTAAGATCTGATCCACTGAGCCGAATGATCATTACAAGCCGTAATCAGTAAAAACAAATTTCACAGCAAATGGGACACTTGCTATCGTCTCCTCATTCAGGGAAACTGTGTGTGGACTTGATGTGGAAGGACGAAAAAAAAATTCTACCATGCAGAAGTGCTCCATGTTTTTCTGTGCAGCTTTGAGGACAGTTTGATTTTGTTTTTCTAAGCATTCTTCATACTGGTAATCCTACTACTCAGGATGATCCAATTGAACCTGTTGATGGAATCTGAGCTGTAACTTTGGCTTCCAACTAATGTCAGGGCCATGCAGGTTTGGTCTGACTGCTGAGAGCAGGTCTGAGTTTGTCCTTTTTATCAAGGTGAACACAGATAAGCACTGCGAATTAATAAAATGTAAATCAAGGGAGTGGTCATGATCATATTACCCTCCAGAGTCAATTGACAGCAATTTCAGTGCTACTAAATCCCAATGTTGAGCATCTAAAGAAGTCCATGGGCTTTGTCCAGAATAAAGAAATCACAGGTGATTAGTAAACTGTTGAAGACAAGAAAGGAACTTGTCTTTAAAAGACTATGTTACACAATTCAAGGACTCTTTAATCATTATTTCTCTCCAACTCTTCTATGAATTACAAAAATTTTCAACTGGAGCAAAAGGAACTTCCCTGTTTTTCAGTAGAAGCCTCTTGTTTTGATTTCTAAATGTTGACATTTGGGATAAAATCAGAGCCTCCACAGTGCCGTGGCCAGCAAAGCAAGCTTGCTACATCCTTGGCAAGCAGGAGTAGATGCTCGTCTCCTGCACTGGCTGAATTGGAACAAAAAAGCAAACAAGAAAGAAAATATCATGGCTGATAGCATGCTCCACCTCTGAGTGTGCCTCTCAGGGAAGAAGCCCTCACCACTGTCTACAGTGGCCACCAGCCCATCTTTGACAGTTCTAGTCATTAGAAAGTTTTTCCTTTTGTTAAGCCCCCATCAGCTTTCTTCTGCCTCCCACCTCTTCACAAAGGAGACATGAATTTTAAAATGTCTTTGCCCTGGAGCAAAATGCACTCCACTACAAATACTGTATTTGCCAAATTCAGATAAAAGGTTTATGCATATTCTTGAGTGGCAATCGAAACAAATGTGTCCCATACATGTGTGCTCATAGGAATGTGGCTTGAGTCTTTCTCAGCATTATACTAAGTTGAACCATATGAAATTGCTCACTTTGTAGATCACAATAAATGATTGACAACTGGCCACTTTATGTTCATTCAACCTGTAATGTAATGGTTAAGAATGTGGACTTCAGAGTTCCTTCTCTCATTTAGTAGCAGTAATCTTTGACAAGTTCCATATACCCTGTACCTTAATTTTCTCATCTCAATAGTATTTATCTCATAATTATGATCTCATTTTCACAATACTTATGAAAAAAGAATGGGTTAATACATGTAAAGCATTTAGAAGAGTTCTTGACATTTAGAGAAAATTATTCATTCCCTTTTCACAGGATTTTGCTGGCCCTAATTAAATATCTTATCCTAGAAGGACAGAAGCTATGTGGGGTGGGGTGGATGGCTGCAAGAGGGACATTTGTCTAGGACCTCCTGTTCAAAAAGCACTTCAGTGTAAATTTCTGACATTATCTCCAAATGAAGGTAAACATACAGTTACACAGACACACAGACAAGATTTGCAAACTACTACTAATTCATAGTAAATTATTGGTTATTAACACTTGAGTTAACACAGTATTTAGAGACTTGCATTAGCATATCTTTATTTTTTAGTATATTTGAACTTCATAAAAACAATTGACTCAATCTTGTCAGCCTCTGCAGAGAAGGTAACAGCTAAAATCCACTAACTCCTGTATCTTTCTCATGTGAAATGCAAAAGGAGAATATTGCTTAAGTTATAAAATTAGCAGAGTTCTTTTTTAGAGCTACTGGCTTCCACAAAGAGGTTACATCTACTTCCAGCTCAATGACACATTCAAGTATTGGGGGAAGCTGTGGTCACTGGCAGTGATGAGTAGCTTGAATCACTGTTGATGCCAAGAAATGCAACCTTGAGCTCATTGCCAATGTTTTAAAAATGTCTTATTAAAAAAATCATATTTAAGAAAAAATATTTAGAGGTCACACAGTACTTCATATATTTGAATATTCTAAAATATTACCATGCATTAAGACAGCTCAGTAAAGAACTGTATATTTACACAGCATTTTAATGACTGTTCCCCCAAATTGCTTTACTGGATTGACTATATAATGAGTATAAAGATAGTGAAAGACAGTTCAGTTCAGACTCTTTGTTGAGTTTACTACAGTAATAGTATTCTTATTCCAAATGGTGTTCACTTTACATATAGAGGAAAATTCCCATTTGGTCTTGGAACCAAGAATAGTAAATTTTGTAAATGACTGAATTTCTATCTTCAAGATAGCAGGTAGGAACCTTAGAACCAAATTTCTGTTCCATTAAGTAAATCAAATTTTCTTACCTTATTCCAGGTTCCCATTTTATATCCCTGTCATTCTTTTCTTTTCTTTTACTTATTAAAAATAAATACCTTATTGAGGTATTATTTATATACAACAAAACTGGCCAGTTTTAAGTAGAATATTCAAAGAGTTTTGACAAATGTGTGGAGCTGTGTAACTACCATCCTGATGGTATATAGAACATTAAAAGTTCCCTAGTTCTCTTATTCCAGCAATCTCCATTCCCCATCTCCACTCTGAAAACACTGGTCAACTACTATAGTTTTGCTCTTTCTAGAATTTCATATAAATAGAATCATACAATCTTTTGTATCTGGATTCTTTTACTTGGCATAATTTTTTTGAGATTTATCTATGTTGTTGAGTATATCAGCAGTTCATTCCTTTCTATTGCTAAGTAGTATCTCCATTGTGTGTATATATAGTTATGCTAAAATATAGATTCAAATTTGGAGCCATTACCAATGAAGCTGCTACAAACATTAATTTATGTCTTTGTGTGAACATATATTTTCTATTATCTTATCAAATATATGAGAGTGGGATTGTTGGGTCATATGTTAAGTTCATGTTTAACTGTATTAAGAAACTACCAACTGGGGTGCCTGGGTGGCTCAGCTGGTTAAGTGTCTGACTTCAGCTCAGGTCATGATCTGATGGTTTGTGAGTTCAAGCCCCATGTCATGCTCTGTGCTGGCAGCTCAGAGCCTGGAGCCTGCTTCAGATTCTGTGTCTCCCTGTTTCTCTACCACTCCCATGCTCATGTTCTGTCTCTCTCTCTCTGACTCTCAAAAATAAATAAACTTTTAAAAAAAGAAAATAAACTACCAGCTTAAGTGCTTATGTTAAGTGAATATTCAACTGTATTAAGAAACAATTGCGTTGTTTAATGTTTATTTGTTTTTGAGAGAGAGAGAGAGAGAGAGAGAGAGCATGAGTGGGGGAGGGGCAGAGAGAGAGGGAGACCCAGAATCCAAAGCAGGCTCCAGGCTCTGAGCTGTCAGAACAGAGGCTGATGTGGGTCTTGAACTCACAGACAGCGAGATCATGACCTGAGCCAAAGTTGGACGCTCAACCAACGGAGCCACCCAGGTGACCCCAAAACAATTGCATTTTATCAGCAATACATGAGGACTCCAGTGGCTTTGTTCTCTTGGTAACAGATGGTATTGTCAGTCTTCTCATTTTAGGTGTTCTAGTGCACATGTATTAGTATATTATTGTGGTTTTATTTTGTATTTTGTATTTTTCAATGGTTTTATGATAGTAAGTATATTTTCATGTTATTTGTCATTGATATATCTTTTGTGAAGTGTCCAGTTGAAACTTTTGCATCTTCTCCCCTTTTAAAGTTGGACTTTCACCTTCTTTCTTTCTTTCTTTCTTTCTTTCTTTCTTTCTTTCTTTCTTTCTTTCTTTCTTTCTTTCTTTCTCCTCTCTCTCTTTCTTTCTTTCTTATTTTGAGAGAGACAGAGATAGTGTGAGCACAGGAGAGGCATAGAGTAAGGAAGAATCTCAAGTAGACTCCTCTCTGTCATTACAGAGCCTGATGCAGGGCTTGAATTCAGGAAACTGTGAGATCATGACCTGAGCTGAAACCAAGAGTCAGATGGTCAACTGACTAAGCCACCCAGGTGCCCCTGCCTTATTATTGAGTTGAAAGAGCTCTTAATATGTTCTGCATATATTCCTGATATATGCTTTGCAACTATTTTTCCCCAATCTGTTTCTTGTCTTTTCATTTTCTTAGTAATGTATTTTCAAAAGTAAAAGTCTTTAGTTTTGATGAAGTCTTATTTAGTAAATTTTTATTTTATACCTTATGATATTTACAACCACAGAAATCTTTGCCTAACCCAAGGTTATAAAGATTGTCACAGATTCTCATCTAGTAATTTTCCATTTTTTGATTTTGCATTTAGATCTATGGGCCATTTTGAGTTAATTTTGATCTGTGGTGTGACGTAGGGCTCCAAGTTTATTTTTTGCATATCAATATCCAAGTGTTGTAGCATCATTTAATAAAAGGAATATCCTTTCCCCTTTATCTTTGCACCTTTAAAAAAATAGACCACATAGACATGCATTTATTTCTAGACTATATACTGTTTCAGTGATTTATATGTACACATGGTTTCTGTAGCTTTATAGTAAGTCTTGAAATTAGGTTGTGTGTTTCCTCCAGCTTCCCTCCTCCCCCAAACTGTTTTAGGTATTCTAAGTCCATTACAGTTCCATGTACATTTTAGAATCAGCTCATCAAAAAATCCTGATAGGACTTTAATTGAAATTATATTAAATCTATATGACAAATGGAAAATGTGCCTCATGGACCTCCTATTACAGGGAGAGTAATTGACCCACAACCCCAGATGCTGTCCTTTGAATCCATTGTTTCATTTGAGCCAGATGATGCCTCCCACAGGAAACTCCTTAATCAAGGGCTGAGAGTGGGGGACATACTGAAAGAGACTCATTTCTGGGAGATGTGGAACTCCTCTTTTGGCCATTTTAAAGTCAAAGAATCTTTGTCATCTTTGTTAAGCTTGCCTAGATTGTACAACTCCGAGGGATTTCCGCTAAACATTTTCTCCCTCTCCTTCACTTGGGTTTACTCTTGCCTCAGAGTCTGACATCTCTCTCAGACTTTTCTAGCCCTCTCCCTACCCGTTTTCTCACAATTTTCTTCCTTAATAAAATCCTTGCATTTTTAACCCTGTTTTAGTGTCTCTCAGAGGGTCTGGATTAACACAAGGGGTACCAAGAGTGGTCCGAGAAAACAGACAGCAAGATGAAGGCAGAGAATTAGCTCACCTACTCTTTGGCAGAAAGAGAACACATGTCTGCTCCCTGGCATAAGATGCAGGTCAGTTGCTAAATATTTCACTGATAGTGACCCTTGAAAATGTCCCTATGGAGGCAAATGCTATGTTAGGTATAATGATATAACATTTGGAAATATGAGGACAGTGCCTACAAAGACAGTCCGATTGGTTTGTTGACACTAGGTGTATTGACTCTCTGCAAAGATTAATGAGAGACTTAGAGCTGTTAACATGCCCTTAATAACCAAGTGTGAGGATCATAGAGCCTCCAGTGGTAATAGTGGTAGTATATAAAGAGGTCTGCATTACCTGTAGCTGAAGGGCAGGCATAACCAAAAGGCAAAGTTAAGACTTAATTTTGAGAATGTCTTTAGACATTCAAATACTCCTTTAAGGCAGAGAGACCTGGATGGATGGTCTGATGATGTTGACTTTATAACACCCCCACCCTGACCCTCTGGGCACGCACTGGGAGACTACTTTTCCCCAGAAAAGGCTTACACTTAAGCCAGTCTGCAGAATCCTCCTCCCCACAATACATATGTGCCCCCACCCTTAGGAACTGTCCCCATCTTCCCTCTTATTACCAGATGAATGATAGGCTTAAATACCAGAATAATGTAGCTGTGGTCAAGGTAGAGCCTGATAAGGCAAGAAAGGGACTATACACCTAAAGAGTGAAGACAACTATCCCCCAGTACTGCCAAGAGCCAGGAAAGTTCTCCTGGCTCTATATTTTGAAGATATTTGATCAAGGAAGATAGAATGTAAAGCTGGATAAGCAATTATTCATTGACCTAGGGACATTTTCTCAGGAGGTGGGATTTATCATCCTAGTAAAGAAAAACTCAGTGGATGGAACAAACTCATCTGGGATGGCTTTTAAAAGCCTGTAATAAAATGGTGTCCAAATCTTAGCAAAGTAGAAATGCCCAAGCTTCCCTGGCAGATGGGGGCAAAAATAAAAAGCATAAACATGACTATGTTCCAACAAAGCTTTATTTACAAAAACAGGTGGTAGACCAGAGGTAGATTTGGCTGTTTTGCTGACCATTGTCTTAGACAGCAGTCAACCAAGGCACTGCTTAATATCTATAATTTCAAAAGAAGAAAAAAGTAAGAATGGAGAAGTAAAAGTGTGAGAGCAGTTACTCCAATAAAACGGACCATTTGCTGCTCAGTCTACACACCTGAATCCATTTTCAGATCTGGAGCCCTTTGACCTAAGAGGTAGCCAGGCCCTATAGAATCCTGTAATATCATAACAAGTATATTCTGTGACAGTCTCCTAGTTTTTCCCCAAAAAGACCAATAGCCATTTATTCAGTTGACCATACACTGTGGAAAAGGGAAACAAACAGAAACTTTCAGGAACTAAGTCTGAGTTGACATGGATAACCAGAGACTCAAAAAATCATCATAGCCCCAATTTAGTGTGGGGTCCTGAGGAAACCAGGTAATAATAAATGAGTTCTGGCTAAAGTACAACTCACAGTGGGCCCCTTGGATCCATGGATATACCTAATGTCATTCCCCAGTTCCTGATGCACAATTATAAGTTGGAATAACCACAAATTGTATCCCTGATCTGTGGAGTAAGATTTTTTATAATGAAGAAGGCCAAATTGGGTTCTCTGATACTGTGGGTGGATGGTAGAGATTATGAACCAGAAGATGCAAAGGTGGCAGTTCCTATCATATCTCAATTTAATTCACCAGTCTGGCCCCTGTTGAAACCAGATCGATTCTGGAGGATGACATATACTACTAAGGACTTAACCAAGTTATGAGCCCATTGCAGCTACTATGCCAATTATGGCATCCTTAATAAAGCAGATTAATAAGGCTGCAGATATGTGGGAGACTGTCATTGGTTTGGAAGATGTGTTCTTTCCATCCAAAGTAGGAAAAGGGATCAGAAATATTTTATGTTCATGTTTGAAGGTCAATATCCATTTACAGTCTTCATTCAGCACAACGTTAATCCACCTGACATCCATTGTCACTGCACCAGTGTATCTACTGCATAAAGCCTGCTCAAAGAGGCAGTGGATATTCAAGGTTGTTTTGCAGATAGCTGGCTCAGTATGTGAGCACAAGCCAAAAATGAACAAGGGCTGCATTATAGCCACATTCCTGGGTGACTAAAAGCAGTAGAAAGGGGAAATTTTTCCAAAGGGCATAGCACTGAGTGGTGAATGTGACATTGCTTGAGATGTGAATACATACAGGTTACTGAGCAGTGGCCTAGAAGGGAATGGACAGGAAGCTGAGACAAGTTGTTCTGGGAGAGGGGCATGTGGATGGACAAATCAGAATAGGCATAGAGTGTGAAGATATTTATAGCACACATTAATGCCTGCCAGAAAGCACTTGCCCAACCCAGAAAAGGCACCAAATAACTAAGTAGAAAAAATGACTTGGCCAGTTGGCCAATTTTGTCAGCTGCCACTCAGAACTCACCCTGCAGACCGTGAACAGAGTGGACACTGTGACACAAACAAGCTACAGATGAGTCTAGTAGCATGAACTCCCACTTCCCAAGGCCCATCTCACTATTACTGGCTCTGAGTGTATGCAACAGACCCCAATATTGAACGCCTCGCAAGGTACAGAGGTAGGGGTCCGGTAGTGGTGACTATATCAAGCCTTCCCATCTTGGGCAGGTGGAAGTTTGTCTTCAAGGGGATGGATACTTCCTTTCAGTGTGGATTTGCCTCTCCTGCCCTTAGAGCCTCTGCTGTTTAAGCAGCTCTTTAAGGCTCGTGCTGGCCATTGTGTGGAAGACAGATTGTACTGAGCCAGGTTGAGGCTACAAGACCATTTAGGGGGTTGTTGCAGTAGGGCAGATAAAAGGTGATAAGAAATGATGGTTGTGTGGTAGTTGAGGTAGTGAGATGATAGGATTCAAGTTTGAATAAACAGCGAAAAACAAAAAAGTAGACTGTATTAAGATAAGAGCGAACTTTCTTCTAAGGAATCTAAGGCTCACCTTGCTACATTTTAATAGCTAATATGTTCTCCCTGATTATCCTCTGACTCAATGAATCCTTTGATAACATTGCAAACAATGTTTCAAGGTTCCATAGTCACAAAGAAAGCAGGGCAAATATCTAGTGGCTATGTGCCCAGAAAGGGTGTTACTTTTGGCAAAATGAACCAGAGCAATTTCCAAAGTAGTATTTATTCTTTTTGAAATTACGCACACAACAAATGTCTGGGTGAACTGACTTCTCTAATCCATGCACTAATGTGTAAGTAGGCTTATAATTTGGAGTCCTCACTCAGGAAATCCTGAAATTATAGTTCTTTCAGAAGTGTTGACTCATCTCCTCAGCTCTTTCTGAATATATCCATTTAACACATCAATTAGTAATTCTAAATTGCATTCTAAATTCTGCAGGTGATTTTCTGATGAAATGTTGCTTTGCTAATTCTCATGGGTGTTGTTTAGAATTTGGTTTTGCACTGAAAATAGCTTGATTTTGCTTTTGATAAAAATGGAAAGTATTAGAAAAGGTCCAACCAACTGTGTATTTGCTGGATACACCACTGAGAATCCAGTAGTCTATGAAGTTTATATTCAAATACAGCATTCATGCATACATACTCTTCACATTTGTGGAAAGCAAGTCCTTGTCACAAGATGGTTTATGAAAAAAACCATTGCTTTTAACCATCTATGTATAATTCCCAAGAAACATGCATAAGATGTGCTATGGAGTACACAGGGCAGGCTAGACAGCATGTATGGATTTATTTCAGTATTTAGTATCTTCCCAGACAGATTAATTTTCTGCCACAATGCCTACCACTACTCGATGTAAAACATTAATTCTAATTTAAAAGTAATGATTTCAAATCTTAAGCAAAAGCAAATACTTCTCACCAAGAGTCATGTATACGGTAGATTTTTAAATGGCTTTTTACATTGGATGCATGCAGAAAGCTTCCATTCTGAGGCAGAGTTTTCTACCAGGTTGAAAACAGAAGAACAAAGGTAAAAGTATCAATTTACCTTCCTCTTCATCATTTGTGTGTTACCATGGCTTGGAACCTAGGAATAAACGTTTATGATGGAAAGGGAGGGTGGGGAGGGTTGGGAAAGAATGGTGATGGAGTTGGTGGAAGATCTAAAAAAAAAATTTTTTTTAAAAATAATTTTATTTATTTCTAGGAGAGAGAGAGAGAGAGACAGCGTGAGCAGGGGAGGGCCAGAGAGAGAGGGAGTCACAGACTGAAATAGGCTCCAGGCTCTGAGCTGGCAGTCAGCACAGAGCCGGACGCAGGGCCCAAACCCATGAGCCGCGAGATCATGACCTAAGCAAAAGTTGGACGCTTAACTGACTAAGCCACCCAGGCGCCCCCCAAAAAAATTTTTGTTAAGTTTACTTATTTGGAGAGAGAGACAGACCATTTGCACGTGAGGGAAGGGCAAAGAGAGACAGAGAGAGAGAGAATCCGAAGCAGGCTCTGTGCTGTCAGCGTGGCACCCCAGTGTGGGGCTCACACTTAATAAATAGTGAGATCAGGAACTGATCCAAAACCACAAATCAGGCGCTTAACCAACTGAGCACCCAGACACCCCTGGAAGACCTTTTTAGTTTGTTTTCTAAAACGGCATGAACCTCCATGCATGGCCAATGGGATATTTACTCTTCAATAGCTGTGACAGTTGCTTAAAAACAAAAATATTTACAGCCCCTCAATGTGCCGAACACAGCTCATCCACTGTGTGTGCACACGTATTTGCCCTTCTGTAGTGTTGGAGCTATAGAAGAACATGGGCCCTCAAATCTCATGGAAAAATCAGTCTCTCATGTTGGGTTCAGGAAGTTTGGCAGTTGATGGAACTGATCAAATAATAGACTTCAAAGGACCAAGTGTTCTATCATGATTCATGGATTTATCCAGTTTGCATGTCCAGTACCTCCATTGTGATTCTTCCATCTGACAGTTATGAAATTCAACTTTGGGGTAAGGCTATAAGAATTTTAAGGTCAATTCCAAATCATAAGTTCTATGAAGCCATAAAAATGAGGCTTAGGGTCAAATCTTTGTTGTACTCTTTGCTGCCATGTCATTGTGAACCACTCTCATCTTTTCATAGAAAGAAACTGGTTTTACCAAACTTACATGGTTTTATTTTCTCCATTACACTTATTACATGCAGATTATTTCACATGGAATAGTTTGGAGCTCCTCAGCCAGGACTTTATTTTCCAAATCTAAAGAATCAAATATGTGTTCCCAATGGTGGTTTCAACAGGATAGCATATTTGAAATTGGAGATGTCAATATGTGGCTAATAAAGCTCTCAACTCTTTCCCTTTTCTGGCTGTTCTTGTCACTTCCTTCATCTATTCTTATTTTGATAGTCCTCCAGTTTTCTCTGATCCCGCAATCACATACACACACATACACACACCACATTCCACGTTTTCATCAATTTTCTTCCCTTTGGCATTTTGCTTATCTCTCTGCCCTTCCTCTGTTTCATTTCTTCATCCATTCCTCATTTTAAGACCAAGGTATTGGAACAGGGTTTTGTGAGCTCATTAAAGATGGGAAGGAGATCAGCTTTTGGTCCTCCAAACTGAAGAACATCTCTAATGTTCCCCTTAGGAAAGACAGGAAACAGAGAAGTCAATAATATTAGCAATTTTTAAGTTTACAGGAATTAAATTAAAAGCAAATTCTTAGCATTTGTTTTAGACCTTAGTGACTAGGACTCAGGACATAGCTCCAGAGGACACAGAATTTCAATTTTCAATAAATTATTTATTAGTAAGTTTTACTCACAGCCACCATCCTGAATAGCATAGCAGAAAGAAAGTTTATTATTTTTAAGTAAAAATTGTATTGAAATACACATACAGAAGAGTGCATGAATCATAAATGTATAGTATATTGAATTTTCAGAGTTAATGATGTTCATCACCAGATCAATAAAATAGGACATTACCAGGACCCCAGATTCCCCAAAATTGCCACAGTCATTAAATCCTACCAAAAGTAACTATTCTCCAAAATTTCCTCAGCATGGATTAATTTGGCAAGGTTCTGAGTTTTATATAAATAAACTTGCACAGTATATATATTTTCCTGATTATTTCTTGCCTAAAATTATTTTGTGAGATTCATTCATATTGCTAAGGCATAGCAGTAAATTATCCCTTTTATCATAATAAGTTTTTTATTACAACTTATAGTATCCATTCTATTGATAGGTATTTGTGTAGTTTCCAGCTTTTTTATTATTATAAATAAAGCTACTATGAATGTTCTTATACATGTCTTTTGGTATATACATATATACACTTTTTTTTAATTTGAGAGAGAGAGTGAGTGTGAGAGGGGAAGAGGAGCAGAGAGAGAGAGAGAGAGAGAATCCTCTCTCTCAGTCCCACAACCCTGGGATCATGACCTGAGCCGAAACGAAGAGTCAGACACTCAACCAATTGAGCCACCCAAGTGTCTCCATATATACAACTTTCTTAGGCATTTAACTAGGAATAAAGATGCTGGCTCATAAACTATGTTTATGACTATGTTTTAATAAACTATGTTTTAATAAATACTGTCAAACAGTTTTTTAATGTGGCTGCACACTCCTACCAGAAGTATATGAGAATTCCAATTGTTCCACATGCTTACCAAAATTGGTGTATTCTGTCTTTTTATCATTAGCTATTCTGTTGGTTGAATAGAAGTACTTCATCTTGATTTTAATTTTTATTTCCCTCATGACTGATGAGCATGTTTCCCTATGGTTATTGATGATTTAGATATTTTCTTTTGTAAAGTGTTTAATTCTGTGTCCATTACTCTATTGCGTTGTTTCCCTTTTCTTAGTGGCTTGTAGTCAGGGTCTAAAACAACCTTCAATAATCTTTGCCTCTGTATTCATACCCTTGTGTGGCTTCCTCTTGAGTGTGGACTGAACCTAGTGACTCACTTCTAATGAATAGAATATGGCAAAAGTTATGAGATGTCACCTCTGACCTTAGGTTATAAAAAAGATGGTGGCTTCTCTTTTGCTGGACCTCTCTCTCTTTTTCTCTCTATCTCTGTCTTAGAGATTTCCCCTATGTTTAGGGAATATCAGATGCCATGTTGTGAGTTGTTCAATGCCACACTGACATGTACAGGCAAGGCCAGAAGGCATCTGATGCCTGCAATGGCCACGTGAGTGAGTTTGGAAACAGACCCTTCCCAGCGTTGAGAGGACAACACTTACAGCTGACAGTTCCACGGCAATTTCACAAGAGACCCTGAGGCAAAGGCTCCTGGTTAAACTACACTTGGATTCCTGACCCATGGGAACTGTGAGGTAGTAAATGCTTATTGTTTTAGGCCCACTCAGTTTTGGGTTAATTTGTTTTGTAGAAGTCTATAAATAATATAAAAAGTTCTTTACAGATTCAAGATTTGACTCTAGAAGAGTCTAGTCTTTGCCATTTATATGTATTGTAAAACCTTCTCCCACTCTTGGCTTTCCTTCTCATTATTGATTTTTTTGATAAGCACAAGTTCTTAATTTTTCATGTATTTCAATTTATATACTTTTACTTTATGGTGAGTGCCAATGTGTTCTGCTTAAGAAATTTTAAGAAATCTTTGCTTACCCAGAAGTCATAAATATCATCTTTAACTGCTGCATTTTCAAAAGATATATTCATCTGAACAAGATATGTTTCTAAATATCACATTATGATATATAACATTTATTGAACAATTACTAAGAGAAAAGCACCATGCTAGCTGCATAAATCAAACTCACAAGGTACTATGTAGCAGAAGAGGGATTTAAAACTAGATCAATATGAGCCTTTCAAACTCTTCACCATTTATTATTTATTTACTTATTACTTTCTTGACATAAGCCTGTCATTTTGGGATTCTGGCTGATCTAAAGTATTTTCTGTCTTAATGAAGCCCGGGGAAAGGGGGCACAGTGCATTTGAAATTAATCAGCTTGTCTCCTAAAAGATATTGATGTTCCTTTTTCTTTAAGTTTCTATACAATAATTTCAAGGTCTTTTCAAAGTTGCAGATTGAGCTTCCAATTTTCTGTCTTCTTGTCCAAGGGTGAACATTTTATAGTCATGTGAACTTGGACAACTCATTTCTGAAGTATTTCTGAAGTGGACATTTTTCCTTTCCCGAGCACCCAATATTTTGCTCTGATTTTCCCTGGGGAGTTACCTCCTTTCAATTGGGCTCGGCCTTGGTGGCACAGATCAGGAGCTCTGCCCTTCTGCTGGGAAGACAACCATGTCCCTAGACACCTCCCAACTCCTGCTTCTCCCCACCACAGCACAGCCAAGGTATAGGCACATACCTTAGGCTCAGTGTATCAAACACTCATTCTGGGGATGCAATGGGGTGATGCAAAACTGAAAATTAACTAGTTTCAGGGGTACCTGGGTGGATTAGTCAGTTAAATATCCATCCTACTGTTGACATCAGCTCAGATCATGATCTCAGGATTCCTGAGATTGAGCCCTGAGTTGGGCTCTGCACTGACTGTGCAGAACCTGTTTGGGATTCTCTCTCTCTCTCCCTCTCTCTGTGCCCCTCCCCCACTTGCATACACTAAATAAATAAGTAAATAAACATTTTAAAAAGAGTATTAACTGGTTTCAGTTCATTCATTCCAGTGGAATTGACTGACACTCAAGTAGTTCCTGTAATACTTTGTGAGGATTGAATTATACTAAAATAACCTACTCAGCACCTTTCCTTTAGTAATCATTCAGTAAATGTTATGTATCATATTGTAATTATTAGGAAACACATTCTACTCTGGTTAATGAGGTTTTCTTTTGAAAATACAACAATAAAACAAATTATGTGGTTCAATTTTTATCTTCATAATATTTGTGTTTGCCAAACCAGGTCAGCTCCTTTGGATATCTGATTCATGCTTCAGTTCAAGTTCTTCATTATGGCTAAAGGTCTTGTCTCTATGCACAACCAAGTGTATAGAATATAGAAAAACTTAATGTAACTAGAAACAGCTGTTGAGAAAGTGACCTTGTGTACTTGCATACATATATGCTGTTTTGTCTCCTCATAGACTGTCGTATCTAGTGCCTGTAAACAATTTGATAGATCTATGTGTAATTACTGAATTTTCTCATTCTGAATATCCTGTTGGGTCTTGTGTGTTAACTTTTTAAACTTAAATGTTTATATTCTTTCAATGGAGTATTTCAGGGTTGGAGCATAAACACAACCTATTTATATGTATGTTTCTATATAAATATTCTTTTCTTTAAATTCTCTAAGAGCAATTGTTTTTAACCTCACCTTTCTTTGCCAAAAGTATTTGCGGGGGGATAGGAGAAGTTGGTGAAGAAGATAAATGGCCCTCAAGAGAGGATGGTGAGCAGAAATGGGGCCAGGACAAAAAGAAGGCCCTGATTGTTAGAGTTCATAGGGGCCTATGATGACCAATGACCTGCTTTCCATGTTCTGCTCCCTCAGGGATCCTTCGTAAGGCCAGGGCTGCTCATACAGGGCAGCAGGGTCTAGTCCTGCTAGGTGGCCAGGACTAGCTGATACCCTCTGGAGAGGAAGCAGGGACAATCTGCAGATGGGGTGGTGGAAGAGTGGGAACCATTGACCATGGCAGTGGGGGCAGGTGTTGGGGAAAGGCAGGAAGTCCAGGTATCCCTTAAATCTCATGCAATACATGAATTAAAGGCTGTCTCTAAAAATTTAGGAAATAAAACACCAAAAAGAACAGAATAAAAAGCAATCTTTGTTGGAGCAATAACCCTGTTACTTAACCCTCTGGTGTCAAGCGTGGTGACAAAATCAAAAGCCACGCCTCATATATCTACAGAAAACACCTCATTTGTGAGCAGCAATACTAGGTTAATTTTGGGACCCCAAAGCTTGGACTTTGACCCAAGCTGAAGGAAATTTCAGGGTTTTCTTGCAACAAGGCAGGTCATCTTTAGCCATGTGGAGCCCATGCCTGGACACCTCCAGGCAGGAGGGGAGCAGCCGTCCCAGCTGTCTCCAGAGGCTGGCTTAGACTTTTTCTGATTGTCTCCCACCATAAACCCCTGCTGTCCACAAGGGCCTGGGCTTCCCCAGACCTGACCTCTGGTACTCTCTCTATAGCTATTTATATCTTGACTTCAACATATCTCTTTTCCTGTTCAAGGCAAAAGTTCATACAGATTCTTTAGAAGATAAGAAAAGACAAAGTTGGGAATTTTCCTTAGGAAACTGATGAAGACTCTAAAGTATGTAAAGCAAAGCCTTCCCAAAGAACAACAGCTAATGGGTAGAGATGAATGTTCTGTATGTAAGGTTAATTACAATCTAATGGCACATTGATTCTATAGAAATATTCCCCACCCCCTCCACTTCTCAGGCTTGAATGTTAAACTCAGATACTTGAAGCCTAAGCTCATGCGAATGAAACTGTTCTGGTGGACTTTCATCTCCTCTTAGAGACTTTTTCCTAATCTTCTCTCTGATATACTTCCTGGTTATCATCACTGGTTTTTTACTGTGTGGTATATTTATCTGTGACCACTCTGGTCGCATAAGTCAAGCTCTGATTCTTCACTCCTGAATCAGGTTCAGGAAATTTATTTTCTTGGTTTTACGTTATCTGCATGGATCTTGAAGCCATTTATGTATTGTAGGTTTATAAGGACCTAAATGCCTGTTATCTCTACTCTTGGCTGACTAAATTCTTACTGCCTTGGTTAATTAGTCTAAATCAGAATCTTTTGGAGGGATTATTAGAAAAAAAAAGATTCCTGGGCCCCACTCCCAGAGTTTCTGATTCAGCAGATCTGAAAGGGAGCTAAGGGTCTACATCTTTAGCAAGTTCCAAGGAAATTTTGAAGCTGCTGGTCAGAGATCACATCACATAACCTGTTAATCTATAACTTCAATAATCAAAGTGCAATTGTTGGGCCAGATATATAAGAATAACCTAGGGGTTTTTAGATATATGGAATCTGGGATCCTACCCTGGACATACAGAATCAGAACCTATTTAATAAGGTTTCCAAGAGCTTTGCACAGGTCAAAATTATGTCTTCTCCTTGGCATATTAAATTGAGGCACTTATATACACAAGTAGCAATTGAAAATATTATTTCTATATTAAAATGAAGTTGGGTATGTTATGGGGTAGAATGCACAAATCACAAAGCTAAAGTGAAAACAAGAAACTATGAAGAAATTTCTGGCTTATAGCAGGTAATTTCAAACTATACCACCAAGGACCTTGGGCATGTACAATTATTATGATCATCCCTTATGAATAATTACATTAGGTTTGAGAAGCTGAATTTCTCTGTTTCAAAAGTTAGCATCCGGGCCTGATTCTATTAATCAAGATATAGCTTTTTTTTTTTTTTTTTTTTAATGCTGATGTGGGTTTAATAGTGGCTGTACCTTCCCTGAGGGACAGCATAAAGAAGACTTCTCTTTTAGTTGGAAGCCTGGTAATCTTATTGGGCTGCTCCCTATTTCTCATTTCTAGCCTTTTCCAGCGATAATGTCTTCAGGAAGTTCTGATGAGATGTTTCCCTCTCCTCTCCTCTCCCACTCCCCTCCTTCCAGAGAACTGACTTTTTTCAAAAATCCTGCTTCACTCAGAGTTACAATATTAAGCATTTGTGTGCATGAACTAATAATAATAGACACACTGTGAGGAAGATTGTCTTCTGTTCTCATACAATTATTCTGACCTGTTTCCTTAGAGAATTTGATCGACTCTGCATTGTTGAACATCTATAGAGATATAGTAACAAGAAAAGAGGCCTTAGAGATGAAACTAGAAGTGAGAGGCTTATCAATTCCATAGAAGACAAGAAAAGATGCAGAGAAAAAATTGTGGAGGTACCTACTGGAGGAAGTGGTAAATGCATAGGAGCACATTAATAGTGAAATTCTACCCAAGAAAATCTCTTGCCATCAACCACTGTTGCTTTTGAACATCTTACTCCACAAGAAGGGAATGAGTAGAAAGACTCCAATTATTATTTAAGTTTTCCAATACACTGATAGGATAGCAGTCTTTTTTTTTAAAGGTCATTATTGTTATTTCTGTTATATATTAAAAATCTTATTTAGAACTGTATAGGAACTTCTTTCTGAATATAGCTGATAGTGTGATGAAAGAATTGTAAGGGACTCTGGTTGAAAACATTGTACTTGTTCAGGTTTCTGGTCTTGATACAAAAGAGCTCAAGTGTTAGAAGCTTTTCCCAGTCATGAAGGATTCATAGCTGTGGATCAAGAGCTGTGAATTTGAGAAGGAAGTATTTTGTAAAGAGCAAAGTTTCATAGGCTGCCATGGATTATGGCTGTCTTAATGCTCACTTAGTAACTTGGGGGTCTTAAGAGGCTCTTATACACCAATAAGACAGATTGCATGAAAAGGGCCAGAACACAAGAATTCCCTTCCCTTGTTATCATACCTGCACTCTCTGTCTACATTATGACCCCTAAAACCTCCTAGTTGTTTCATTTTGATGTATGTAAATTAAATTGGAATTTTATGATAGTGTATAAAGTAATTTACATTTGAAAATTGTTGAAGAAACATGTTGGTAATTGATAAGGAAATATATACTGATGGAATTTTCTCCATTGCAGAGCTAAGAAAATGGACAGCTAAGAAAATGGACAGACTGAAAAGGACAGTGATTTTCCAAGCTTTGGATTGTTCAACAAAAGAGGAACTTTGTCTAGCCAGATTTCAGAGACTGGATAAACACACAGACAATGTGGTTTTACAGCAAATAGCAGGTTTGATAGCCTTTCCCTTCACATCTTTTTGATGCAATTTTGAAACTTCATTCCTGGGTGCCCCTCCTCCAAGTAAGGGATAATTCCATGAGAAGAATCATGCCCAGGCCTAATAATAGATGCATAAAATCTGACATCCTTGGGATTTTCACATGATTGTCAGAAGGCAAAATATAGAAGATGGTGTAAGTTGAGCAGTTAGGAATTTTTAGTCTGATTTCATTGTCCTCATTAATACATCAAATGTGATAACTTCATTAGATTCCATGCCCATTATTTAGTGACAAAGTTGCAGAGAAAAGCTCTCGGAAGAATTGTTCATTTGGACTAATGAGCTTGAGCTCAAAGGGAGCTACTTTCTTTCCCCTCTGCCCACACGTGCTCTTGAGGAGACAAGGGAACCTGCAGAAGGTGAAACTGTACAATATCCACCCAGGTACAGAAGTCACCTGAGGTCCCAAAGGCTCAGGGGGTTGCCAGGGAAAACCCTTCTTTCATGGAAGAAAGGTTTCATAGCACACAATCAGAGGGCTTGGGTAGCATCTAATTATTGAAACAGTGGCACCAGGGTCCCCCGTGTTTCTTGTGGACAGCAGAGTGGTCACACCAGGGGGTCCTCCTGAGGAAGTTGGAGTGATATAAATCCCGGCTGCACACTGCCTAGTTGCATGGCTGGTTTGTGCTTTCTCTCCTCTCAGGAAGTCTCGGGATCAAAAGTGCCGATCACAAGCAAAAGGGTGGTCCAGCTTCCTGGCCCCTTTCGGTTATTTGTGTTTCTTTACCTGAATGAAAAAAAAACCTGAGGATTTGTTGTGTGTGTGAGTTTAGGTGAAGGACCCTGAGAGATTCCTTTTCAGACGCCCAGGAAATAATCTGTAAGTCTTATGAAGAGTCACATTTTGTATCATAAAACATAAAGTAACAAAATAATATTAAATTAAATAAACCAGGCTGAGAGGATCCTGGAGATTACTCACACAATAGTATTTGAGTGAGAAAATAAATGAAAAAGAATGTATTTCATGTGAAACCCAGACCACGCTCAACCCTTTTGATCTAATTAAAAACCTTTCAGTCTGGCTTTGTTGGTTTGGCTTTTCCATGCTTTCTATAGAGTATTTCCACCAGGATGCTGGAGTTCTGGGAAGCCTGGGGCTGTGTCCGATGTGCTGAGTGATATGGAGCTGGCTAATGTGGTTCCTGGAAGAAGCAATGACTTTTCTCTTATGTGCTGCTTCCATTCTGACACACCTCAAACCACTCAGCATACTCATTATAGATCTTGGTTAAAAGCCATTTTCCAGCCCCTGAAGTACAGCTATCACTCACTCATATGACGGCATATTTTTAACATTTGAGACCCTGCATGACCATGTTCTATTTGTTGGAGATCTTAGATTTCATGTGTATGCTTTTTTATTAAAAATGAAATGAGGTGTAACAGGAGGACCAGGGTGGCTTAGTTGGTTAAGTGTCTAAGTTGAGCTCAAGCCATGACCTCCCGGTTCGTTAGTTTGAGCCCTGCATCAGGCTCTTCTGGAGCCTGCTTCAAATTCTGTGTCTCCCTCTCTCTCTCTACCTCTCCCCCATTCCAGCTCTATGTGTATGTCTCTCTCAAAAATAAACATGAAAAAAATTTTAAACACAAAAAAGTATGAGGTGTAACAAAGTTAAAAATGTTGGAAAATATCATAATAATGCCATCTCAATGTGACTGCTACCATTTTTGCTTATTTATACATGGTCATGTTCTACACAGCAGCAGCCATAGCATCACTTTTAACTGTTTTTTCCTTTAATATCTCCTTATCGCATTCTTCGATTGTTTCCATAACTATTTCTCAGACTGCCTGCCAATTCATTGTGCAACATACTCACTTTGTCCTAATGTTAGACATTCAGATTGTGTCTCTTTTCTTCCCTGCCCTGTTGATAATGTTATAGAGAATCCCCTTCCCTAAAGGGAAGCAAAAATAAGATAAAAACAGAGAGAGACAGACCATAGGAGACTCTTAACTACAGAGAACAAAGTGAGGGTTGCTGGTGGGATGTTGGGTGTGGGGATGGGCTAAATGGGTGATGGGCATTAATGAGGGCACTTGTTGGGATGTGCACTGGGTGTTATATGTGTATCATTATTACACTATATGTTAACTAACTGCAATTTAATTTTTTTAAAAAGCAGAAGATAAAATTTTAAAAAAGGAAAATTCCTTTCTCTCATAGAACTCTTGCTTCTCCTGAATTGTTTTCTTGAGACAAAATCTTAGGAATGAAATCACTAGATCAAAATTTATAACCATATTTGCTACTCTACTCTTTCTCATACTGCTTTCCCCCAAAAAGTTTATACCAATATACAAAACTGGCAGTAATATAGCAGTAAAGGTAGAAAACATTTTAAAATAAATTTCTGATGCATTTGTTTTGCTAATTCAGATGACAATAGTTCTTCATGTTTGCTTTAGTATGTACTTTTTTTTGTTATACTTGTGAAAATATAAATTACTTCCCTGTGTTTGTTATTTGTGTTTCCTCTTGTACCAATTATCAGAGTGACACATTTTGTAATTTCTCTTGTGCACAGGATTCATCAATTTTATAATGGGATTTAGAAAACCTGAACAGCTGGTTAGGTCTCCCTAATCGGCCTGATTCTTCCATTACCTTGAGAAATAGTTTCATAAGGATATTTTTGACTTGAAGACACGGCTAAACAAATATTTTGGCCAACCATTGTTGGGCTTTATGCTTCTTTCCCTCTCTCCATCCAATTGCAGAGGACATTATTAGCAGCAATAGCCTCAAGCCAGTTATTCTAAGTGGAATAAACACTATTTTACCAGGGAGATAGTGCTGTAAAAGCAGCCAGCTATTTGAGATACACACCTTTGAAGCAGAGCCCATGTTTCCCAGCATAGGATATAATAGTAATCTTATTTGAAGACCACTCTATAATAGTGATAGGTCTGGACAGCCACTGTCCCCCCAGACCAAAAATCTGTCACCCCTCACAAGTTCAATCAGCACCCACAATTCTTAGCAGGTAGGAGGTGTTTAATACTTATTGTATCAATAAGTGAAGGAATGAGAGTGTGATCCCTCAAATCATTCTTATTACAATTGGGACATGGAAAGAAGGTAGAGGTTCTTTACTGGGTCCACACTGACCTTCTCTCTCTTAGGAACTGGGAGCCCATCATCTAGGTAGTGGAGAGGAATGCTTTGGTTAGATTTAAATTTTGGATGGAAACCATAATTGACACTCCCTTTTGAAGTTTAATGTCATTTTCATTTTGGTAGAAGTGCTCAGTTCTTTAGGCTGTTCTCCTGTCTGCTGGCTCATCTCTGAGATACTACTCAGGGCACAGGATGAGGCTGCCCAGAGTTGTGTCACTAGAGGAACAAGCAAGGCCCCAACCTAGAGCTGATTCTACTCTGGCTGGTGGTGCGGATCGAGCTCAAGCAGTATTCTTGGTCACCAACCATGCTGATGAACTTGTGACCTGCTCCTGCTTAGCTTGGTTAGGACCTGGGAAATTTGGCCTTTACTCAACAATCAATGGTGCTGCAGATACTGGGAGTGCCTGATCCATCTTCGGTACGTCCCCTGGCCCAGCCTGCATGTCTCCCAGCCCCCTTAGCCGACTACCAGCTCTCCGCTCAGTAGGAAGCTGGGAGTCTTGGAGCACCACCTGGGCACCTCTGTCCAAACAAGGATGCTTCTGCTTCTTACCTGGGGCCAGGCTGCCTCACGTTCAGAGAATACACAGAAGCACAAAAGAGAAAAGATAAGCTAGCTAGCATTTCCCAAAACAGTACCTTTGTGAAAAAAAAAAAATGAATTTGGGGAAATCCCTACAAAGAAGTCTGTCACATGACTGTAGACATGGAGAAACTTCCAAATTAATCAGGAGCTTGAAAGCATGTTGTGAATTCTTTTAAAAAATTTTAATTTTTGTTTATTTTTGAAAGGAAGAGAGGGAGACAGAGTGCAAGGGGGGAGGGAGAGAGAGAGAGAGCGAGACACAGAATCCAAAGCAGGCTGCAGACTCTGAGCTGTTAGCACAGAGCCTGATGTGGGGCCCAGACTCATGAGCCATGAGATCATGACCTGAGCTGAAGGCAGACACTTAACCGACTGAGCCACCCAGGTACCCTGGCATGTTGTGAATTCTTAACCCAGTGCCCCATGCAACCTATAAAACTGAGGTTCAAACATATTTACTTTGTTCTTGGTAATTCAGTGTTGTCCCTATGGAAGAATGAGTGAAGGGGTGGAGAGAAAAAGGCCAAGAGTCAGGTGTTAATGAAATCATTCCTTAGGGAAGGCTCAGGGATCATCAGGAATGAGCACTGTGCTTTCCCACAGAAGTTCTGGACACACTTGTATCATACAGGACTGGACAGAGATGCCAGCAAGGAAGGAGGTGGCAGTGTGAGTCTTTTGCTAGGGCTGGTCCCAAACTTTTTTGTTTCTTTCTTAATGACATTCTCTCCTTACTTCAGTCCAACCCCCCACCAAAAGGAGAAAGACACCTTGAAGAAAGCTACCTAATCCTTTCTCTCTCCATGTCTGTATTTATGTTCCTGCTGCTGAGAACCACTCCATCTCCATCATCTAAACAGGGAGGCTTCCAAAGCATGGACTATCTTTTAAAAAAGAGTATAATATTTACTTTCATAAGATGTTTGACTTCAAAATGTCACCTTTTAAAAGATTCATTCTTTCTTTCTTTCTTTCTTTCCTTATTTAGAAATCACGCGCCCACAGGAGCGAGTGGGGGAGGGGCAGAAAGAGAGGGAGCGACAAAAACCTAATGCGAATCTCTCACTACAAACCATGATATCATGACCTGAGCCAAAATCAAGAGTTGGATACTTAACTGACTGAGCCATCCAGGCTCCCCCAAAATGCTATCTTAAATTTGTTAATTTTTATTGATGTTCTTTTCAGCCCCCCAAAAGCCTTTTGTATTATCTTTATTGAAATTAGGTGCTATTAAACTTATTTTTAATGTCTTGAGCCTGTGAAACAGGGGCAGTGGCGAACCGCTAGCAGTGATCCAGAAAGTAGAAG
Organism: Crocuta crocuta; assembly: GCF_008692635.1. Classification (NCBI taxonomy): domain Eukaryota; kingdom Metazoa; phylum Chordata; class Mammalia; order Carnivora; family Hyaenidae; genus Crocuta; species Crocuta crocuta. The sequence continues at coordinate 3,010,090 of NW_027531318.1, forward strand.
GAGTTGCTCAGAATCTGCCATCTTCTAGGGGTAAATCCTCCTACAGAGTCAGGAATTTTTCTTGTTGCTGTTAAAGGAGGCTTTAATTCTCTCTCAGAAGGGCACACACACTTTGAACCTCAGAAATAGCCCCTGGCTTGAGAGTAAAACTCAGGTTAAGGAAAATGCTCCTGGATAAACTTTTACCATGTGAGCCATTAGGAGATCGTAAACCTATATGGTTTCCAAAGGGGCAAATATCAAGCAGTGTGGCCATGTGGAGGCCAACTGGTTACGCACCCTGGAGGCAGGGGGTGCTTGTGTGGCCAACTGCCCCTGGCAGACCCAGGACAGTAGAATTGGTTTCCTGGAATCTGAAGAGGCTGCCACTTCACTTTCTGTCAACAACACCTCTCCTTATTACATAATTTCCCCCCAAGCCTACATGATAGGCAAAGTGTGTACTAAAGAGGTTCTCCTCAGCCAAAATATAATTTTCTGCACACCATGATTAGTAAAGCCTTCTTCTGCACACCAAGAGTCTGTGATTGGCCTTGATTACTCAACAATAGGAGGTCAGGGATAGGTTACTTGGTATCTTGTCACACCCTCTCCCTCTCCTCCCATCAAGGGATAATCATCATGATTCTGAAATTCTAAATTCACTGATGGCTGATTTGCCTCACTTGCCACTTATCCAACCAATTTAGCAGCAAGGCACTCCTGGGGCCTAATTTCTGGCTTGAACTGTGTTCATCCACATCTTAGAAGAAATGAAAAATGATCTGATGGGAATGCAGGATGATTTGCTGTAGCAGATTGAATCTCAGGTGAAGAATGGATGTGGTGGTAGAGATGGATCCTCCTTCACCTGCTTCCTTCTGAAGTGACTGCCAGGCCTTCTAGGTAAACACTGAGCAGTGTGCCAATGCCAGGCCAAGCAGTGAAGAGAGTGTTGTACAGAATTCCATGGCACCTACCCCTGCTTGGTAGATGAGGGAGGATGCTGGGACCTAGGAAATTGATTGTTTTGTATAGACACTGAGGGTCAGTGGCTTAGTGCCCACTCTCACTCTCACACTGAAGCCATGTGCCCCAAATTCTTCTGGGGCATATGTGATAGGCACCTGGTTGCTATGTCATCCACCAACTATCCAAGTTACTCATGAATGTCTCCTAAAAGTATCCTAGGTAGCAAGAGAATCATCACCATTTTTCCTGACAAATTCTATTTCTCCTATATTTACTTGCTTCAACTCCAAGCGCCCTACTGGGCATTATTATACCTGGCTGACCTTTACCAGGCATTGAGTCCTCTGCCTTGATTCTTTCATGAATTCTGCTTCTTACACCAAAAACTACCTCCCCCGTATCTCAACTTTTCCCCAGACAACTGGCCATCAGGTTCATTGTAATCAAGTTCAGTATTTACAGATAATAGATTATAGCATGTATCTATCTTAATTGATGATAGGATACCTTAATCCAAAGAAGTGATGCCAATGCCAGAAAATTTCAGGCCTGTCAAGCAGAACAGTGAGTGGATGACACAGAATATATCGGGTCAGTCTTCAGAGTCCCTTAGCGTCCACCTGCTACCTCAGTGCTGCCTGCTCTGATAACTCTTGAGGTAGCTTAGTAGCTTAGTCATTAGTCATCTAATGACTAATCTAATGACTAATGACATAACAGATACTCTTGTCCCAAACCTATATGTGGGGCAACTCTGGAGAGTGGCCATATTTTCCAACCAGAAACTAAGATACATGATCAAAAAAGGGGACTTCTAAATTATGAATTTATTGATAAAATGAAGAGAAACCTATAAAAACACATTATTTGGGTATACAATAAAAAGAATTCTTATTAAAAATTTAAAAATTACAGGAAAGGGGCATCTAGTGGCTCAGTCAGTTAAGATCCAACTCTTGATGCCAGCTTAGGTCATGATCTCACAGTTTGTGGGATCAAGCCCCACATAGAGCGTTATGCTGACAGCACAGATTCTCTGCTTGGGATTTTTTCTCTCCCTGGCTCTTTTCCCCTCCCCAATTCTGACTCACATGGGCACACATGCGCACATGATCTCTCTCAAAATAAATAAACTTCAACAAGTATTTTTAAAATTACAGGAAATTGGAAGTTGCTCAGAATATTGACGCTGGGTAGTTGTAGGGTTGCTGTGTCAGGTTATGATGCTTTGGTGTTATAGCAGAACGAGAGCCTTGGGTCCAGATATCTGTGTGTTTATCACAGCAGTGCCATTGACATGATGTGTGACTTAGAATAAGTCCTCCAACTCCTGTGGACATCCTTCCCCTTATCCTGTAAACAAGAGAGAAAATGTGTAAGCGTGCACAGTGTTGTCTTTGGCATCAGACAGCCCTCACTATTCACCCCGGCTCTGCCATGTATCAAGCTGTGTGGCCTCAGGCAGGTAACTTACCCCACTTCTGAGCTGCAGTTGTTCATCTATAGAGATGATAATAGTACTTAGTTTGATGTTCTGCTCACATTATGACATACATAATAAGCATTCGGTAAATGGTAACTTTAATTATAAAGTTAATAAGATATTAAGGTTAGGTTAACTGAATTCAAAGTTCCTTTCTATCTCAATTTATTGGGAGAGAATGCAGAGGAAACAAAGGAAAGCATTTATAGGTTATGATCACACCCTTGTTCTTTCCTCTATTTTTTGCAAGTGATCTAGAAGCAGCCTAATACCACTTGCAGACCAGGATGACTCTGACAGTCGCCTCCCTCCCCACTCCACCAGAGAACATTTCTGGGGAAGAGGTAGGCTGCACATTTTAAGTACAATTCCTCAGCTTCACTTCCCAAATGAATTCTGTCAGGATCCAGAATCTACTTCTCTCATAATGACCTTCCCCAGTGAAAATTAAAGACTCGTTAATCTGTAGACAGCCTAATGTAAAATCGTGCTTGTAAAATAACACCAGCTAAATCATCATCCTTCAACTTTGTGGCAAATAGGAAGCTTTTAATCTCAGAACACTTAAGAAATTCGGGTTTTAAGAAACCATAACCCGAAGGTAATACATGACTCTTTACAGAGAAACTTCCTGCCATGCTCTTTTGCTGTGGCTTTTTTCCCACCTACCTAAACCTCATGAAAGTAAAAATACTGATCAATCATGCAAAGTTGGACTTGTCTAAAATAACTGAAATGTGATACAATATGAGTGTTAAGAATGCATAGCAGCAGACAGGGGTTATCAAGCCAGGAGATCACTTATTACTATTGGGCGCTGCGTGATAGAGGGTCGTGCCTGGAACATCTGCTCTATGTCCTGACAGCCCAGTGTCCACTCGTGCCCTTCAGCAGCCACCTCAGCTTGAGTAGTCTGATTGCCAGTGTGAGCGACAGGCTCCAGTTAGCAAAGACAGCAGGCCCAGCTCTGTGCTCATGGGCCCAAAGAAATTGGGTAGTGAGCGTTAGAAAACGGGAGCTCATTTTTCTCTGATCACTTTCTTTTTTTTCTCAATTAAGAACTTTATTAAAAAAAAGAAAACTCTGATGTACTCTCCCAAGCCCCATTAAAAATAGTCTTTCAAGCTGGTTGGTTGAGGGATGATGATTTTGTAGTGTAAAGATACTATGAAGCAGGGATAACCTGGAACCTGAGGGATGAATTTAACCACTTTGATTCTGTCAAGTACAGGAATCAGAATGGACAGATGACTGGTGGTGTTACATTCAAGCCCAGAATGTGTTCAGTTCTGCTTCTGTTCCTCTCTCTGCTGCTTTGATTAATTCATTAGACACAGATCTATTCTAAAATTATGTGCTAGGCGTCTGAAATAGAAAGCTGAAGAGATCATAGTTCTTGCCTTCAGGAAACTCATAGTCTCCTGGGGGAGATCAAGAAGATAAATAAGCAGGGTGACCCCAGGGGTGCTGTGGGAGACTTGGAGAACACCACAAAGACTCCTGCAAAAAGTGACATCTGACATCAAAAGAAGTAGTGACTCCAGGGTTCAGGGGCTGACATTAATGAAAGAGTGGAATTCTAGATTGGAAATGTAATCAAAGACTCAAGTGATTGTTGGAAAAATTCAGTTACTTTCAGAAGCTTAATCTCTGAGGTCAGTCAGAGATGGAAGAGGCAGAGATGGAAGAGGAAGATGGAAGAGGCATAAATGCCACCTCACTGCCTCCTGGGTGCAAATCACTGGCCGAGCCTGCCAGAAAGGAGAGCTAGCATTTCTACCGGCTCTCCAAGACTGATACTGGAACTGGGTTTTCACATTGTGTCGTGGGGCCATCGACACACCTGACCACTGAGTTCTCACTGTGGACTGCACTGAGCTTGCCAGGTGAACAGCGGTGAAGCCACATGTGAGTAGAAGGGATCCTATTGCATCCTTTCACGTCCTCTCTTGGGGAAGGCTGTGATAGGGACAGGGCTCACAATGGGGATTGTGGCTGCAAGCAGACAGAGCCGAGTCTACTTCTTCCCCAACCAACCCTAACATAGCTCCATGGTCCACCCAGCAAGCCATGCTGGGGACACCCTGTAGTAGCAGGAGAAGCACTCAAGGGGCTGGCGAGCCACTCCTTGCCACTCCTTGCTCTCACCCCTCCTGAGAGAACCAGACACAGGGACATTCCTTACCTTTACGCCATTGGTGAGCATAGTAGGCTTTGCTTCTTACACTGTTTAGTACCCTCTACCCACATTTATATGCCGTAGCTGATTGCCCACCTCACTGGGTCATTTTGAGGATTGAATGAAATCGCTTTCTTTATAAACTATAAAACACCATATAAACACAGATTATTTATATTATTTTATTGCCATCCATCTGCACAGAAAACCCCATGAGGCAGGTAAGGCAGGCATTATTAATTCTCATTTTCTAGTTTAAGGAAGAGCGAGGACAGGGAAGAAAATTCCATGTGCAGACCAGGAAAAGCTATGGATGGCTCTCTTTCTGGAAGAAAAGGAATGGAACAGTAGATTTTACAAATTCTTTTCTAATCCAACAATTTCAAGTTGAAACCATATGGTTTGACTTAAATTTACTTTTTTTTAAGTCTCTAAGGATTTCTCTTTTTCATGTTATAAACAGTAAATTTGGAATGGCCATCACTGGGAACGATGAGGACTAAATCAAACTGTAGATTTTTTTCCAGTGAAGAGCAGGCAAGGCAGGTGGGCAGGTATGGAAACTTCTATGAGCACAATGTTCTCTCACCTTACCCTGGAGGGTGGAGCAGTTTCTGAACACCAGAGCATCTTTGTTCCTGTCTGCTCTCAAGTGGCTCTGCTCTAACCCGACATCGATCCCCTCTGTGAAGTGTCTTTGTCACTTGCAGCTTTAAGTGCTGCCACAGCTGCAGGCTGATGGAAAGGGGATGGTGTGTTTGGGCGGGCCAGGAGCACGATTGTGGCTAGAATTCCCCACTGAAGGAGCCTTATCTCGATGAAAGGAGCCAGTGGCCAGACACTATAAATGGTTTTGTAGCTAACGCAAAGGGCACTGTAGCATTTAAAGCCTGCTGGTCTGTCAGCTAGCTGGCATAGTTGGGCTTCACAGGTGGGGTCCAAGGGAGAAGGATGGAGAGTGGATGGATTTTAATCAGACCCATCTGAGTCCAGGTAGGGGAGGTCATGCTGAAAGCAGACCCTCCTTCACAAAGGGAAACACTCCTAAAAGCACCAGGCAAGACCCATGGTGAAAGAGTAGGGCATGGTTTTAGAGACAATGACCTAAATCTGGGACTGTCTCATCCATCACTTTGCCCTTGTGCAATTATGAAAAGTATTCCCTCCCACTCTCCAGAGTGACGCTCGAATTTTATGTATGACACTATGCCTAAGATATTACCATGTCCTGACACAGATTGGCCAGTAATACATCCTGGCCCACATTTACTGAGCACCTATTATATGCCAGGTACAATTCTACATGCATTAACCTTAATCTCTAAATCAGCCCCACCAGGCAGGTGTCATCCTTCTCATTACACACAGCTGAGAGAACTAAGACAGAGCAGTTACATCACTTGCCTAGAGCCACCCAGTAAGTGGCTAAGCTCTGGGGCACCTGGGTAGCTTAGTCAGTTAATCATCCAACTCTGGTTTTGGCTCAGGTCATGATCTCACGGTTTGTAGGTTCAAGCCCTGCCTAGGGCTCTGTGCTGATTGTGCAGAGCCTGCTTGGGATTCTTTCTCCCTCTCCCTCCCTGTCCCTCCCCCACTTGCACTGTCTCTGTCTCTCTCAAAATAAAATAAATAAACTTAGAAAGAAAGAAAGAAAGAACAAGTGGCTAAGCTCTACCTCACTCCCACGCCCAGGTTCTCATCACCATGTCATAGCCACAGCTGTCTTCAAGGCAGGATCTTGGGGTTCCAGTGAGTCCCCACCATGCAGTCTGAATGGCTCTCTGTGCCTGGGACCTGTTTGTGGCTCTTTATAGGCCTCTCAGTGACTCGCAGAATCATTGTCATTGTCAGCGTGTTGGCTGACTTTCTGAGGAATGAACAGTTATTCAGGGTTCCCATGAACACAGTGGTATGTAAGATCTTCCCGCCTAGTTTGGAAAGGGAATACAGTGACTAGAAGCAACTTGCCTTCAGTAGTGGTACCCTTGGCTAGAAACAAAAGTGAAAATCCCTCTAACGTAGAGTGGTAGGTACACAGTTTTCTAAGAGAGACCTTACATTTACATATTTCCCACAATGCCAGAGAGCTGTTCCTCTGCAGAGTAGGTACCCAATGTGTAAGGCAATATGTAAGATTTCAACAGTGTCAGAAAATTGGAAAAAGAAATAACTCCTTGGGTTTTCCATTTCTTGGGAATTCTAACCAAAAGTGATATAAGCAGGTCTTTAACCACATTGGAGAACCAGACTGGGAGAGGGTATCATGCCTTGATGCCAGGACATTTTTTGGATAAGGTGTTGACCTTTGAACCTGACCTCAGTGAGGATGTCTATCATCCCAAGGATCGGCTTGGGAGCACTTGCACGTGCATCAGAAGAACTTTCACTTGGAGGATCTCAAGTTGTGTCCCCTTGGGTCTACTGTGAAGTCTTGGCTCTTGGCACTTCATACTTTTAGGTGTGACTATGAATCTGCACTCTGGGTTCCTGCTACTCTGCAGCTATATGTTCCCCTCCTGAAGTTCACCTGCAAGAGCCCTCAGGGAGGAGAGTGATTTAAATGGTCAACCTAGTGCTCTTGCTATCAACACACCTGTTTGTCACTTGCCATCATTCTGAAAGCCTTCTTAGTGTAACTACAGCAAGCCGGCTCATCATTTCCTTGGTCTCCACAGTGGGGCCCAAACTCCCACAGAGCTGGCTGCAGCCTCAGGCCAGAGTTCTGAGCAGTTTCTCAGAGGAAACACCATGACCTCCAAAATGGTGACAAGAAGCCACGGAGTACTTGTGGGACCTCTGCTTCTCATTTGAGGGTGAGGGTGAGGGTGGGAGGTGGGTGAAGCCCAGAATGGGAGTTCAGAGAGTATTAAAAGCCATAGACTTTTGGGGGGGGGGTATTGCTACTGTTTAAGGAAAGAGGAATATTCATCTACCACAAAACAAAGGTCCTTTTTTTAACATTGCCTAAAAGAATGTTTTATAAAAATCATGTAAGGATACAATTAAGAACATAATTAAAACATCATTTCAATGGTGGAAATGGTTAAAATGACAACTGTCTAAAAAAATGAAACAACTTCCTTCCCTTAGTATCGAGACGGTGGACGAACTCACCTGTTGCTGCTAAAAATATATCCGACTCGTTTAAAGTCTGTGTCAAGAGCCTGATCCTTTGACTCTATTCCAAACTCCCCAAACAGTAGGTTCTCTTCTTTCATAATTATTTCACCTGCCGTCAGCAGTATGGATAGGATTTTAAATCTCCTAAGGAGCCTGTATAAAATTTCCTTTATATTGCTCCGGTTAAATTCTTGTTTCTTTTCCCCTCTGAGTCTGAATCAGGGCATGCACAGTGTGGCCCTCACAGGCATCTTTTGTATTTTGGACTCATGCAAGATCTTTTGGATACCTTGATTGTGGGACAATTAGACTCAATAAAACAAGGAAACAAAGGAAAGCCCATTCATTCCTCTTCCTATGGCTTCTCAAGAAGGTCCCAGGACTGTGATTCTTTATCCAGTCTCTGCTTCTTTATTTCCAGATTACAAGATTTAAAGGACTATCTTAAACAACAAAAACTGCACCTACATTAGCGATTAACATCAACTCCCTTTTACAATCATTCCATTTTCCCTCCTGCTGTTCTAGGAAAACCTGAATTAAAAAGCCTGGTGCTGCTCAAGGGCAATTAATAGCACTGAGATGACAAAAGATCTTAGAATGGCTGACAAAGTGGTCCTGGGAGGAAACTGGGCCCGGGCTCAAAGTCACGGTGGGAAGCGTGTGCCCCGTGCAGCATGCGCTTTATGCATGAAGAATGAAAAGTGTTTCATCACCCAGGATAATGCAATTAAAAAGTACACCACCAGAACCCACCCCATGCCAAGTTGTTCAAAATTGGGCCTCAGACCCAGGGGCCGAATTGAAATTCCAAGGATGGGCAGGGAGGGAGGAGTTGGAGGTTGATCTGCCTCCTTATGCAGACAGGTGCCTGTTAGTGGAGCAGAAGGACATATGTTGATTGCCTATGGTAAGAAATGATTAGAGGGCCCAGGATGGGTGGACCAGGGGAGACACAAGCAGTGTCAGAGGAGAAGCTAATTAAAAGTAAGGTCTCAGGTCTCTTTGTCCTCCGCACTCAGTGTTTCTGCCCTATGCTGTACACACACAATTTAACATGCGCAGAGAGAGGAGAGCAACCATCTCTAATTGCCAGAAAATGACAACGCGTTTGTTGTCCTGAACGCTGCTTTGCCCAGGTGGAAATTGTTTTCCCGATTAGAGTGCTCTGCTGCGGTCAGGCATAGGGCTGGGAATTTTTTTCTAATCTTATTGAGATGAGACCATTCAGGCTGCTGATTACTGACATAACAGAGTAATCGTTCTAGACAATTGCTATGACCCTGGAGTGGCGAGAACATGGAGGAAAGAGAAAGGTCCCCTTCACTAACTAGAGCAGCATGAGATGGAACAAGGTGGGGGAGGGACGCCTGGGTGGCTCAGACGGCTGAACTTCCGCTCAGGTCAGGATCTCAGGTTTGTGAACTCAAGCCTGGCATAGGGCTCTGTGCTGACAGCTCAGAGCCTGGAGCCTGCTTCAAATCCTATGTCTCACTCTCTCTCTGCCCCGCCCCTGCCCAAGCTCGCTCTCTCTCTCTCTCTCTCTCTCTCTTTCTCTCATTAATGAATTAATGTTGAAAAAATAAAAAAAGGAAACGCGGGGTGGGGGTGGGGGGATGAAAGCATGGCCCACTTTCTGTTGCATGGTTGTGGTGACCCAGCAGCGATCTGGGTCACCCAGAAGCTATCCTCCTTCTGCTGCAGGATGCTCACCCTGCGATATTGACCTTTGGACTCCGACTCCTGGCCCCAAGGTTCCTAATGGCATACGTGTTCCACTAGCAAGTCAGACTAACCAAGTTGAGCTTAAATTAGCAGGCATTGTGCTACAGTTGGCTGGGAAGGACTTATGTTGGCTTGTTCCCATGAAGGTCTCTATGCAGAGGGACAATTTCAAGGCACATTTCTGCCCAACCCAGATTTTCTTTATGACATTGTGGTGGGAAATAGTAGAAGGACATAAAGAAATATACTCCCACACACAACAACTAAGGCAGCCAAACATATTTGGGCTACTGTAATAGTGACAGCTAAAATTCGCTGAGAGCTGTCTCTATGCCAGGTGCTATGCTAAGTCCTCATATGCATCCTTTTTTTCTTTTCTTTCCTTTTTTTTTTTTTTAGTGTTCACAATAAATTTGTAAGGTAAGTCATTTTACAGCTTAACAAGGTTAAAGACAAATGCCTAGAAAATGGCAGGGCCAAAATTCAAATTGGTCAAGTCTTTGGACTTGACCCCAGCTCCTATCCAAGACCCCAAGGCTGAATGTATGATGTGTACAGAGAGAATCAAAGATTCTTCATATAGGTCCAATTCTAGTTAACAAAATCAGATGGCAAAAGGCAACTTCTACATTTGTTATGAATCAGTTATGTAGCCAAACCAAATAATGGGCACTCTTAAGCAGTCACCATTTATGTCTGCACTTCCCTATGTAATTATCTGGTACACAGCACCAGTTACACAGCCTCTGGTTTGAGAGTGGTTCACATTTGGAGTTCCTTGGGGACGGCACAGAGTTAGAGCCTGAAACCTAGAGCACAAGGAGGTAATTGTTTCCAGGATTCCACTCAATGTGTGCCTAGGAAGGTAAAGAGGGCAGGGAGGAGGTGGAAGAAGTAAGGTAGAGAGAATTGCTTTTTAAAAGGTGCAATTCCTTTGGGGAAAGTTTCCATATCCATATATAAATGGTAGCAGGTGTAGAAGGAAAGGCCACTCTAAAAGCTAAAGGCTCACTCTCTTCCTAATGAATAGTCTTCTTATTTATACTCTATTGGCAATTAATGATACACCATCCCATAACATTTTTATTACTACTGTCTCATACAATGGTCTTCACCTTTTACTGTTGGATTCCTCATGTGTTATTGACCTGTCTTTCTAACTATCTGGTACGTTATTTTGGAGGAGAAATGAAGTTTTCCTTTTTCAAAATATTTTATTTATTTATTTTGAGACAGAGAGAGAGCAGGGGAGGGGCAGAGAGAGAGGGAGAGGGAGAGAATCCCAAGAAGGCTCTGCACTGTCAGTACAGAGGCTGCTGTGGGGCTCAAACTTATGAACCATGAGATCATGACCTAAGCTGAAGTCAAGAGTTAGGCGTTTAACCAACTGAGCCACCCAAGTGCCCTGAAAATGAAATTTTTAAAATTACTTTGAACTCCTATAGTGCTTAACAGAAAATCTAGTCTGTATCTATTGGTAGATGAAAGAAGATGCTTGTGATCATTTTTCTCCTAGCTTGAAGTAACAAAAGGAATTTAGTCTGAGACACATCAGAGGAACTCAGAAGAGAGCAGTATAAAGAGCTTCTTCACTACTTTCCAGCACTCCATTCATGCATGCATCCATCTGTTGACCTATTTATTCGATGTTCCTAGAATTATGCCAACAAGAAGTCTACACAGAAGTACATGGTCACGTCCTTTATGATCTGACAGTACCATAGGAAGGAGGAGAAGACAACGCCTGCTAACATTCAAGGGAAAAATGGAAATTCTTGAGCGTCTCAGTTCACTGTGAATAGCATCTTCACAGGCTTGTCTGTTAACTTATTCACTCAAGCAATAAGTATTTGTTGAGTGTGTACTGGAGACTGGGATACATGTGTGAACAAAAAAGATAAAGACCTTATATTCAGGAAGCTTATAATCCAGTGAGCAAGACAGACATTTACAAAATAATGCCAATGATTATTTAATTATAAATGCAATGAAAAAATAAGCAAAAGTTGGGGCACTAGAGTGGATTAGTCTGTTGAGCATCCTACTTCAGCCCAGGTCATGATTTCCCTGTTCATGGGTTTGAGCCCCACATTAGGCTCTGTGCCAACAGCTCAGAGCCTGGAACCTGCTTTAGATTTTGTGTCTCCCTCTCTCTCTGTTCCTCCCCTGCTCATGCTCTCAAAAATAAATAAACATTGAAAATAATTTATAAAAAAAGAAGCACAAGTTTTTTTTGGGAGGATACAATGAAAGGAGTGGTTCTAACCTAGATTTGGCCAAGAGGATGGAGGCCAAAAAAGTATTTCATGTAGAAGTTTCATTGACACTGAAATGTACAGGCTGAGTGGGGAGGGGGGTAGTCAAAGGAGAAGGTAGAAAATGGAGAATTCCAGGTATAGCAGTTGAGTGGCCTTAAGGTAGAAAATAACTTGGCACAAAATAAGAAATGAAATAACACAAATGAGGAGAGTATGGGGGTAAAGTGGATGTTGGTGGAGCTAGATGAAGCTAATGAGTGGGGCATGGCCAGATCATGCAGGAGGTAATGGGTTGGGGTTGAGTTGTTTTTATTTTAGTTTTACCATCTAGCATTAAACTTTTCTTTTTATTTGGGGGCGTCTGCCACCATACATGGCATCTGAAGTATCCATAGTTATGTCACCTGTTACAGAGAATGAAGGAGGGAAATCTTCCTTTTCTAATCCTCTGGTATCCAAGATGTTGTCAGAGAAACTATGTTTGTCCAATTTCTCACCATGGATCTCCCTGAATCTTTGAATCTGAAGCATTAATGCAAACTGCTTTGCTTCAAAGGAAGAGTTTAGAACCTACTCATGCCAGTTGCATCCTGTGGCATCAAGCAGTGACAGTAGCACTATCTGGTGCCCCATCCTTCTAGACAATTCCTCCCATCTGGCCTCCAGAGTCTCGTCTTTTCTTTTTATTCTGCAAGCATCAGGGAGTCTGTGAGCCTGCTATCATCTTTCAAACTCCCTGCCTGTCTAAGTTCATCAGAGCTAATTCTAGTTGGTTGTAACCCAGCTTCTTGACTGGTAAACAATGATAAAGAGATTGATTTTTACTTAAGGACAACAGAAGTTAGAAGTGTTCTATCCAAGTTTCTATCCAAAGTTCCATCCAAGTGTTCCATCCAACTGGAGCATTACTAATGGTTCCTTATAGTTTTCAAACTACTTCCACATGACCCTTTTTTTTTTTTTTTTACAGCAACCAAAGGGTTAAGTACTATCATCTCTCCTTTATTCACAAAAAAAGAGAATGGAGTTTGAAGAATCCAAGTGATTTCTTTCCACTGTGAAACAGCTAATTAATGGCAAAGAAATTACCTGAGACCAGGTCTTCTGGTTTCTTGTGCATCACTCCTTCTGTTACACCATGCAATGGATGCAAGACCTGTGGTGTGGGAAGTGAAAGCCGGTGTCATGACTTCTGTGTTAGCAGTAGAGGCACACTGTCCAAGCTGTGGACATTCTTGCAAACTCTGTATTCACACCCACCACTATTTGTATTGGATAGGAGATTTACATGAGAAAGAAGGTAGCATCCCCAGAATACAGCCTGTCTGGAAAGACTTCTCAAACACAAAGCTGCAGTTAGGGTCATATATGTTCACAAATGTATGTAGCTGCTGAGACATCCATTCTCATTAGAGAAATCCTAAGATGCAATACAAAAGAAAATGTATACTGGTAAACAGATTAAGCATGGTTTTATGTAGCCTGCAGGGAAGCAGCAAAGATAGAGAGTGAAAACATAAGCTTTGACTTAAGACCCAGAGACAGTATGTTGTAGGAGTGTTGTAAGGATTAAACAAAGTGGCACATGGAAAATTCTTAGCACAAAGCCCAATACAGAGCAGATACTCTACTAGGTATTTATTCCCTTGCTTTGTTTCTAGAGGCATCAGAAAACAAGTGATTTGTCCCCCTAGCTAGATAGGGGTCAAAGATAATCTTTAGCATAAAGGCCATGGTTCAGACTCAGATCTCTCAGGCAGAGGCTATGGAGAGAGGCTAGAGGTACCCAGAGGGAAAGAGAGACGTTATCATCAGTCTCTTCCTTTATTCTCAAGACCAACCGCATTGCTGAGATTTTTTTCTAATATATATATCTGGATCTTAAATGACCTATTCAATCTTCAGGAGTGTGAGGGGAAAGAAATTGGTGTGCTACTTGAAATAAAACACACAGAATTTCTTCCAATTTGTTTTATTTTTATGTTTTCCCTAAAAACCATTTGAAATGATGTGTTTTTCTTTTCAGGGAAAGAAACAAAGGTTATTTTAATCAATAAAGAGTATTTTCTATTAAAACTAAATATTTTTCTAAAAGCAAATTTTATTTTCCCAAATATTTGACAAGAGCAAGCTGTAAAATTATGAAGGAGTTCAGTCAGCTGTGCAGATTGACTTTTGAAGTGTAAAATAAACCTTTACTTAACAGATGTCAGGACTGTGACTTTGAGAGATAATGACAGTTTTTATAGTAGGTTGGTGACAGAATTTCTAAGAAGAATGAATAAAGTTTTTGGTGCCAAGTTTGGGAAAAATGACAACATGATTATTAAAAATTGAGTTGAGGAAAGCAAAAATAAGTGTCTTAATTTGTTTGATTAGACAGCATAAATTGTTCCATAAATATCAGCAAACTACATTTAACAAAAGGATAGGCCGTACCATCAGGTAAGAAGGAAAGTAACTCAAAGGCCCTACCTTCCTCCAAAATTGCCATGAATGAAGATGATTTCAAATCATTTCGAAGGTCTTAAACAAGGGATCAAACAGTCATCGAAGACTTTTTAATAACTACATTCAGATTCTACCCCTCTAGCAGCAAATACAGACAAGTCTGAAATACTGACAAACACATCCTAACTGGATGTTGTAGGGTCAGCAGTCCCTGCAAATATTTTAGGCAAAATCAAATAACCCTGGGTCCCATTCCACTGCCTCATAGTCTTCCCCAGTGCAACCTGCCTGTGACCAGGCAACTTCAGAAGCAGCTCAAGTCCTGCCCCTGTACGAAGGCTTCTTGTACTCTTCTGTTCTCCAGGCAGTTCCCTCTTCCCTGGATGGAGAGGGCCCTGGAAGAGTCCACGCTGCAGCATTGGCCAGTGATGGTCTTGTTGAGCCAGAATTCCCCAACCTTGAATTTTACTCTAAGCAATTTCCACTGCACTTTGTGATGCCTCCCGGGAGATGACACTCAGGAGACGCCAGCTTTATGTAGGGATTCTGTTCTTTTCTGGAGAGGTGAATTTGGGGAATAAAATAGACAATTCTGGAACATTCTGAAGGCTAAAGACAGAATCAGGAACTAACTATCCTTTCCCTCCCCCTTGAATTAAAATCGAACATATTGATACCTGATCTCCATCTGTTTTTTTTTCTTTTTCTGCCTTTCATAGGTTTAATTAAGGTTTGTAGGTTCAATTAAGCAATTATAATTCAATTTCATGTCCTCTATTGAATTATTTAACTTCTTTAAAATAATTGTTAGTGGTTGTCTTAGATTTACAGTATAATTTTTAAACAATTTGTGTCTGACTTCAAATAAATTATACTGCCTCACGTGTAGGGTAAGTATCTTTGGAACAGTCTATTTCCAATCCCTCCTTCCCAACCTCTCCTGGATTGTCATTAATTTTACTTTTACATATGCTGTAAACATGTAATACATTGTTATTACTTTTGCTTTAACTAGTTATTTTTTACTTCTTTTTATTCTTTCTCCAGTGCTCTTCATTTCTTTGTGTAGATTCAAGTTTCTGAGTACCATATCCCTTTTGCCTGAAGAACCTCCTTATTATTTCTTATGAAGTAGGTCTGCCACCAGTGAATTCAGTTCTTTCAGTCTTTGTCTGTTTGAGAAAGTCTGTTTCAAGGTCGTTTCTGAAGGCTATTTTCTGTGGATATGGAATTCTGGGTTGACAGTTTCCTTCAGCATTTCAAGCAAACCACACACCATTATCTTTTTACTGTATGTTCTCTGATGAGAACTGGTAACTTTTTAAATTTAGTCCATGGATTTTTTTAGAAATATCTTATTAACTTTCCAAATAGTTTTTGACTTTTCTGTGTATCTTATTCATTTCTTATCTAATCTATTGTTGTCAGAGATCATATGGATAAGATTTCAATGTTTTGGAATTGATTACATTTTATTTTATGGCTCAATATATGATCTATGTTGAGCCAGGTATAGTCTAAAAGTACGTGTATTCTGAAGTTGTTCATAGTGTTCTATAAATGCCTATTAAGTTAGCTTGGTTGGATGTGTTCAGATATTCTGTCTCTTCATTGATTTTATATATATATGTGTATATATATATATTATACTATCATATATACATAAATTATATGGTCATATATGTACACACTCACACACATATAAATGATTTAATAATTACTGTGAGAGGATGTTGAAATCTTCAACAATGGTGTGAATTTATTTCTCTCTTTAGTTTTGTCAAGTTTTGCTTTGTGTTTTTTGAAGGTATATTATTAAGTAATATGGATGTAGGATTATTATATATTCCTGATGAATTAGGCTTTTTATCAGCATAAATTGTTCTTCTTCAGCTTTAGTAATACTCTTTTTTCTGAAGTTAATTTGATCTCATCTTAGTATAGCCATGCCTGCTTTACTTTACTTATAGTTTTTATGATATATCTTTTTAGATATATCATAAAAGAAGATGAAGCACAGCCTTTTCTATTTTAGTTTCAACTGCAACTGCATCTTTTATCTAAAATACACCCATATAGCAGCATATCATTGGATTTTGCATTCAAACTCATTTTGACAATTTCAACCTTTATATTTTAGCATTTAGATAGTTTGCACTTAATGTAATCATGATTATGATTGGGTTTAATTACTTTTAAATGTTTAGTAAGGGATTACGATATATCCGAAACCTATCAAAGTCCATTTGAATCAATATTATACCACTTCGTGCTTAAACCTCACACTTCACTTCTGACTTTCCAAATCATATTTCACATCCAATTCTTCACATTTCACAGTGTACAAATATAACACACCTTCCACAGAATACTTTTATTTACTCTCCAATGTTTGTGTTGATGTTGTCATGCTTTTATTTCTATATAATGAATAAATCTTACAGTATTATTATGCTTATTTTAAATGATCACCTGCTATTTATTCATTCTTTTACCATATTTGGTCTCTTCAGTTTTTCTTGCAAACTCGAATTTCCATTTCCCTTCAGTCTTAAAAATATCCATAATTATTTCTTATACCTCAGGCCTAACAGAATAAATTCTTACAGTTTTCATTTATCTGAAAATGTCTTTGGTTATGTTAATATTGAAGGGTATCTTTTCTAGAATATATTTTAGAATTCTGTTTTTTTAAAATTATATTTTTTTTAGCTTTAGCATTAAAAAATTTTGTGCCAGGGTGTCTGGGTGGCTCAGTTGGTTAAGCATCCAACTTCGGCTCAGGTCATGATCTCACAGTCTGTGGGTTCGAGCCCCACGTCAGGCTCTGTGCTGACAGCTCAGAGCCTAGAGTCTGCTTCAGATTCTATGTCTCCTGATCTCTCTCTGCCCCTCCTTCACTTCCACTCTGTCTGTCTGTCTCTCTCTCAAAAATGAATTAACGTTAAAAGAAAAATCTTGTTCCATTGTATTCTGGACATCATTGTTTCAGATAAGAAATAAGGCTTTATTTGTATTGTTATTTGCCTCGTATGTAATTGTTTTTAATTTGGCTTATTTCTGTATATTTGGCTTTCAGAAAATTGACTATGACAGGCTCAATGTGGTTTATTTTGTATTTATCTTGCTTATGGTTCACTGAGCTTCTTGAATGTGTAAGTTGAGGTTTTCCATCAAATTTAGGAAGACTTGTGTCATTCCTCTTTTTTTTTTTTGAAAAAGAACTTTTTATTACATTTATGTATGGAATATTCAACAGTGTACACTTAGCCATTTGGTGGCCAGTTCTATAGCTTTTGCCTTTTCCAACTTGGCAATGTGTGCCACCAGCTTTGGACCCAGGATGTTGCCTCCTTACTGATGGTGGATCTCATCATATCTGTCACTATAATTGGTCCTGATTGCTTCCACTAGCTTAGCCAGAGCTCCTTTGTCTTCCAAGTTAACCTCTGTAAAGCCAACAGTGTTCAGGTCTTCCTGTGGGCCAGATGCCCCAGCCTGGCTTTCCTTTTGATAATGCAGTAGGGAACCCCCATCTTATGACACAGGGCAGACCAGAAAACAACCATTCCAATGGGATCCACATCATGTACAATCACTACCTCTGAGTCTTCTTGTTTTCCACCAAGGTTGTGACAAGATTAACTCCAGTTTGAAGGACATGTGGCCTCTAAGTGGGGGCATCCCCCTTGCTGGGGATTTCTTCTTAGCCTTGGCCAACAATCTCTGCTTCTTCTCTTTTTTGTCTGTGGACTGTATTTGTGGGCCAGCGTAAGCAGTTGGGTAGCTGTTTGGTGATCCAAGCCCTGATTGAACTGGATAATTCAACAAGTTTGGGAGGCACTTTAAGACATTTATAGACAATAGCCCTTTGCCACTGCAGCAGTATATAACAGGGCCATCTGACAAAGTGGGTGAGGTCCCTTTTGAGCTGGAAGTCTTGTCCAATGTCAAAATTCTTGAGCCTTTTCTCAAACAGGGGACTGACTACCTTCCTGGTCTCCTGCTTCTTCATGACAGCAGGGGCTAGAGCCACCTTTTTCCTCTTAGTTTTCTTTCCTTTTGGATTTGTGCTGGCTGGAGGAGAGAGCTCTCTAAAATAAAATCTTCTTAAAATATTATCATTCACTTCTTCTGGGATTCCAATTCCAATAGAAATTAGAAATTGTATATTGTAGCATAGATTTCTGAGGATCTTTATTTTTCTTCCACCCGTTTCTCTTTCTATTCTTCAAATTGGATTATTTAAATCAATCTGTTTTTTGGTCTTGACTTATTTTATTTTCAGTCTACCATTAAATCTTTCTGGTGAATTTTTAAAATCCTAAGTAATTGAAGCCTTGTTCAAGAATTCCATTTCCTATTCTCTCTCTCTTTTTTTGTTTCCATCTCTCTTCTGAGATTCTCTAACAATTCATAATTAAGATAATATTTTTCTTCAAATCCTTGAACATATTTATTATATCTGTTTTAATGTTTAGTGTACTAACTCCAACATCAGCTTTACCTGGAGATACATTATCTGTGTTTTTTTTATTATAGGTCAAATTTTTCTATTTTTTATTTTTTTTTAATTTTTAAAAAATTTTTAATATTTCTATTTATTTATGAGAGAGAGAGGGGGGCACCCTGAGCATGGGAGAGTCATAGAGAATGGGAGATACAGAATCTGAAGCAGGCTCCAGGCTCTGAGCTAGCTGTCAGCACAGATCTCGATGCAGGGCTCGAACCCACGAACGGTGAGATCATGACCTGAGCTGAAGTCGGACACTTAACTGATTTGAGCCACCCAGGCGCCCCCTATTTTTTTAATGTCTAGTAATTTTTATTGTGTTCTCAACAGCACAGATGGTAAATCTAAGAATTTTAAGATTCTGTGATCTTCTTTTTCTTTGCCAATGTTGAGTTTTAGTCTGGTAGACCATCCAATTACTAACTAATCAAGTTGAACTTGTGTGAAGATGGTTTCATTTTAGACTTTTTAAGGTCATATCAGGGATAGGCCTTCCTCTGGGACATTGTTCTTATTTCTAAAACAAGTGGCTTTTCTGTTCTGTCAAATGGATGCCAAAGTGTCAGCAAGGTCTTTCCACTGCAACTGAACTAGACTCCAGCATCTACTAACTCTGCTCAACTTCTAGTAACTCAATTACACTTTCTACTCTATTGCTGCTCTCCAGGAAGCCATTCATTGCTCGACTTGTGCATTCTCAGCTAAATCCTCAGCCATGATCTACTCCACTGCATGGCGGTCCTTCCCAGTCCCCTGCCTCACAGATTCTCATGACTTTAAATGCCTTATACTTGATTTCAACTTTCTCCACCCAGGAAGATCATCAAGCTTTGCTTGGGCTCCACCTCTCTAGGCCGCAGTCAGGAAATTTTCCTTACACAGAGAAATGGCATCATTGGAAGTTTATCTTCTCTCAGGGATAGCAGGCTGGCACTAACTGTTTTCCAAAGCCTGTAATAATTGCCTCATATATTTTGTCCAGTTTTATAGTTATTCTCAATAGGAGAGTTAGTTTTGCATCGTTTACTATATCATGGACAGAATCAAACTTTCCTGACTGAGGATTCTTAAGTGCAATTTACCAAGATGTATAAAGTTCTTTGATCTTTCTGTAATTATCTAGTTTATTCCTTGTTGCTGACCACCTCTCCAAACAAGGCTTTTTCTCCCAAAAGTCTTCTCATACGTTTCCTCTTTGCTTACTTGCTGCTTAGAAAAAACATGAGGTTGTTTTGTCTAGAGTAGACATATATGACTTCAAGAGCTAAAAATGGCATATGTTAGGAGCAAAATATGAACTCAGTTTTAACATACTTTTAGAGTGTCTATAGTACATCACATGAGTACTGGGGTTTTTATCTTTATATTTTGCATCATTTACATTTATTAATGAATTCTTTTTAGTCCTATGCTAGGCACAGAATATGTTTTTAAGTTATAGAATAAAAAACTCTGTCCTAAGAACTTTGTTAACTTTGAGGGTAGGAATAAGGTTATTTCTAAATTGCCATTTCCATTCAAAGTAATTTGTGTAAATGCATGAATCCATCAACTTTCTTTCCTTCCTTTCCCTTTTCTTTCCTTTCTCTTTCCTGTTCTTCTATTTCTCTTTCAACCAATATTTACAATAGCCTGGTATGTGCTGGGAAGCCCAAAATGTCAATATATTTTGTGGTAACCCATAGTTTCTTAAACTCTCAGCATTATTTTAAACTCCACGGCAGGACTAAAATTTTCCTAGAATTCTGCCATCTTTCCAGGAGCAAAGTAATGACAGTAATATTGGATGTCTTCTGGTCTCTGACCTAACTGATGAAAAGGAAGTATTTTGGCATACCTGTGAGCAATCAGATATGATTCGTATCAATAAAAAGTGCTCTTGGGAGATCTATCCAAGAGGAATGATGAGTTAAAAACTTTTCTGTTCAATCAGGAATATCTTTGCTTGGATATGCTCTGCATTTTTATTTATGTGTTTATTTTTCTATAGCAGAGTTTTCCAATATTTATCTGAAATATCCATCCCAGGATGGATCTAGTTGTCCAAGGAATAATACAAAAATTCACAAGACAGTATTAATTTGTAGAATTTGTTAAACACATGTGATTGTGTTCTTTTTCTTTATTCTAATTCCATTTTTTTCATACTATTAACTCAAAGTAATGTATAGTGATAGAAGTAAAGGTATATAAATATCATAGTATTCTCTCATGTAAGGGATTACTTTTAATAGTGGTTTTATTCCACTAATTATTTTTTAATATAGGCTTACTGTTCAAAAATACACACTTCATAATCATAGTAAAACATTGCCCTTAATTTCCTCTCTCAATTCAAATAGATTCCTTTTACTATATATGTATTTCATTTGAGTCCAGTTTAATTTTTTTTAAAATTTTTTAATGTTTTATTTATTCCTGAGAGCGAGAGAGAGAGAGAGAGAGAGAGAGACAGTGTGAGCAGGGGAGGGTCAGAGAATGAGGGAGAATCAAAATCTAAAACAAGCTCCAGGCTCTGAGCTAGCTGTCAGCACAGAGCCTGATGCGGGGCTTGAACCCATGAACCATGAGATCATGACCTGAGCCAAAGTTGGACACTTAACCGACTGAGCCACCCAGGCGCCCCAAGTCCAGTTTAAAATTTTAAAATGTGTTGAAAATCACCCCTAGGTATGAGGGAGACATCTAAAAATGAAATAGCAATGAGGCTTATAACTCCCAAGAACTTGGAGATCCCTGCCCTGTACTCTCAAAGCTTGGTCCTTCTCAGATGCTCATTATATGATGTCATCTTGATATTTAGAAAAATGACCTATAGCAGTCATATAATCTATAGTGAAACTTTTTTTTGTTCATAAAATATTTGACTTGCCAGATCTTCTGATTCTAAGTTCAGTGTTTTTACTTCTTACCAAGACAATTCATTTTCATTTTTGCACTTCTTTCAAGATCTCTA
This sequence comes from Crocuta crocuta, assembly GCF_008692635.1. Lineage (NCBI taxonomy): Eukaryota > Metazoa > Chordata > Mammalia > Carnivora > Hyaenidae > Crocuta > Crocuta crocuta. The sequence goes on from NW_027531318.1 coordinate 3,031,726, forward strand.
ATATTCTTCAATTCTAAAATCTGATGGCATACAAGTGTTAGTCTTTTAAAGGCACAGACTGTATTATTTTCTCTCCATTTTTTGTTTTGTTTTCATTACTGTAGAAATTTGTACCAATTTTTAGATAATTTGTTGTCCACACATCAGGATAAGTAAAAGATGGATGAACAATTTCTTTACCCATTTACTCCACTCAATGAGAAAGAGTGTGGTGAGTGCATGCATGTGGAACACAGAATAATATTTCCAGCTGTGCCCCCAAATATGATGCATGAAAAGGAAAACAGACACGCATTGGCATTTGGGGATTAATTCATAGCTACATAGGAATGCAAGGTAGAGGTAACCCTAGCCCCTTATTACTGCAATTAATAAATCTGTGTACAAATGAGAGAGAAGAAGGCCAGGCTCTAAGGCCAAACCCAAAGAAGCTGTTTCTGGCTCTTGCCAACCTAATCCCTTTTCAGTTTCACAAATATTAAGGGTTTTATAATTATTCCATCTATAATATTTCTCTCTTCTACATGAACTCACTGTATGAAAGGGGCAAGGACTTGCTTTGTAGAGGAAGGGTAGTGTCTTAGGTAAAATGGTCTCCATTAGCTACAGTGCTAAGGCCTTCAAGACAACTTAAGTAATAGCAGATATTAGGTATGATGGTGATAACTTTTTAAAAGTTCTTTTAAACTACAGATTCTATACCATAATCCTTTCATTGGATTCAGAATCCAGGTTATGAGCAGACATGTTGGGTTTTCATTGATGAAACATTCCTCTAAAACAAAATATATAATTTGAGCTCAGGCACACATAGTTTATTACTAATTTTACTCTCTTGATTGACAACATTATTAATAACTAATGACCTAATTTGCATTATATTGTGGGTGTAAAAAGAGAATCAAAATGAAGGAAATAAAAAATTTGCCTTTTGCAGCACTGTGTTTCATGAACAGTATAAAACTCCTGCTGTTGAAACACGTGTTTCTACAAACATGAAGCCAAGAACAAACCACTGCAAATATTTAAACTCAATCAGACCAGTTATTAGACGTCATGTAAATAATGAAAGGAAAAGGATGAACTGGTTTCAATCATTAACAATGAAAGGAAAAATATCAGCTGACTTAAATTATTTTTCTTAAATAGTCTGTGTAATTAGAAACAGACATATTCTTTCTCTCTCCCAACCTTTTAAAAAGTCAGAATGGGGACGCCTGGGTGGCTCAGTCAGTGAAGCATCCGACTTCGGCCCAAGTCATGATCTCACAGTTCGTGGGTTCGACTCCCGCATTGGGCTCTGTGCTGACAGCTCAGAGCCTGTAACCTGCTTCGGATTCTGTGCCTTCCTCTCTCTCTGCCCCTCCTCTGATCACACTCTGTCTCTGTTCTATCAAAAATAAATAAACATTAAAAAAATATTAAGAAAGAAAAAGTCATAATGCTGTCCCTTCCATATCTTCTCATTTCTAAAAAAATCTTGGGGTGTTTAAAAATCTATACAATTTCAACTTTTGATTGGTCAAATAAAGATCAGAAAACTAATTTAAATATGCACATTGATTAAAATATGAAGTTAAATGTTAGCTCTGATTTTATAATTGTGAGTAAACTACACTTCTGTCAGGGATATTTGTTTTACCATCTTTATTTCAGAAATATGCCATAAGATCCGGTGAAGAATGTATTTAATATGTTAAATATACAGTTATTCCTACAGCTCCTTAAGACTTTTTTTTACTTAGAGAAATATGAACACATGTAGGAGAAAAGAAAACCAAAATGAGAATAGAATAAAATAAAGAAATAAAGTAGAAATAAGAAAAAGTGTTAAATACTGTACAAATAAAAACATGTCAGAGTGATTATAGAAAAAAAAAATTTTAAGTAACATTAGAATTTTAATACTTTCAGGGGTGCCTGTGCGGCTTAGTCAGTTAAGCTTCTGACTCTTGATCTCGGCTCAGGTCATAATCTCATAGTTTGAGTTTGAGAACACTCTCATGAGTTCAAACCCTACATCAAGCTCTGTGCTGATGGTGCAAAGCCTACTTAGGATTCTCCCTCCTTCTCTCTGACCCTCCCCCCCTTGTGTGCTTGCTTGCTCTCTCTCTCAAAAAATAAATATATAAATTTATTTAAAAATTATAATACTTTCATGCCATTTTTATGGTTAACAGCAACAACATAAAAGGTTTGGGGGATGATAATTTTGTCAAGTTGGAGGTTAAATTTTACCCAGAAATAAATATAAAATGACAGTGCTTTCAAAAAGTTCCACGCAATCTAGTTCTGGCACCCTCGCCTGATAAGGAAATGTTAACATTAGCAATACTTGCCAGTGCTTCTAACATTGCAAATGGTTAAAAACGTTGCTGAAGGAAAACCACCCAGCAGGACCAACAGTTTCATCAGCCTGAGGCTCTGAGCTTCCGCTGCTAGTCATGGCCTGCGCATTCCCTAGCATTTCACCTCCACAAATGAGCACCGCCATTCCTCAGCCCCCAGTACATCTGTTGTACAAGCTTCCGATCAGAGCATAGAAATAGGGACAAATGCCACCCACTTCAGTGCACTTGCTGCTCTACCAACTGTTAGCAATTGCATGACATGTTGTCTGCTTTCTCGGTCTCTCAGTTCATGTGTTTCTGGAAGGTAGCTGACAGGTAAAGAGTATGACTTTCCTGCCAAAATCCACCCCCACCGTGCAAGAGGCGATTTTCCATTCTCTAGAAATAAACAGAGAACATAAAGAAAATAATATGGAAATAGGAAAAATCTGTCATAGCACAACAAGCCTGAAAATGACTAGAGAGACGATGTCATCCATTCAGGCAGATATGTCAGCCTTTCATTCATTTATTCATTCAACAGATATATATTGACAAGATTGTGCACAGAACTGATGTTTAAATAGATACATATCAATAAAAAGAATGAATATTAAGGTACAATTGATCAGGGCACAACAAGTGACTGGTTTCATTTTATTATCATATTATATTAAAGAACCTAAATCTTATGTGTTGCTTTTAAAAATGTGTTATTCCTGTGTTGCTCCCAGCAATGAATATTTCAGCATGAATATAAAAGAATGTATACTTGACGGCCTTGTGCTATGTAGACAAAAGAAGTGGGGAAAGGGACAAAACTTCACCTTTTTTGAAAACAGGGTTAAACACAGCATTGGGTAGGCTGAGATAGGGGGAAATAATTGGCAGAAGGGAGTAGAGGCCTGAGAAAAGCAGATCTGCCCCTACCTTTACACACGGCCAATTAAAAAACATCTCTGTTAGAGAGAAATCAAGGTCCTAGCAAGCCCCTGGGGAAGAACTGGAGACTTTCTACTCATTTCTGGTTAGTGATCACTTATATCTCTGGATCCATTATCTGTACCTGAGTTGACTTTTGGACTTCATTGTATACAAAATAGCCAAAATTAGAAATGGAAGAGAACTTACATCTCTCAGGTAGGAAATCTGTTTATTTTATACAATGAGTCCCAGGGATGTGGAATGACCTGCCCAGGGTCACATGTCAGGTGTTGATATTTAGAATGTAGATTTCCTGAAGTGCAGCCTTTTTCTAAAGGGATCCTTGACAGCTCTTCGGAAAAAGTAACCCAACACCCTCTTTCCAATTTGGAATAAAAGTGTGTTGTGTAACAATAATATTCTTGGAATGCCAATTATATGCAAGGCCATTCTTTTCCTTATTTGTTAGCTTGAGTCACGTCCAGTAGTGTGCCAGTACTGTTTATTCTGCCTCACTAGAGCCAATTGTTGAATTTCTAACAACTGTACAATTAGGATGACATCACATCGGTAGCTTGGTGTATCAGTCTACACCATGAAAATCAGTGCTGGAAAGCCGGTTGTCAAACATCTGCCAGCACACTACTGATTATACCAGTTGCTAAATTTATAATTGAATAAAATATTCACTGTATCAATTTTGAACAGTCTTTCAATGGACCAACCCTATCTTGCAATACCATGACCTGAATATAATAACCACACTTAATAAATATTAAATAATATAAGCAGTGGTTTTCTTTTCTCTCCAAAAGTCACTTCAAGCATCCTGTGAGCTACCCACTTGAATAAAAACAAAAAACAAAAAACAAAACAACTTTAAGTTAAAGTCAGCATTATCTGGAGGGTGTGGTCTTTGAAAGCTTAAACAGGTACTCAACATCTGAAAGCTGTAAACAACTAGAACTAGACAGAATGTTTGGGATCATAAATGTTAATCTTAATGCTGTTCCTTACCTTCTCACTAATCTGAACATACAGACCATCCCAGGATTGAGAAACTTTTCTAATGCAAGAAAAGACCTTGTGTTTCCTCCCATATGACCTTAGTACAGTGAATAACACTACACTCCAGAAAGCTCAAGTCGTATTCACACAGAAGACTTCTAGTCTTACCTGCTTTCTTGAAATTGTGATTTAATGTAATTTTTGGTGTATGATTATGTATGCTAAGTGATCTTAAATCACCATATCTGCTAAATCAAATGATCTGGTCATTTTCTTCTTCATAGAAGGAATAAACAATTTGGATTCGTCATGAAATAGAAGACTCACTGGCAAATAGTAGTTAGTGGTGGGCAGCTTTTTAAGTCTAAATGTTTTTTTCTATTTGATTTACTTAATTGAGCTAATGGGTTCTATGATCAGCTGAATAGTCCGGTAGCTAAAGTCATCATTAGCTATTTTCTTGGCTAACACAATAATGACCCTTAAATTATCTCCAGTATTTCCAATTACCTTTGAAAACATGTGGAATGTCAGAAGCCCTAATAGGAAACATATATGATATGATATTTATGGGAAATCTTTTTTTTGTAACTAGTAGCTATCACAAAGCCCTTTTAAGGGTCAAGAGAAAATAGTGAAACAAATCATGGAACAAAACAGTGAAGAATCTGAAGAGAGGATTTTTGTCTTGAGAAATACTAGAATCAACAGATAGTGGGATGATTTAAAAATTCTCTAGCCCAATCGTTTCATTTCATAGTTGAGAAAACCAAGGCTGGAGATGATAATTACCTTACAAAGATAACATAGCTAACAGGTGGCAGCCAAAATTATAACTCATTTTTTCCACTGAAAAGTGTATTTCTTGAACTTTTAGTTCTTAGTCTATTAAAATATGCTTTATTTAAGAGGCATTTAAAGAAATTCCAAATCCCAAGTGGTTTAAGCCCCCCCTTTCCCTCCCTTTCATTTTCTCCCTCCCTCTTTCTCTGTCCCTCTCTGTGTCTTCCTCCCTCTCTCTCCATTCCTCCCCCTCTTTCTCATAAACATAAATTATAATTCATTTGCAATATTATTGTAAAAGCCCTGAACTCACAGGGCTGCAGAGGATAGATGGGAGAAGCGAGAGAATAAAAGCACGACTGAAACTCAGCCCTGGAGCTCAGTTTGCAGCCTGGTGAGGACACTGTGTTGTATTACAGATGATAGAAAGTGGTAACGAAGGAGAGACGAGTTGGAGCAAAATTGCTGAGTGTGGATTGAGTATAAAGGCAGCCACTCTTTAGATTCCAGGGTGGATCATTAGTGGTGTGATATAAGCTAGAATTTCACAGGTGGACAATTCTTCACTAGAGTCATGTGTTTAGAGTCCAATCCTAGGGTTTCATCATTTTTCCTTTGTGTAGTAAAATTCAGGGATAATGATTTTTGTTAAGAAAATTCACAAAAGAATGACTGGCTGTACCTAAGCTTACCTTGTTAAATCACAATGTGGAAAATCATTGCCACAGGGCCTGGAATACCTGTCAACTGGCCATCACGTTTTCTCCCCTGCAGCAAAATCTATGAGCTGCTCGAAGCAGTGGATATGCATTATTTATTTTTGTATGCCCAGCACCCAGTGTAGTTTGTCACATTGAAGGTACTTGAGAAATGTAGAGTGAATGAATGCATAAAGAAATGAATTACCATTGGGGCGCCTGGGTGGCTTAGTCGGTTAAGCGTCCGACTTTCGCTTAGGTCATGATCTCGCGGTTCGTGGGTTCGAGCCCCACGTCAGGCTCTGTGCTGACTGCCAGCTCAGAGCCTGGAGCCTATTTCTGAGTCTGTGTCTCCCTCTCTCTCTGACCCTCCCCTGCTCACGCTGTGTCTCTCTCTCTCTCTCTCCTAGAAATAAATAAATTAGAAAAAAAAAAAAAAAGAAATGAATTACCAGAGGGCTGCTGGTTGAGCATGAAATCTGGCAAAGGGAGTTAGATGATTCTAAGAAAGAGTGTCGACTCACAATTCTAAGTGGATATAGAAGCCAGGAAAGATCTTGACTACATTCTCAGCATCCAATCAACTTGGAGGCAATGACAAGACCAAATCTCTGACCCCATAAGTGTGAGGGTCATACTTTGTACCACGATGAACTCATTATTGATGATAGAGTCTTGTGAGGACACTTGGAAAGTTGGCAGCTGGTCCTCCTTGGCCACTCCCACTCTGTCATCTACCTCCATTTGAATCAGCTCCAGCTTTAGAACCTGAGGAAGGTAGGAATTGATATCCCAAGTCGGCAGAATACCCACACTCGCTGTGCAGGACTAGCCTTTGCAAGCAGCTAGGGTGATTGTTTCTAGGAGGCAAATGGGCAGTCCTCGGATTCCAAAATGACTAATTCGTGTTGGTGAATGTTCCCCAAACTCCCCAAAGCAACATGACAGCCAAATGAATTGTACCTATAGCAGCTGATCCTCAGTTGGTGGTTCTGTTGAATTTTCTCTACCCATTTAGAAGGTAAATTTATTCTTAAGTAAATTATAGTTGTTTTTGTTTTATTTTAATCTTAAATTAGGTACAGTAAAATTGACATTTTGTATACAATTGAAATGAAATACATATACAGAATCATGTGGCGCTCAGCACAATCTGGAAACAGAGCTGTTTCCTTAGTCTTCCTGAACTCCCTGCTGCTAGCAGAACACTGATATAGTCATTCAACTTTGTCTTTTTGAGAATATTATATAAATGGAATAGTATAATATGTAACCTCTGAGACTGGCTTTTTTTTTCTCAACAGAATGCCTTTTCATTATTCATCAAAAGTGTTGCACATATCAATAGTTCATTCCTTTTAGTGCTGAGTAATATTCCATCGCATGAATGTACCATAGCTCATGTAACCACTCACCTGTTGAAGGAAATTTGAGTTGTTTCCAGGATATGGCAATTATGAACAGAAACTCTATAAAATTTGTGTACAGGTTTTCTGTTTTTTCTTCCAAATTTTTATTTAAATTCTAGTTAGTTAATATACAGTGCAATATTGGTTTCAGGAGTAGAATTCAGTAATTCATTATTTACATACACCCAGTTCTCATCACAAGTGCCCTCCTTAATGCCCATCACCCATCTAGCCCATCTCTCACCCACTTCCTTCCATCAACACTCAGTTTGTTCTCTATCTTTATTTTTTTTTTTTAACTTTTTAGAGACAGAAAACATGAGCAAGGGGAGGGACAGAGAGAGAGAGAGAGAGAGAAAGAGAGAGAATCTTAAGCAGGCTCCATGTCCAGTGAGACTTCATGACCCTGAGATCATGACCTGAGCTGAAATCAAGAGTCAGAGGCCTAACAGACCAAGCCATCCAGGCATCCCTGTTCTCTATCTTTAAAAGTCTCTCAGGATTTGTTTCTCTCTCTCTCTCTTTTTCCTCCCTCCCATATGTTTATCTGTTATGTTTCTTAAATTCCACCTATGAGAAATCATGTATTTGTCTTTCTCTGATTGACTTATTAAGCTTAGTATAATACATTCTAGCTCCATCCATGTTATTACAATGGCAAGATTTCATTTTTGTGATGCTGAGTAATATTGCATATTACACACACACACACACACACACACACACACACACACACATCTTCTTTATCCATTCATCAGCTGACGGACATTTGGGCTCTCTCCATAGTTGACAGTGCTGCTATAAACATCAGGGTGCATGGACCCCTTCAAATCTGTATTTTTGTGTACAGGTTTTCTGTGAATATATTTTTATGTCTCCTTGGTAAAATACTTAGAAGTGGATTGCTGGATTATGGGGTGAGTATACATTAGTTTAAAAGAAATTACCAACGTGTGTTTTCTAGAGTAGCTGGGTCATTTTCCCACCAAAAGTGTATGAGAGTTCCTGTAGCTCAGCCATCCTTGCCAGCACTTGCTATTATTTTAGACTCTCTAATAGCTATGTAGCACTAGCTTATTGTGGTTTTAATTTGCATTTGCCTAATGATTAATAATATGGACCATCTTTTTCATTTGCATATTTACCTTCCCTATATCCTCCTTGGTGAAGTGTCTAAGTATTTCACCCATTCTTAAAATTTGGTGTGTTCTTATAGTTGAATATTATGCACAGAGAAAATATTTTTAATTTTGACAAAGTCTAAATATTGAATTTCTTTTTTTAATGCTTTATTTATTTCTGAGAAGGAGAGAGAAACAGCGTGAGCAGGAAAGGGTCAGAGAGTAGGAGACACAGAATCTGAAGCAGACTCCAGGCTATGAGCTGTCAGCACAGAGCCCGATGAACCGTGAGATCATGACCTGAGCCAAAGTCGGACACTTAACTGACTGAGACACCCAGGCACCCCTAAATATTGAATTTCTGTTTGATGGATCAGGTTTTGTTGTCATGTGTAAAAATTCTTTGCCTAACTCCAGGTCTTGAAGATTTTCTGTTATGTTTTCTTCTAAATGTTTTCTAGTCTTACTTTAATACTTTTAGATCTATGGTGTATTTGGGGATTAAACTTTTTATACAATCTAGGGGTTAGGTTAAAGTTTATCTTAAATTTTTTGCAAATGAACATTCAATCGTTCCAAACATTTGTTGAAAAGGTTATCCTTTTCCCATTAAATTGCCTTTGCACATTTTCAAAATCAATAGGCCATATTTGTGTGTGTCAATTTCTAGACAGTTTCTGTTCTATTAATCAATGTGTCTATTCTTTCATCGATACCACCCTGTCTTGATTACTGTGACTTTATAAATCAGTCTTGAAATCAGGCAGTATGATTCTTTCAACTTTGCTTTTCTTTTTAAATAGCGTTCTGACGCATTCCTTCCATTTCCATATAAATTTTACTATCAGCTTGTCCACATTTATAAAATATCCTGCTGGGATTTTTGATAGGAATTGCATTAAAGCTGTACATTAATTTGTCTTTACTACGTTGAGCCTTCTAATATACGACCATGAAATGTCTCTCCATTTATTTGGGTCTTTGTTTTCCTTCCTGGCATTTTATGTTTGTTTGCATACAGATTCTACATGTGCTTTGTTAAATTTATACCTAATATTACTCTTTTTTAGAGCTATTGTAAATGATGTGTTTACTTAAGCTTTCAGTTGTTTGTTACTTTTCTGTAGAAATACACCTAATTTTTGTGTGTTGACCTTAGATCCTGAAATCTTGCTAAACTTATCTATTAGTTCTGGGAGTATTTTTGTAAATCCCTTGGATGATCTGTAAAGAAAATCATTTCATCTGTGAACAGTGACAGTTTTATTCTTCCTTTCTAATCTGGCCTCCACGGTTTCTGATGAGAAGTCTCCAGTAATTTGCATTGTCATTCCTCTCTAAGCAATTTGTTGCTTTTTTCTGGTTGCTTTTCTATTTTGTTTTGTTTTGTTTCTTCAGTTCTCAGTTTGAATATGATGTATCTAGGTATGGAATTCTTTTTCTATATTTTATTTGGGGCTCATTCAGTTTCTTGAATCTATATATTTGTGTCTCTCATCAAATTTTGGAAATTTTTAGCCATTAATTTTTCAAATATTGTCTTCTGAATCTCACTTTTCTCCTCTGGAACTCTGATGACATGCATTTAGACTTTTTTTTTTCATTTAGAACTTTTGGCATTGTTTCATGACCCCTGACCCTTTTTCATCATTTTGATATTTTATTCTCTGCTGTTCAGATTAGATATTACATATTTTTCTATAGTCAATTGCACTGAATCTTGTCATATCCATTCTGCCTTTGAGCCCACTTAGTGAATTTTTTAATTTTGTGTACTGTATTTGGCAGTTCTAAAATTTCCATGTGGTCTTGCATACCTTGCTCCTTCTTTGATAAGACTTTGTATTTTAACTTTGTTTCAAGAATGTTTGTAACTGCTTGCTCAAGCATTTTTATACTAACTGCTTTAAAGCCTTTGTCAGAGAATCCAACATCTGTGTCATCTTCCTGGCACCTATTGGTTGTCTTTTTACATGTGAATTAATATTTCCTGGTTCTTTCAATGTCATATAATTTTGAATTCTGTCATGAACATTATGAATGACATATTATGGGTCCCTAGATCTTGATTAAATGATATTGAGAATTTTGGTATTTTTTGTTTTAGCAAACAATTTGATCTGGTTCAGTCATGACCGTCCTTATTTGAGTTGTCATTCCCATGTCAGTTTGGTTTTGAAAACCTTTATAGTGCTTGCCACTCAGAACTGTCCCATACAAATACCACTTGGAGCCAGTCTGGGACACAGGTGGAGTCTATCCCTTAGTTTAGCTTTCAAGATCCACCTGCCTCAGCTGTTTATGTGTTGATCCAGACATGAGCCCCTTGGGGGGGGGGGCGGGGCACCAGAAGTTCACTTTATAAGGTTGCTTTCCTGAGTTTCTTTCTCTTTATGACCACACCAGTTCTTTCCAGTTCCCTGGGGCTCCCTTTTTCAGTCCTCAAGCCATCAATGGGGGCTTAAATTATTGCTGTCTACCATGCACTTCCTGTCACCATGCCTGTGTCCTGGACCTAGGGGTACGAAGACAGACATAAAAATATGCCATCAGGATTGTCTTGTCCTCTTGAGTTCACAATTTCTTCTCTCAGAGTTTTAGATCCTTGCACAACCACATTGTTGCAGCCACCGGTGGAAACATACAAATGATCTTGGAAATAGGATACAAGGGAACAGAGAAAAACTAAAGACAAAAAAGATTAAAAAATTAATAGAGTACCCCACCACCACCACTCTTTCTGAAAGTTAGGAGATCATCTTCTGAAACTTTCTATGTCTGTGTCCTGAGGCCACCTTCCAGGTTTCAGGCTGTGTTGAGTTTAGGCCAAGGGATACACCAAAGGAGAAACCAAATGGTGAACTTGTCACCAATTCAATGGAACTTCCAATTCAGACATACCTCCCAGTCTGTCAGCTACTATTTACTTTTTAGAGGCCTCAAACAACTGTTCCATGTATTCTACCAAGTGAAGAGGCCAGATGGAGAGTGCTTCTTCTTCCATCTCAGAGGAGAGGGAAGCTTGCTGATGTTTTTTTAAGTCCCTATTCTTGAAGAAAAAGTTGATAACTATAACCCTGAATCTGGTAGGTTCAATATTGGGGATATTTATTTGGAAATTTTTATTATGATATATTTTTAAACTTCTAGACATGTTGAAAGAATAGAACAAGAAATTCTCCTAAGCTTTTTACCCAGACTTAACTAATATCTTACATTTTGTCCCATCTGCTGTATCATTCTTTTTTCATCTCTCTCTCTAGACAGATGTAGATAGATAATTTGTCTTCCTAAATCATTGAAAACTAAGTTGGAAACATCATGTCCATTCTGTAACTACTTCACTGTGTGTTTCCTTCGAACAGAGAACATTCTCCTATGTAGTCACAGTACAAAGATCAAAGTCAAATAATTTAATATTGATGTAATGTCACTGTCTCATCCACAGTCCATACGCAGATTTCATTAATTCAAAATCATGCATTTCATTTCATTGCATGTCCCTTTAGTACCTTTAATTGGGAACAGTTTCTTAGCCCTTTCTTTGTCTTTTTAAACCTTAACCTTTCAAAGAATATAAGTCCATTATTTTGTAGAAAGTCCTTCAACTGAGGTTTGCTAATATCTCCTCATGCCTGGACTCCGGTTATGAATGTTTTTTGTCAGGAATACCACAAAAGTGATGCTGTGCCCTTCTCAGTGAATCATAATCAGGAGTCTCTTAATGTCAATTTGTCCAAACACTGGGTTTACCATTTGGTTCAGGAGGCATCCACTATGCTTACCCATCATAAACTAATAGTTTCTGACCAAGAATCAGTTTAGGGAAATCAGTAGCTGCTTGCTCTTGTGAAACTTTTTTCTCTTCCTTTGTTAGGTTGTTTTGACCTAACATCTAGGGAATGCATTCTTTGCGTTCTGCCTGGAATCAAAACAAGCCCGAGTCATTCTTTTGCTGCTTGCTTGCTATTCCCAGCTGAGAGCTGTGAGCGGTGTGGTGTCAATGCCTGGGTGGCAGTGGGCCTTCTCCCAGCCACCGCCTGGCAACCACCCGCTGTTCTGCATGCCTGTGGTGCCCAAATGAATGGTGACTGACCAGCTTTGTGGGTGGGAAGGAAAAGATCTGCAGGATGACAAGGCCCTAATTTTCATGGGAAAAAGTCTATCCTAAACCTTACTTCTGCTTCTTGAAATAGTCTAGTCAGAAAACACTTTTTGAAAATGAATTTCAGCCAAAGAATCCTTTAAGAGAGTTTAGTTCCTGAAAGTGCTCACATCCCCCACCCCCTCAGTGCCTGCTGCTCTGTGGTGTGTGATCTCGCACAAGTTGTGGATGAGTTGAGACAAGTAATCAATATTTCATTTCTATATTTATAACTCCCCTGTAATGCAAGTCTAACAAAGCAAATGTCCATTAAGGAAAAAGTAAAAAAAAAAAAAAAAAAGAATTTGGNCCTGCATGTATTTGCACTAACGAACTGAAGCCACATCCTCAAAGAGTTCATTATACTCAGGTGGGTCCTGGCTGAATGTGGTTCCATCTCACTGCATGCTCAGCCATTAGCAGCCAGCTTTCAGTTACTGAAGGCAGTACCTTCAGTACTGAATCAGCACTGAATCAGGCCAAGTGAAGGACTATTGTCTCAAGTTTTATTTCCCCCAGCAGTTTAAAACATTTAAAGGGATAAATTATGGATTACTTCTTTGTTTTGATTTTCCAGTCTTATTATTTGATACACCCTCTCAGAAACTGGTGTCCTCCAATTCAGCACAGTGATAACAAGGGCCTTGTGTATTTTGCATTCTTGCATTTTTCTAGGTTTCCCTCTCACCAGAATCTAGTCATTTCAAAAAGAAAGAAATATTTGACATATGGTAAGTCGAGTAGAGAATGACCTGAGGCTGTCTAGTAATTTCTCCAGTTCTTGTTGCTTGAGTGGTCAGAAGTTCCTCAGCACACATATACAAAGTCTATGCAAACACACAAACTCATTTTTTTTTTTCAGATTAAGAAACATGATATATCCTGGACAAGGTCATAGGGAAGATTTCCCTATTCAAAGCAGAGCATTTAGCCACTTTTTTGTTAGCATTACCTTGCTTTACCTCTCTTCTGATTTTACTCACTTTTACCATGAACAAATTGGTAATTTTGACACGTTTATAAAAGTTTATAGACGTTTCTTTTTTGTTGTTTTACACTTCAGTATTTCTGACATGCTTTCTTTTCTACGCCCCTCTTCTTATATGCTCAGGATTCACGCTTCACTCTCCATTTCACACCTTTCTTTCCTCAATATGTCTCTCATTAGAATTTCTTATTCCTTCTAGTCATTGGCTGGGAAGATGAAAATATGCTTGAAACAAGTCCCTAGTGTCTTCTGGCCATCTCTATTTTGGAAAGTCCAGTCAGTTCCAGCCAGTTCTGGGAAGCTGTGAGTTAGAGGTTGGCAGCAGACCCCAGCAGGAGAAAGTCTGCCTCCTGAGGCAGTCCTGCAAGCTGAACCATCTCATTGAGAGGGATGGTCATGTTCAGGGTATCTGTCTCTGAGATAGTTGTGACTGGCCCACACTTCTCAGACCCAACTTAGAGAAAAAGGCACAGGAAGGCTCAGAAAAGAGGTTCTGAGTTGATTTATTCTGTGTCAGAGTTCCTCACCAACATCTTCCACATCTTCACGTAGGAATCCAGGTTCCTCCTTTTTCCTAAAGTATCTTTTCTGTTTGTTTTTTTCTTCTCTGTTTATTTTAAATGATTGACTCAGTACTTTGAGAATAAAATGGACCTTAGAGTTTATCTAGTTTGCTTTCCTATCTTGATAGATAATGACTGCACTCAAGAAAGATACAGGGACATGGAAAATAATAATAGAAATAGCATGGGATTTGAAGTCAGAAGGACAGCTGTTCACTTATGGCTCCACTTAATGCCTCTGAAATTTATTATCTCATCTATAAAATGGCAGCAATGATATTGGTCCTATGAACTTACTGAGGATTAAACAATTGAGTAAGAGAACATATATAGAATGCCTATCATAGTGATATGCCAGATATGATATCTGGTATACAGATAGGTGCTTGATAACCATTCATCTTCTTTCTCTTCTCTCAATAGCTTTTCCAATGTTGTATTTGAATCCTTCCTTATTCTCTACCCAATACTATTCTCTTAAGTGACTCTCGCAAGAAACTCTTTGCCTATCCTCTTCCTTTCTACTTAGTTCTGTGTCTCTCCCTGTTTCCCTTCCTAGTGAATCCACAATCCTACTTAGAGCTCCCCGCAGGCTCTCCCTTTCATTCATATACAAGAACTGGCTTTCTTAAAGGCAAATTCTGGAAATGTGTCTTGATTCACATAGTCTTCAGGCTCTTTCCCCCTTTGAGTCCCCATCCAACTTTCTGGACTCCCATTGACTTGCCATACTTCGCCTGATATCATTGGTTCTACTTGTGTGCATGCATCTTACTTCCTGAGCTAGAGTGGAACATCCTTTTTTCTTCTAAATAGACATACCACATATTCATTTCATATGTACAACATAGTGATTCAATATTTGTATATATTGCAAAATGGTCACCACAATAATGTAGTTAACATCTGTCACAATATATAGTTACACAAGTTTTTTCTTGTGATGAGAACTTTTAAGATTTACTCTCTTAGCAGCTTTCAAACATGCAATACAGTATTAACTATAGCCACCATACTGTACATTACATCCCCATGACTTATTTATTATTTTATTATATATATCTTTGCTTATATAAATATATAGATATAGATATTTTGGCTTATATAAGCAAGATATATAGATATAGATACACCTATCTACTTATCTATCTCAGCTCATACAGTAATTGTCTTTCTCAATCTGGTTTATTTCACTTAGTATCATACCTTCTAGGTCCATCCATGCTGTCACAAATGGTGAGATTTTATTCTTTTTAATGGCCAAATAATATTTCACTATGTGTGTAAATACTATGTTTTCTTTATTTATCCATCAGTAGACACTTAGGTTATTTCCATATCTTGGCTACTATGAATAATGTTGCAATGAACATGAGGGTGTAGATATCTTTTCAAGGTTCTGTTTCTTTTTTTCTTCAGATAAATACTCAGAAGTGGAATTGCTGGGTCATATAGTAATTTTATATTTAATTTTTTGAGGAATCTCTATACTGTTTTCCCAGTGGATGAATCAATTTACATTCCCACCAACAGTGCACAGTTTTCTTTTCCTCTTCACATCCTCATCAACAGTTGTTATTTCTGTCTTTTGATAACAGCCGTTTTAATAGGTGTAGTTTTGATTTGCATTTCCTTGATGATTAGTGATGTTGAGCATCTTTTCATATAGCTGTTGGCTATTTGTATGTTTTCTTTGGGAAAAAATTTCTTTTCAGATGCTCTGCCCATTTTTTAAAAAGATTTTATTAATTTTTGAGAAACAGAGAAAGACAGAGTGCTAGCGAGGGAGGGACAGAGAGGAAGACACAGAATCTGAAGCAGACTCCAGTCTCTAAGCACAGAGTCCAACACAGGGCTCGAAGCCATGAACTGTGAGATCACAACCTGGGTCGAATTTGAACAGTTAACCAACTGAGCCACCCAGGTGTCCTTGTTCTGTCCTTTTTTAAATTGTATTGCTGGGGCGCATGGGTGGCTCAGTTGCTTAAGCATCTGACTTCAGCTCAGGTCATCATCTCACGGTTTGTGGGTTCGAACCCTACATCGGGCTCTGTGCTGACGGCTCAGAGCCTATTTCAGATTCTGTGTCTCCCTCTCTCTCTGCCTCTTCCCCACTCATTCTCTGTCACTCATAACTGAATAAATGCTAAAAAAATTTTTTAAATACCTAAATAAATAAATAAATAAATAAATAAATAAATAAATTGAATTGCTTGGGGTTTTTTTTGCTATCGAGTTGTATGCCTTCTTTATATATTTTGGATATTAACCCCTTATTATGATTTGCAAATATTTTCTTCTATTCCGTAGGTTGTGTTGGTGGTTTCCTGTGCAGAAACTTGCTAAATTGCTATCGTCCCACTTATTTTTGTGCTTGTTGCCTTTGCTTTGGTGTCAAATCCAAAAATCATTACCAATACCAATGTTAAGAAGCTTACTGCTTTTTTTTTCTTCCAGGAGTTTTATATTTTCAAGATTTATATTTAATTCTTTAATTCATTTTGAGTTAATTTTTTACATTTTTATTCATTTCTTTTAAATTCCAGTATAGTTAACATACACTGTTATATTAGGTTGAGATGTACAATATAGTGATTCAACACATCCCTACAACACTCAGTGCTCATCGCAAGTGTATTCTTGTTCCCCATCATCTATTTAACCCATCCACCCCATCCATCTACCTTCTGGTAACCACTAGTTTGTTCTCTATAGTTAAGAGTCTTATTTGTTTGCTTGCTTGATGTTAACTTTTGTGTATGATGTAAGATAGTGATACAGTTTAATTCTTTTGTAGGTGGCTGTCCAGTTTTCCCAATACCGTTTATTGAAGATTGTCCTTTCCTCATTGTATACTCTTAGCTCTTTTTTGTTAAATTAATTGCCTATATATGCATGGGTTTATTTCTGGGCTCTCTATTCTGTTCCACTGATTTATGTATCTGTTTTTATGCCAATATCATATGTTTTTATTACGGTGGCTTTATAATATAGTTAGAAATTGGGGAGTGTGATACCTCTGGCTTTGTTCTCTTTTCTCAAGGTTGCTTTGGC
Source organism: Crocuta crocuta (assembly GCF_008692635.1). Lineage (NCBI taxonomy): Eukaryota > Metazoa > Chordata > Mammalia > Carnivora > Hyaenidae > Crocuta > Crocuta crocuta. Next base: position 3,048,748 of record NW_027531318.1, read on the forward strand.
TCTTGAGGGTCTTTTATGGTTCCAGAATTGTTCGTTCTATTTCTATGAAAAAAAATCGAAGATTCCTAAAGGCTGGAACCACTCTTTATATTACTTAGTTATTATTCCCTACCAGGTCTCGAAATATTTATATTCATTGGTAGATTAATAGATTCCTATCACCAAAAGTGTAGTGGGGGAAAATACACTTTTCCTGCAGCTTTTTAACAAGAGGGGACAAATGAACATGAGTTGAATATTTGCTTGCAATTTTATAGCTAGTAGAATGTTTCTGTGTAATGGCACACTAAGTAAATAGTGCCACCCTTACCTTGGGGTAGCCTGTAAACTCGTGCTGCCACACACAGTTATGGAGACACCATTGCCTCTGCACACTAGATTTTCTATGTTTGCATCAGAAAGGTGCACAAGCCTATATCTGTGGTGGTGAACCCCTGCTTTCCCTGTTAAAACACAAAACCATTTCATGTCTACCTGTGGGCCAAGTCAAAGATGCATCCATCAGTGATGCAAAGGCCCTATTATGTCATCCAGGCTATCCTGTGGAAGGGCTGTGGGTGTCCTACTGTGCATTTCCCAGCCCTTCATCCCTTTCATGTGAAGCCCTTCAGACTGAATTTACAAATGGGCTTTAAACTAGATTGCCTCAAGATGAATTTCTGTGCTCAGTCAGATGTTAGCAATGTATTATTTGGGTTGTGTAAAATGGGAGTTTAGTGAGGTTAATTTTTCCCTCCTCCCCACCTTAGGCTAATTATTGGAGAAAGTGTTTGCAGACCTGGAACTTCTCATAATTCATCCTGCCTTCTGTTTCTTTAGAGTCTGGACTCATAAATCTCTGTTTGTGATGACATAATCAGTTACTAGAGGAATGTGGTGGTACTGCCAACCGAGAATTAGAGCTCCAAACTCCAAGCAAACTGAAAAAGACTCATTCAAAGAGATACCCCTGTCCTTTTCTTCCTTGACTTGTCAGAGCTGACATGTCCAAACATTCTCATTAGCAAGAGTAACCGTAACACATCAAGCTAAGAGAAACTGATGCTTATTTCAGACACAAACTCCCAAATATTCATGAAGGAAACAAAAAAAGGAACATAGCCCAAGAGGAACCAGTCACTTCAGAATTTATTGTCTATTAGAAAGTACAGCATTAAAAATAGCAAATCAACATTTTTCTCTGTGGGGATTACTTAGCTTTGAAATATAATGTAATCTTCCATTTTTAATTTCTGCTTCTTTCCTCTCCTTATAGTGTCTGTGAATTTGCATTTTTCTGACATATGTATCTATTATGCATTCACAAAAATTATATAAAGAAAGTGAGAATGGTGGCACATTAGAACTCTAAGAACATTTAAAAGATTTAGTCCAATCCCTAATTTTAGAGATGAAGATACTGAGGTCCAAAAACATGTCTGAGATCTGTTTACTGAAAGCAGGGTTAGTGTCACAGAAATGGGTGGGACCCAAGGCTCCTATCCCCAGCCCAGCACCCCTGGTGTCATATTGCCAGTGTACAAATTAGCAAGATGTCAGACAGACAGACAATTCCATTCATCTTGGCACATTCCCATTAATGGTTATGAGAATTCTATTATTAGAAAAAATCTAATGTACGTATTCTCATTTAAACTCAGGAAATGGAAATGAAATTGAGAAGTGTTTAAGTTCACTAAATAGAACACTGAAATGGTGTTACTGTCACTGTCCTCATGTTTAAAATGAGTAAGTTAACTAGATGATCCTTGAGTCTTCTTCTCAAACTGAAATACTCAAAAATTCTAAATCTTGCTGAATATTCTCTGTGAGATTTACCATTTTCCTTTCCTGAAATATTGTCCTTTAACAATCCTGAATCTTTGGTTTCTCCAAACACAAAATAGAGCTAGTTGTATTTACCAGGGCAGCAGTGACAGTAAATAAGATGATGTACATAAAGCACATTGAATTTCTTGAACGAGAAGCAACATGAGAATGAGCAGTAAGCCACTTACAGCAGCTCAAAAAACAAATCAAAACAAAACAAAACAAACAAACAAACAAAAAAACCAAACAGTAACTGTAGAATATACTCATCTCTAAATTTAGTGTTTGTGGATTATTATTTGCTTGGCATATTATTTCTTCCAAATGTTTAATCTCAGGTTGATTCTCCTGCTGCTCAGAATGCATCAGGATTGGTCAGAATGAACTCAAGGAAACACTGGCCCCTTTTAATATTTAATAAAACCTTCTATTATTAGTAAGGTAATTTGCTGTTGCTTTCAAAATGTAAATTCCAATATACTCCAGAAGTATGGTTTAATGGCATTTTGCTTGCTGTTTGGGATTATTTTATAATAGTTTTCTCCATTAGCAGAGGTAAGTGATGGCAATTATAATACATTTTATAAAATTCAGAAAATGCTTTTCATGTATTTTATTTTTTATCATTTCACTTGAAAGTATATGCCTAAAGATACTTAAAATTGGTTCACATTCCTTTTTTTAAAGTTTATTTATTTATTTATAAAGAGAGAGAGAAAGTGCAAGCAGGGGAAGGGCAGAGAGAGGGAGAAGAGAACCCCAAGCAAGCTCTATGCTGTCAGCTCAGAACCCCACATGGGGCTTGATCCCATGAACTATGAGATCATGACCTCAGCCAAAACCAAGAGTGGGATGCTCAACCACTGAGCCACCAGGTTCACCCCTGGTTCACATTCATAATGAACTTGTTATGGATTGATCTTGGTATCTATCATATAGACAGGTTAGTTGCCATCTGGGATGTGGTTTGAGCAGAATGATCTAAATCTGACCCAATGTATCCCCATAGTCAGCTAATTATTTGTTTAAAATTTAGAAATCCTTATACACAACATATATAGCTAATGGTAAAGAGTAAAAGCCTTGTTTCAGGAAGGAACTCTCACTGTTAGTCCGTTGGGGTGGTTTTGACTGGCATAGAGAACTATTTTTAAGAAACAGAGGGGAAAGCATGTGTATGAATTTTTGTCTGTGCAGGCAAACCCAGCCTGAAGATAATAGTATCTCCATATTTCTTCTCTTGCTTATTAATCCCTATTCCCCTTAAGAGAGTTACCATGATATTGTGTAAACAGTGGAAGTTTTTAAAAAGGCTTAATGAATAAATTAAAATGTTATTGAAATATTATGTTCAATTCTGCATTTGAATCCTTAAAGGGGATATAAATAAATTAACACTTTTTTGAAGTGGGGCAACCAGACTTGAAAGAAACCATGTTGTCTATGGAAAGAAATGGAGATGTTGTGCCTGGAGATGACAGGCTTAATGGGGATATGTTAGATTATCTTCAAATATCTGAAGCATTATCATGTGGAAGAATGACTTGAATTGTTATCATTGGCTTCTAGCAAATATAGAAGCACAGGTTTTAGATTATAAGAAAATGGTTTCCTAAGAACCAGAAAGGTAGGAATATTTGTTAGAACATGAATCCCCAGTTGTAAAGGCATTTGGGCCCAATATGGGTGAACATAGCTTAGATTAGATGACCCTCAAGGGTACTCCCAGCTCAGAGATGCTATTATTTGAACAGAGTAACTTTGGCTAGATTACTGTATAGGTCTCTGTTTTTTTCATTTATGTAATGAAAGATTTAGACTAATTCAACTATTGTTGGCTGTTTTTCTCAGAATGGTAACCACCACCTCTATCCCCCGCCCACCTCATGAAATCTTATGTAGAACCTCAATGCAAAAAAACAAACTAAACCAAAACAAACAAACAAACAAACAAAAAACGAAAGGGAAGCTCCCGTCCCTGGAAAAGGGATTGAAGGTCTGGAGCTCTATACTCTTGGCTTTCCTACCTCCAGCCAACCTCCATTTCCCTTTGGACAGCCTTTGAGTATCGCTGAGGAATCTGAGAACCGCACGTTGAAACCACAAGATTAAATGCTTTTTAATATTCTTAACAGAGCTACAATTCTGTGATTGTCATATAAATCAACAACTACTCTTTAACCAGATTAGTAAATATGAAAAACATATTTTTTTTACCTGTTTCAGGCTTGAGACTTATAGAAAAAAATTATGTACAGAATAATAAGACTGAACTTCAGAACCAATTCCCTTGATGTTTGATTTACCCAAGAGATCCTAGCTTTGGGGGCAACTTTTCCCAAACCCAAAGCTATCTTGATTAGATCCTAAAGCTATCTTTTATAATCCTGACAAACATTCTTATTAGTTCCTTTCTCCCTCTCTTTTTTTTTTCTGTCTCTGGATCGCTTTTTTTTTTTTTTTTTTTTCCTAAAGANAGAGTTTTAGCAGAAAACAAGGAAACAGAATAAATCATACCTTTCCAGAACTTACAGTTTATTCAGAGAGTTACAACCACACATTACAGGTTCTTCTAAGATGATTTTCAGGGGCCCTTTCTGTTGCTGCCTCTCATCTTTTCTGCCTACTTACTCCCCTTGATTTCTCTCCTTTGCTAGTTCCTGGAGCCCTCTTGTTGCTGTCTGTCCAGCCAAAGCACCCTTCTACATCCACTTCATGGGCACTGCTTCAAATGCTTCCTGTTTCCAGACTACTTGTCTTGTTTTTCTCCATATCCCTGATAAGGACTTCCACACAATAGGATCTGGCCTTGAATGTTCAGGAGAAATGGTCTAAAAGGTGAATATATTTAATAAGCTTAATTCTCTCCTTTCCTGCTTCTCATTTGGGAGAATTTATGCTTTTAATAATCTTAATAAATAAAAACTAACTAGTCAGAGGCAATCTTCAGTGGATAGGATGTCTAAGAAAGATACTTTCCAGCCACTTTCTATTCTCAAGCTTTGCTGACCTATGCTTAAATTATAGAATCAGATAGCAGTATGAACTGGTTGAACAATTATGTAGAGAAACATATCTGTACGGGGTGCCTGGGTGGCACATTCACTTAAGTGTCCAACTTCTGCTTAGGCCATGATCTCACAGCTCATATGTTCGAGCCCCACATCAGGCTCTGTGCTGACAGGTCAGAACCTGGAGCCCACTTCATATTTTGTGTCTTCTTCTCTCTGCCCCTCCCCTGCTCGCACTCTGTGTCTCTCTCTCCTTCAAAAATAAACATTTAAAAATGAATGAATGAATGAATGAATAAATAAATAAAGTGAGAAACATATCTGTAAGCAACAAATAATATGTAGTAAAAACTGCTTCCTCATACTTGAGAGCAAGCAAAACAGAAAAATCAAGGACAAGAGTTTGTTGGGAAAGACTCCCTTGCATAGATATGTCTTCATTTGAATTTTGAAGAAGGTAATAGACATATGTAAACTGATCCTATCTTTTTTTCTCTCTTCTTAGAAGTTCTGTAAGAAGGATGAGAGTACAGATATAGATTAGGATAGTCTGTCTAAGGATAATACCAAAGGTAAGTGTCCTTGGGGTTTTAAAATACTTGCTGGAAGCTATTTACTGACTGGTTACTAGGAGACAGCATGACTCATTGCTTACTTCTCCTCTGTGGCCAGCTTTCAGTCATTTATCACCTAGTACATTGGATCAAGACTGATAGAATCTTTAGAAAAAATTATGGAGTGCTCTATTCTAGTAAGGAGGCATTAAACTGTGGAAATAAAATGATCCCCGAAGATGAGGTCGACTGAGAAGGCATCCCCACACGTGTCCTGTTTGCACTAATAGCCCAGGGATTTACTGTGGTGGAGAGGTATATGCATGATAAGATATGAACAATATATTTAAAAACAACCACACGTGGCAATATTGAAACCAATGTGGATAGTAAATATCATGTCTTCCCTAGAGGTTTTCCCCCCACTTTCTGGATAAATATATTTACATTATATGTAATAGAAACATTACATGTTTCTAATTTTCATGAAATGAGACCCTTAAATATTCCTTTAATAATCTTTCTAAAGATTTTAATAACTAGAATAAATTAGCATGAATTTCAAACCATCAAGTCTTCTCTCATAATTCATAAATTAAAAGGTACCTTATAAAATATGCTAAAAAGTGGTGTGGGTTTAAGTGACAGGAGAAAGTTGGTCAAGGCACCTATACACCATGTACTACCTCATGGACATCAAATGTAATGTACAATCTGTTGGGAATTTTTTAATATTTTATTTATTTTTGAGAGAGTGCAAGTGGGTGAAGGGCAGAGAGAGAAAGGGACAGAGGATCTGAAGCAGACTCTGCACTGACAGGCTGACAGCAGTGAGCCTTGTGTGGGGTTCGAACTCATGAACTGCGAGATTATGACCTGAGCCAAAGTGGGACGCTCAACCGACTGAGCCACCCAGGTGCCCCTCTGTCAGGAATTTTAATAAAGGAACATTCAATATATTTCCATAACAACATCAGTATTGTCAAAGACAACGCTTAGGTAGTATATGCTTTACTTGATAGAAGAAACAGAGTAAATATGAAAAGAATGAAAGATTATGGAGGTATGGATGTATGCATGTGTGTGAGTATGAGCACAAGTTTGAGCAGTGGGCATACGTCAGCCACTAACACGAGAAGCAAATGGATGTGTGGCTGGGGCACATTTTGCAACATTTACTTAAGTTTTCACTCTGTATTCTTCCTCTATCTTCTTTACCTGTTCAAGTTAAGATCTGTACCTGCTGGGGATTTGCAGCAGAGGAAAAAGTAAAAGCTGTCAAAATTCCAAGACCATCGAGAAGAGTAGTGACCTAAGCAAGACAGCCTAGGGCATATCTCTCAGGAAGAAAAAGAGAGAGGCAGGGAGGGAGGGGAGGAAGGAGATCGGTCTCCCTCAAGGCAACTCAGATTTCCCTAGTTCAGGAGAGCCATGACCTGTTCCCCCTTCTTGGCAGCATCCTGATGCTGAGGGGCTCAGGGGAGGTGGGCATGGGATGCCCTAGAGAAACACTTCAAACTTCTTGGACCCAGGCCTGGCACAGAAGCCACAGAATTAGAGATTGCAAGTGGCCTGGGAGCAACCAGACAGAGAAATTGAGGTCTACCCTATCTTGACATGTCCATCAGATCCCTAAACCCTGCCCAAGTCTGCTGAAGAGGATGATGAGGAAGCCTCAAGAGTGGCTGAGCTTTAATTTCCTCCAGCCCAGGTGGGAAAGGACATGGAGATGATATTAAGCTGATTTATGGATAGTAAACCACCTGAGTTTATTATACACCTGCTGCAAAAGTATAAATCCTTTTATTCTGTGTACCCCAAAGAGCACATGTCCTGACACAGATTGTTAAATTTCCGGCTGCAGTTCCACCACCAACCAGCTGTGTGTGACCCTGCCCCATCTCTTAACCTCACTGACCCCAGTGTCTTCACCTATAAAACTGGGATTAACAATAGTACCAATTCCACATCGCTGTTGTGAGGATGAAACAAGATCATCTGTATCTTTGGCACTGAACAAAACCTCAATAATTACCAACTATTACAATCATCATTATTATTATTTACTTCTCTGTAACTGTTGCAATTATTACCTAAATGTGAAGGAGAGAGCACTATCTAAAAATATGCTTCAATTGATAGCTGTAGTTACTCATGGATTTTCTTTCAACATACCTTAGAAAATAAACAAATAAACAAAAATGTTTCTTTTCCTTTGTTCTCCTCCCCCCGCCCCCATACACACACTGAAGATTACTTAAGTGCATGTTGCCCTCCCCCACCAAGGGAAGATTACTTAAGTGCATGTGAAACAAAACACCTTCAGGGGTAGTGTTCCTGGAAAAAGGGGTTTTTCTAAGATCCTAGATAGCTAATTGCACACTTCCTTGCCTCTGTCCACACACATTATGTCTACCCAGTAAAGTCCTGGTCACCAGGTGCTGAGTCCATTAGGTCTCCACAGACTGAACCGTAGTGCACTGAGGGATGTCTACAGTTGCCTCAGTTCCATTCAGGCAGTCCTTTAGACAAATCACTTGATTATTTCATTCATGACCATTTCCTACTTCCACAATCCAAGGATATTGGCGTGTTATATAAACAGTCCTCCTGGGATAAAAGTTCATAGACTCTTGCCCCACAATGAACACTGAACTCCCACAGAATTAAAGTCGGCTAGGCCCCCAGAACCCTAATATATGCCATTTATAAGAAAGAATTCTCCCTCTTCCCATCCCTGTCAAGGGTTCCAAGACCCTGCGGAGCTCATTGAATTTTGGGGTGTCATTATTCTGACTAATTCCCACTTGATGGGAGAATACAGAGTGGCTGGACTTCCAACCCACATAGTTGGCATTCTTAGCTGGCAGTTGGGAGCCACTGCCTCTATTCAGGATTCAAGGTGTGAAGCTGGGGCAAGGCATCTCACAAGATCCAAAAGTTCTTTCTCTGTGAGAGGTTATGCCCTCTCCAGGAAGATGGCTGCACAGCCACGTGTCTCTGTGGCAAAAGGCATAGAAGGGCTAAAGTAGATATAGGTTATTTAGGAGAAGAGGAAGGGAGAGAGTCTTCTTCAAGGAAGTGGTCCTGAAAGGGAAAGTAAATTTTGTGGGGATCAGGAGGGTAACAAGGGTGAGGAAAGACATGGGCTTTTAATTGGAGTATTTGCGAGGTTTGAATCTGTGTCTTAGATCCCCTCAAAAAACTATAGCAAGGGAGACAGCACCTATGTGGTAGTCAAGACGTTTTATTCTTTTGGATTCTTTGAAAACAGTATTATATAGAAATAAATCCATAGTATAACCTTGAAGAAGAGTCAAGGAAAGGGCGAGGGCCGGTGAGACTGCAAGCCCTCAGCCTACTGGGACTTGGATTCATCTCCTGTGGCTGCTGTAACAAAGTACCACAAAAGGGAAGCTTAAAACAACATTCTCTCTCTCTCTCTCTCTCTCTCTCTCTCTCAGTTCTGGAAGTCCAAAGTCCAAATCAGTATCACTGGATGAAAATTGGGAGGCAGACAGGGCTAGAGTCACTCTTACGTCTCTAGAAGAAAGTGGGACCGTCTTCTGCTTCAAGAAATGCAGGCCTTCCTCGGTTTGTGGCTGCATTACTGCAACCTCTGCCTTGGGGTCACATCACCTTCGTTTCTGTGTGTCTGTGGATAGAACCAAACCCCCCACCCCTGGCAATGTCCTCCCTCTTATAAGGAAACATGTGATTACATTTAGCAATCTCCCTCACTCCCGACAATCCAGGAAAACCAATCTCAAGATCCCTAACTTAATCACATCTTCAAAGATGTTTCTGTTTTTGCCATATAAGGCAACATTCACAGGTTACAGAGGTTTGGGCGTGGATATCCTTTGAAAGGCCATTTTTCAGCCTACTGCAGGGTTTAACTTTATGCAGACAATCTTGAATTTCCCAGTGTTTACTCAGTAGTGCTTTACTGACCCAAAAGCTTTCTGGCCCTGCCCCAGTGCTTCTTTCCCATTCAAACTTCTGGCCTAACTCTAAAAACCAATGCAGACCCCCTACTGAACACCAGCCTTGGCAAAGTCCCCTAATCAAATAAATATTTCCAGTCTTACCAACTTCATTACAAAATGTAAAGAAATTTATCAGAAGCTCTTTGGGGGACAATGGGGTCTGTGATTTTGCATGAGAAAGCAGCAAAGCTATGTAAAGGGATAAGCGTTTGGAAATGCCTTTAGAAATCCAAATACACAGACTTATGATTGTTTGACATTGATTTCATACCCTCATCTACCAATTTCCACTATGGCTTTGTTCCTTGTGTTCTTTACTTTAATGTATTCCATCTTACAATTACAATAAGGTACCCAAGCTGTGCATTTCAGGGTCATTATTGCACTTCTTAGGAAGTTAAAGCCTCCATCTTTGACCTTATGCTTTTTAATACCACCTAAGGTGTGCTGTAATTGCCCACAAATGCACAGTCTATCGGGTCTTATTGCTCAAACAAAACCCACTTCCACAGTAGGATGAGGAGAGAGGGGGGTAGATCTCCTGCTATTTGTATCAGTACTTGTCCTCAGGAAATGCTGAGTCTTGGCACTGAAAGAAAATGTAAAAATGATAAATTTGTCACCTAATATGGACCACTGCACTCACAAGGCTGCAACTCCTTACATTAATGGAGATTAGGATATAACTTTTTTAATTTGGAGCCTCATTACACAGTATAAATAAAAATAGAGCCCCAACTATATCATCTTTAATTGCTTCTAGACAGAATGCTGATTATCTACTGAGGTCTTGGCCATGTGTTTCTGGGGAGCCAGCAGAGTTCATACCCTGCATTGAAAGCAACGTCAGAAAAGATATGTGGGTATCTTTAAGAGAGAGCAGTGCTGGGTGTCTGCACTCCTCCTGACTAAGATCATAATTGAACACAATGTGTGCACAAAAATATGATGACCTTGTCCAAGTGATGACCTCCTGTGTGTGAAAGCTGGAAAAAGGATATGCATTCTCCCATCTAAACGTGAGGAGCTATCCATTCACTTTGACTTAGTGTTCTTGTTACCAAGAGTTTGAAAATAGCCACAGTTTTCACTCTTAGCCTGGCAGAGACCCAGAGAGAGATGCTGATACTCAAAGCTGTGATTGCTGAGTCTTTTAGCATCCCTTGGTACAACTGATTAAAGCAATTGATCAATACTAAACTTTGAGAAAAACTAGTGTGGGTATGTTACAGACGACATCCCATGAATAAATAACTCAGATAATGGCATTTGTCTTACTATGAAGCTCATCTATAATTTAGCAAGAATAATACCCATTAAAAGAACACCTAGGATGATTGCTGCCAAAATAAAGAGTTAATTGGTTTTATCTTCTGGGAAGTCTCTCAAACAAGATAGGGAAGGAAGAGTGGCTACCTACTGTAATAATAAATGTAAAGTAGATCCTGAGCTGTACCCCTATCTGCTGGGAGACTTTCTTTCAATACCGTTTCAAATAGCACCTTTTGGATCCAACTTCTACAACTCAGTGGAAGCCTTCAGGAAGGTCTTTTTTCTCTTCCACATAGGGATCAAATCTATATCAAGAAAAATATCATTCACTGCTTTAAATAAATTAATTCACTGAGCACTAAGTATAAAGAGCATAAATACATTCCTCCTGAGACAAAAATGGTTTTTTTGTAATATAAATAAAGCATCCTATGCACAAGGCACTCCTCTTCATTCTGGCTGGCACAGGTTTCAGTTATAAATGGCTAATGGCATCCCATCCATGTGGCTCTATGACTTTGGGGTAGTTGAATGGATAAGAGAAATCAGGACCCAAGTCAGGGAGGGAAGAAGGATAAGACGACACTCCCACAGGCAGGCAGAAATGGTGTGATCGAGGCCAACACTGTCCACTGCAACAGGTGTTTCTGCTTTGCTACTGAAGAAACTAGACACAAGGAAATCAAAAAGATTCGTGTTGTGAGCCCAGTCAGCAAGCATGGTAGTTTCTAAATTTTAATGGGACAATGCTAGTCATAGGCCATGCATTTAAGGCTGGGAACCTAGGTTATTACAAGATTTACCAAAAAAATGGCATCCTTGTCAGAGTATTGACTGGCATCAGATTTTGTCTCACTAGTTGATCTGTCATTGGATTTCTCTGAGCACTCTAAAGTCACACGGCTAAAGTTGGAGTGTGTGCAAATCACTGTTGCACATTATCATTTCCAAAGACTTATCTGGGGGAATAATATTTTTCAAGTAGTGTCCAGCCTTCTACTGAATCGGTAATTGCTATATAAAATAAACTTGAGTATGTTCCTAATGTCCTCTAGAGATGCTGTAAGTACCGTTTGCTAGTATTTATGGTCTGCAATCAAACAGGAGTCAAGGCCATAAATCATTACCCTGAATATAATATTTTTGTTTCATGAAAGTCTGAGCTTTCAACCCCAAAGCAACAAATCAGTCCACTCCTTATTGAGCCTGTCACAGTCCCATCCTTGAGTACGATCACATTTATTACCATTGTCAACTGCTTTGTGTGAAAGAACAGGAAGGAGGGTAGGAGGATATAAATATAAATTGAAAAGCAGTGTTTTGGGGGGGTTGGCCTGGCTGAGGGGAGAGGTAACATAACATGGAGACTTTCACCTCAGGGTCATATATTTGATGGCCCATGTACTGATGTGGTGATCAAGTTTCCATGTCACCTAGAATCCGGCTGTTAACTGTCACCATAGCTGAGAGAGGCTCCACACAGGGCAAAGTGCTCAGAGAAGCTGAATGCTGAACTTTCAGCCTTTTGACTGACCCCTAAAGCACTTTGGGCTTCTCTGTGGACAAGTCCGCTTCTCAAGGAACTGCTTTATATTATCTGCTGAGGGAAGTTGGAAATACTAAAGATGGGTAGATATTAGCTTGCTTATGGAGGAAGGTTTTCACCTCTAGGGCTTTATCTTTGACAGATTTGATGAAACCCTAAAAATGCTTCCCGTAAACTCAGAAACTGTGGTTTTCATTCTCATAGGGAAAGCACCAGGCAGGCACAGGCCTCCAGGGAGTAGGAAGAGACACATTTCCAAAGGCAAAAGGTAGGTCTGAAACTATCACAACTACCTGGATGATGGTTAACAATGTTTACAAACCCTCACTGCCAGAGACACAGAAGAAAACCAATCAAAACAGAGAGTTTTTCTTTGATGTTTAAATAAAAGCAGTATCGCTTAGGGTGTCTTCTTCATACTTGGGATATTCAAAGGACCAGGAAAGAGCCAAGGCCTCTGCTGATATTTTAGATGTAGGTGAAATATCTTTTATTTTTATCTCCTCATTTAAAAACAAACTCTGATATGAGCATAAGATTTTGCTCGGTAAATTATCACACAAGTAGACATTATATACTGGCTTAGAAAATAATGGAATGCAAAAGATACACATAACATGCCGTTAATGAATTGCATGCAGACAGATACTTCCAGAATCCTATATCCTACCCACATTTTGTCCTTCTTTACTCAACCTAAGTAGTCCCTAATATAACATGACTAAGGGATTAATTTTGTTTTATTCTTATTGTTATTAGTTTGAAAGTCTCTAGTGAACCAGAAAACAGTCTGCACCAAAAACTTGAACTGAATAGTTTTGCTTGCAAATTGTCATTTGTGCTTTATTTTTACTTTGATGTGGTTCTAATAATTACACTTAAAGCACTTTGCCCAGAGCCAATCTACTCTCAGCTATGTAAAAATGCAAACACTATTTATGCACCTATAAAACAAAAAGCCAACCTCTTACTCATTGCAAATTGACAAGAGCATGTTGTTGTTGTTTCCTCAAGAGAACAAGTAGAGACAGAGTATTGGTGTTTAACAAAAATGAGATTGGGGAAACACAACAAATGAACATAAGAGAAGGGAAAGAAATATAAGATAAAAACAGAGAGGAAGGCAAACCATAAGACTCCCAAACACAAGGAACAAGTTGATGGTTGCTGCAGGGGAGATGGGAGGGGAGATGGGTTAAACGGGTGATGGGAATTAAGGAGCGCACTTGGGGTGGGCACTGGGTATCATATGTAAGTGATGAATCACTGGGTTCTATTCCTGAAGCCAAGACTACACTGTATGGTAACTGACTTGAATTTAAATGGAAAAAAAAAGTTTTGCTTAAAATAAAACAGCTCTCAATTACACTTTAGTACATGTATTCGAGAGAGAGAGAGAGAGAGAGAGAGAGAGAGGGATTGGGAAAGGGGACGCTAAATCACCGCTGGATTTGTGTAATTTTGGCAACCGGGCATTTATCTCCTCTGTACCTCAGCCGATCCATGGGGAAGTGAGGGCATATGGGTTGGAGATTAGAGTAGAGGGATATGGCAGCACATGGTAATTGCTCTTGTTGCCTCAACTTCAGACAGGACTTCATTAGGGAGCCGTGGTTTACTTGGGGCTGAACTACAGTGAATTGTGGAGAATTTGATGATTCAGAAAGAACAGAGAGGATGACACAAATGATTGGGATGAACTCCATGAGAAGACCAGAGGAAGTAGGAGTCCCTGGGTGACAGAAAATGGACAGTGAAGGGTAAGTAAGGCAAGACTTGGTAGTAAGTAGCATTCATACACAGTATAATGTCATTTATGGAAATTTAGAACACATACATGTTCATTCATAAAGTTACCTTCAGACATTGTGAGGGGTGAGGGGTGCCTGGATGGCTCAGTGGGTTAAGGGTCTGACTCTTGGTTTTGGTTCAGGTCATGATCTCACGGTTCATGAGTTCAATCCCCACATCGGGGTCTACACTATCAGTGTAGAGCCTGTTTGGGATTTCTCTCTTTTCCTCTCTATATGGCCCTCCCCAACTTGTACTCTCCCTCTCTTTCTCAATCTCTCTCTCTCTCAAAATAAGTAAAGAAACTTAAAAAAAAAAAAAAAGAAATTGTCAGGTGATATGCAGTACCTGGTTAGAGTTGAACAAACGAGGGCTTTGAGAGATTTAAGTAACTTCCCATGTTCACCCTGCTATGTCAATGGCACAGCTAAGATATGGATACAGATTCTATCTGACCCCAAAAGCCATGCCTTATGTAGGAAAACTCATTAGGTAGCAAGGATTGAATGAGGTAAAATATAAAAAGCACTTGCTATGGGGTCAGGCACATAGTTAGTGCTCAGTAAGTGGCAGTTATTGTGATTAGGTTTTAGAACGACACCATTTATTAACTCGTTTAGTGCAAGCCATTGTTTTTGTTAGATTTCTGTCCACTTCACCACCCTTAAATGAAACTAGTAGTTACAAAAGCCAACAGATTAGAAACAGGAACAGAATGGCCAAAGACATTTATTGCAGAGTGTTGGGGAGACAGCTTGCTGCAAGATTTTTCAAGCTAATGCATTCTGTTTAGCTAAGCTGTTGTCACCTTTCCTCCCAGCCCCCACCCCATTTCCATTACTTCTTTGAGTCATTGTGCCAAATACAATAGTTTTCTGAGTATTTTGACAACTTATTATGAATATCACTGTATTATAAGACAATTTGCACTTTTTATTCGTATAGGTAACTTTTAAATATATATTTGACATTTCCTGGGATATTCCTCAGGAAACATGTGGACCAGAGTGCTCTAATTGAAAATTACAAAAACAAACAAGCACAAACCCTATGTGAACAAAATATAAGATCTTCATAGGGTCAGGGTTCCTGTATCTTCTCCGACTTCTGTCACTAGAAGCATGTTAACACTGGATGAGATTTCAGTGATTCAGCAGAAAAAAATCAGACAGAAAGAGTTATTGTTCTCAACTTTAAGATTATTTAGTAAGTTACTTAGTAAATGAAGAGAAGACAGTTTCTTCATTAACCAAGATCCAGACAACTAAGACTCTTCCAGATTCAAATTGCAATACCCAGTAAGCCTGAGAGCCAAAGAAAAGACGCTGAAAGATCATAAGACAGTCTGTTATTCTAAGACTGCCAGCAATAAAGAAATGGAGCCAAAGAAGTCTAGAGGAGCTTGTCAGTGGAAGGCTGAATGTGTTCCCCTTGAATTCAACACTTCTCCAACTCCATTTTAAGTCCACTTTAGTGAATTTCATTCCTTTGAGAACTGCCAATACCTAAAAATATACCAGCAACAAATACAAAGAATTTCAAAGAGAATAACACAACACTCAACTATTTTAAATACTCTCCTCTTTCATGTCACGTCTTCCCCATAGCTAATCCCCACTTCTATATCTACGCAGTGGCGAGGTGACAACACAATAGGTCAATTTGTTCAATCAATTTAGTCAAGCAACTTGTAAGTTCAGTGGGAACTGACACATTGATTGAATTCACCTGTAAATTAAGTCAAAATGTTCAAACACATATATGCCTTCTGTTGAGACTCTGAGTCTAAATAGACTAATGTCAAGGCTGGATTCCAATTTTAGTTTGTGTCTAAATGAAGGTTGGTGCTCTTTGAAAATTAAGTGATAATAATTATTGAGATTGCTGTAATTATGATTTGCACAGCTTAAAAGTTATGAGAGTATCATTTTATTTGCTAAATAGTGTTGTTTTATTCTGCATGTTTACATTTACCAGGCAAATAGAGAGAGCTTTGAGGGTACCTGCTATCTCTTGGGACCCCCATGGAAAATGAGGTGCTGTGTCCCATAAGACATTCTTGGCAAATGTGATATGTAAACCAAAAAAAAAAAAAAAACCCATATGGTGCACAACATCTCTCAAATGAAAAATAAGGCTTCCCAAGGAAGGAGCCTTGGGGGATTCTGAACTCAAATTGCAAGGAACAAATGTGCTATTTTAATTTTGGCCTTAAAACTTCCTTTCCTGGAATGGTCTCAATATCACAATCTCTACTCAACAGCACACACTAAACCAGAGACTCTCCTTGTTTTCTGGTTTGCTTTTCCTCAGAAAAAATTATCAGAGCTCTGGATGAGATTTGCAACCCCTCCTACACCAACCTGAGAAGCCCAAGAAAATTCTATAATTTAATTCCCAAAAAGGCCACAAATGGATGGAATTCTCCATGAGAAAAGACCGTTTCTCCTCTTGCCTTCCTTCTCCTCCTCCATTTTAATTTCAGATGTCTTTAATTTCAGAGGTGCTTCCCTGGGCTCCCCACAAGGCCCCCTTCCCAGCCCTGCTTTCTCTCTAATGGGACAACTGTGTCCAGAAGGGGGCCTTGGTCCAGCAGCTCAAAATGGACCCTTGTAGTCTTCTACACTTGGAAAAATTGCGTCTCCTTCCTGAGCTTGGTGTGGCTAAGGCCATGAGGGCAGTATATTCTAAGTCTACATCCAGCTATGCAATTTGTCAGTCTTCATTATTGCAAGCTGTGTGGCGGCACCACCAGAGTGAAGGGTCAGTGTGGCTTCCAATTAGAACTCCCTGTTGAAGATGGATTTATGTTTGGTCTATTTCAAAACACATTGGGCTGCAACTTATCATTTAAGTTGTCAAGCTGGAAGCACTTTCCTTTTTTAGTGCAAATGGTTTAAAAGCCATTAATTCATTTTCTTTAAGATGTAAAGACATAAACAAATGAGTGTCTTTAGTTTTATTATTTATTTTTTAAAAAGAAGAAAAAGATCTTGGTCCAGATGTTTGCTGGATCCACCAAAACATTAATAGTGTGAATCATATTTGCCCAGTTTTTGTCCTATATATTGAGCATTTCTGCCTTTAATGTGTTTATTGTGGGAATGTCATGGTGAAAGAAAAGAACAGACTCTAGATGATCCTCCAACTCATATGCTGAGAATTTCTAACAGAACCCAAATCTTTTGGGTGAGTTCTTTTTCTCAAAGAGAAATGTGATTTCCTGCTTTTAAGGATAAGAAGCATGTATTTTTAATAATCTTGGACATGAAGTCAAATTCTTGTTGTGACATTTAATGACGTCAGCACAAATAAATCAATTACTTTCAGGAATAAAATTTCTATTACATACCTGTGGTTTAAAGAAAGAGAAGAAATGGAAAGGGGCAAAATGTTTTAGGGGAGTATCCTGGCAAAACATATCAGCTCCGGGTATAATAAATGAGAGCTGTAGAGGGGAAGGAGACAACAGCAAGACGAGAGCATGTCTCTTGCCAAGAAAGACCGAAACATTTCAAATACACCATGTCTAAGAGCTCATTTATCTTTGGTAAGATCTATCCTTTGGCCTTCCTCTAATCTTGTTTTGTTGCTTTTTGAGAGAGGGTCCTAGCTGAGGTCTTGTTTCGTGAGCAATAGTTTCTTATCTCTTTTTGATAGCCTTAAGCTGACTGTTCTCTGGGAACCCATTCATTCCCCTCTCCCACCCCCACTTCCACCCATAACTTGGGCAAAATCAATTAGGCTCACTTACTCCATCTATTTAGCTATATCCATTAACTGTGAAACATAGCGGCGTCCTGACATTCACAATCCCCTTCGGACAGCCCTGGGACAGACACAGGAGGACACAGCTAATGTAACTGTCGACGTCATCATCTGGCACCACTTTGCAGCCTAGGGAACCCTCAGTAGGTCAAGGAGCCCTGAAACACAAGCTAGAGTTGGCATGTGGAGAACCTGTTCCCTCATCTTACCTCAACACTTTTGACACCACCCAGGCAGATTCTGATAGAATAAAGAACCCCAGATTTTACCCTCTAACTACCTTGGTGTGAGGGGGAGTATAAAAAAGATCTCCTTTATATTAGGAAACGTAGCAGATCTTCCCAAAATCTCAGAGAAACAAACTTAAATGTCATAATGAGAATTTAGAAGTTTTCTCTTATAAATCTGATTTAGTCCTGGAAATGCCACAAGTTTTGCAGTGTCCTTTCAAAATTAAGTAAATAATAATGAAATGATAATAATAGCTATTTTTTATTGAACCATACTTACCACTCACTACACACAGGATGCTAAGCACTCAGACTTCATCTCACCTAATCCTCACAGCAGGGACTATTTCATAATTATTTTTTAAATGAAGTAACTAAGATTTAGAGAGGTTAAGTAATTTGCCCATGGATATAAAATAGTGAAGCTGGGATTTAAATGCTGGAACCTAATTCATGAATCTTCAGGTTTAATCACTCTAGCCTAAGTGTAGCACATAGGATGCCTGATTATTTAAACTGTGCCCATTGATTTACAATTCAGCCACCCCAGAGGCAAGCTCTGGTTGGATTTTTTTGTCCCCAAAGCATGTGATCCACTCTCACTCAAACAAAAACAACTTACTTTCAATTCTTAAAGGAAGGGAGAACAATATGCATGGGCAACTGGTATATAGGCTTATAAGATCGAGTGTTCATTTATAAAGGAGAAAAATCCATTAAAAGTGGTACTTGGGATCAATTTTGTGTCACTGTTAAGCCGAATGTATGAATTCATGGCCAGAGAAGTATTACTGGTTAACAACTCCATGTGTGCCAAGGGTGAATGCTGAAGCCTTTTGGTAACTGGGCAATTGGGTGACTCAGAGACAGCATTATCTCTAAGATGAGGTTTAGGATTAGGTAGATCCAGTTTTTTCTTTTCTTTAGAATCCTGCTTCACCATGTGTATAAACATTAACAAGCAAAGAATGTTAGTAAATATTGGCTAAAATTAGGTTTGCCACTGATAAAATGCTGTGGACTTTCACCTGGGCTCTATTTGTGCCTGGTGAGTCCTAGGACAGGAAAAGATAACATGGATGGAACTTGAGGCTGTTATGCTGAGCGAAATAAGTCAGGCAGAGAAGGACAGATACCATATGTTTGCATGTATAGGTGGATTAGAAGGAACTTAACGGAGGACAATGGGGAAGGAGAAGGGAAAAAATAGTGGGGAAGAGGGAGGGAGGCAAACCATGAAAGACTCTTGAATGCTGAGAACAAACTTGGGGCTGATGGGAGTCGGGGAGAGGGGAAGGGGGGTGATGGGCATGGAGGAGGGCACTTGTTGAGATGAGCACTGGGTGTTATATGGAAACCAACTTGACAATAAACTATTTAAGAAAAAAAAAGATATGGGAGATTCTGGTGGAGTATTGTTTTTGTTTGTTTTTATTCTCAAATAATTTTTATTCTTTTTTTACATGGAAGACATTGGATTAGTCAAATCACTGGAATGAAACTCAGACTGTGCATAGAGCCAATGGTGAAAGAACTCCATCTAAGAATAGGTTTTTGGGCTTGTCACTAAAGCTGCTCAGAATCTGGAGAATGGCCTGATTCATTGGCTATGAATGGTAAATGCTTTGTCCAAGAGGTCCTTGTTTCTCCTCTGGGTAGAGGAAATGAGTCAGACAATCAGAGGTGCTAAAATGGAATGTGCTGTCCAAGTTACCCTGAAAGATACATGGTGCAGGATAATGATTGTCTTTCTCCCTTATCAGCACCAAAATTGCTCATCTGTCCAGGTTTTCTTACGAATTTGATGCAGAAAATGCAGGATTAACTTTGTAACAAGGACGGAGCTCCTGGTTAACCAAGCTTCATTCTTTCCCTCTCCACTCTCAGTATGGGAATCAGGGACACCAGTCCTTGTGATAATGAAGTAGCCTGAGAGGGCTGGAAATAGGGTTTTTCAGGGATGCAAACTTGGTTCATGTTAGCATCATCCTGTGATTCAAAACCTGTCTGTGATGACTGACTGTTACCTGAGAGTGTTCCTCAGAAGGGAAATAGTCACTTTGCCAACTGCAGTATGATTCTGTATGTCTTCAAGCAGTCCATGAGAACTGCTGAGGTTTCCCATCTAAAATACGAAAAGACAGTTCCCATCTGTGGTCTGTGTTTCCATCACAAAAAAATGTTGTTTAGACTGATGGGGTGCAATCTCCCGACTGCTGGAGGCTCAGTCTGAATGGGAGAGGTTCTTCTTCATCATGCAGAATCTTTGGCCAAGCTTCTCCTATCCAGCGATCAGGCTGGAAGCCTTTCAGGATTCTGTGGGAAGAGCTGTTCAAAATAGTTTTAAATCATTCCTTATTTTAATCAAGCTAAAAATACTCAAATACAGCCTTTCAGTATTCTGCCATTGGTCTCTGTCTCCTCTGTCAGCACAAACACATCAACAATAAGGAAGAATTAATATCCTTCTAAATATCTGGCCTCTTCCATATATATCATGGCCCAGACTTGGGTTGACTCCAGTTTTGGAGAAAGATCCAGATTAATGATTCAGTTTCTTTGATCCAAACCATATTTCTCAAGTTGGAATTTGATTGTCTAATATTTATATTTTACCAGGGAGAATCTAGAGATATTTCTATATTCTTTATCCGTAGCTGGAGGAACACAGTTCAGGAGATCACAATGCAGTAAAAGAGCAATGAAAGACAGTGCTATTAAACATAAGGATATGATCTCAACATAGCATTGAATGTTAGGGTTTAATTAATATGCTGCCTGTACATTGACTGCTGTTTAGGTTTCTGCACTACATGGAAACCCTATTCCCATTAACATTGAATCAAACAATCAAATAAAATATAAGTCCAATTTACATTTGAAATCCATGGATATAAAATGTTTTTGTTTTGCTTTTTTTTTTTTTTTTAAATAAAACAGTTATATCCAAGCCTAGATGCACATTAGAACTAGCTGGAGAATTTTTTAAAAATGTTGATACATAGGCCTCTTCCTGATAAATTCTAATACAATTGGTCTGGTGTGAGATGCTTATGTAGTGTGAAGTGAGAAGGGGCTTAGGAGTTAGACAAAACTGGGTTCAAGTCCTAGATCTGCCCCTTATTAGCATAAGACCTTGGCCAAAGTACTCAACTCTGTGAGCATCGGTTTCTTTGTCTGTAAAATGACCATGTAACAGTCCTTACTTTATAAGATTGTCATGGAAATATAGTTCAAAGATCTTAGAAGGGTGTCAGGAACACCACCAAGCACTCAATAAATACTTCTGAATAAACACAAGACAGCAAAACACCTGACTATGCTTTGTATTTAGTTACTAAATCAGAAATCTCTTACGTACCATTTCAGAGCTTGTTCTTTCATGTCTCTTGTTCCAGCCATCAATGGAGCATCATCCTTTTCTGAAGTTTTGGGCTCTTTTGCACAACCTAATCTCACCTTCCCTCATTCTCATGCTGTATACCTCTTTTTCCACCCAACAGCTTCCCTGTTGATACTGCCCAGAGACCACATATGTAAAACCTAAAGAGTAGGAGTGTTAATGTGCCCTGGGCCAAAGCTTTGATTAGTGGGAGATGGAGACGGTGATAAATATGATCCCTCTCTCCCTCTGATGAACTGTCCTGAGATACAGTCTATGTAGCTTCTTGAAGGAGGAATCCAGCAATCAATCACACTTAGTAAATACCAGCTTTATGATGCATCATATGTTCACCCCCTTTATCTACTTCTCTCCCTTTTCTCCTCCCCTCTGCAACACAGTATTGCATCTCGTAATGAAGAATTCAGGCTCTGATTGCTGACACACTCAAGCTAAGCAGCCTCTGGACAAAATTGGAGACTTCAGTTACATAGGACTTAGCATTGTAGTATGTTTATTGTCTTGCTTCCTCAATATCCATTTCTTGACCTGCTCTAAATCAGAGTTGAGTTTAGAATATTAGGGCTGATAGTTACTGTCATGAAAGAATGTGTCCCCCCACAAAATCATATGTTAAAACTCTACCCCCAGTGTGATGATATTAAAAGGTGGGTCCTTTGGGAGCTAATTAAGATTTGATGAGATCATGAAGGTGGAACTGTCATGAATGGGATTAATGCCCTGATAGGGGTCATGCCAGAGCTTGCCTCCTCTCTCTGCTCTCTGTCATGTAAGGACACAATAAGAAGTTGGCAGCCTGCTACCCAAAAAAGTTTTCATCAGAACTCGACTGTGTTGGCACCCTGATCTCAGACTTCTAGCCTCCAGAACTGTGAAAATTACATTTCTGTTGTTCGTAAGCTGCCCAGTCTATGGTACTTTGTGATAGCTGTCCAAGCTGACGAATCAGTCAGCTTAGAGATGTTCTTATCCAGGTGAGTCTCCTTACCAGGCTTCTCATCTTCCATCAGTTTTTGAAATTGCTTATTCCCAAGAACCTCTCCTTGGTGTGCTTATTTTCTGATTCTACATGTTAATCCAGGCAGTCTCCTCTACTCTTGTGGCTGTAGCTTTTACCCAGATGTTGATGACTTCTGCATCAACATCACCAGCCCAAGTCTTCAGCTTGGTCTCTATTTTATAGGGACTACTAGTGTCTTGAACCCAAACTGTCCAAAACATTTTTCTATTCCAACTATTTCCGCCTTAATGGAGGTTTTCCTGAACTCTGCCTTATATTAATAATGATAATTTCTTGACTAGTCCTCTTCTTCCAATCTTGCTAGCCTGGGAGCCATCCATACTGTTGTCAGGGTAAGTGTTTAGAAACTGAAAACTGCTCACATTTGGCCCTCATTGCCCACAGAACAAAGTCTAACTTCATGTGTCATGCACCTGCCTTCTTTCTCTGTCTCTTCAGCCTGGCCTTGCTCTCTCTACACATATGCAGCTCTTCAACTACCATGCAACAGTTACAGTTCAAGGTGCATGTCTGCCTTTCTTTAAGCCTACTTAACATCTCTGATTAAGTGCTGAATAAGCACCTCATACTTAACATGTCAAAACAGAACTTTCTCTCCCTGCATCTTCTACTCTGAGCCTCCCCTGTCTTACTAAAAGGTACCACCATTTCTTTGGGCCAAAGATAAGAAATCATCTTTTCTTTCTTTCTTTCTTTTTCTCAATCCCATCTTTTAAGCATGTTCATCATGTCCTGTCATTCATCCACTTAAACTCTCTATTGGCTCCCTCTACACTTAGAATGTTTATAAGACCCCATAAGACATGTTTACCACCTAACTTTCTGACTTCACCTCCACCTAATCATCCCCTTATTCATCATGCTCCTGCTAGAAACATCTTAGTGTCTTCACATGTGCTGATGTCCCTCTTTCTGAAATTTCCTGCAGATCTTTTCATGGCTGGGTTTGTCTTATCCCAGATCGGATGTCACCTTCTCATAAAAGCCCTCTGTGATGACCCAATCTAAAATACTTTCCACCTTGGGGTGCCTGGGTGGCTCAGTCGGTTGAGCATCCAACTTTGGCTCAGGTCATGATCTTATGGTTCACAAATTTGAGCCCCACATCAGGCTCAGTCTTCTGTGCTGACAGCTCAGAGCCTGGAGCCTGCTTCATATTCTGTGTCTCCCTCTCTCTCTGCCCCTCCCCTGCTTGCTTGTGCATTTGCTCGCTCTCTCTCTTTCTCTCAAAAATAAATTTTAAAAAACATTAAAAAATAAAAATAAAATACTTTCCACCTTTACCCTCATTATCTATTCTCATACCCTGCTTTATTTTTCTCATAACACTTATTATTTGAAATTTTACCACATTATATCATATTATTTCACAATTATACCTTTTATTTATTCAGTTCTCTTTCTCTTCCGTGAGATTTTATACTTTAAGGGCAGAGACATTGCTTGTCCTATTGCTGTATTAAAGTGTCTAGAACAGTATTAGATAATAATACTAAAATTAATATAACTAATAAATATGAACTAATGAGCAATTAATAATAAATCCTCCCTAATTTGTTGAAAGAATGGATGAAGGAATGAATTCTCCAGGGCCTTGATAAATGCTATTTCCTCTGCCCTCTGCCAGAAATATTCTACTCATCATCTCTATTTGCCTTATGAATTTGTACTCCTTGGTCAAAGCCCAGCTAAAATATTTGTAAAGCTCCTCTGATGTCTCACCTAGAAAGACTTGACCTCTCTGTCTTCTATGACACCTCTCCACTTGTTCATACTTTATTATAATCCCCAACGGCTCACAGAAATGACATCTTTCCTACTATACTTTGATGATAAAGCATCTTATCCTTTAGGGTTAGAAACTAGAGTCAGCAAAATTTACAGACTTGCATAGAATTGTAAAACTAAAGCCGAAACCCAGAACTTACTCTAGTGATCACAGTACTCCCCGCAGTACTATGGTATAGAAGAACCATCTATCTAAATCTCCCCAGATCCTCTCTAGGTGTCTCAGTTTCCCCTGGAACTTTCTTGCTTTCTCAATGTGGAGATGATTAGAGGTCGCCAATATTTTTCTCACTGAATCCTTTGGCATTTGGTTATATATGCAGTGCCTGGTACATCGAAAACACCCAATAAATCTTTGAATAAGCATATGCGTGCTTTATTGTCTCTTTAATTTTTTTCTGCTTTCATATTATTAAAACTCTTATCTCTTCCCCATCACCACCTTCTTATTTTTGAGTCCCGACTTACCTCCTTCCGTTCTTAGCTCCCTCCATTAGAGAGAGAAGCGGTTGTTATGACCCTGTTCATTGCCAGGAAAAGCTCTAGAAAAAAGGCCTCTTTTATTCTTCATGTAAAGATATTGGAAATAACCTGTTCCTTGAAGATCAGAAGGAGCTGAAGAAACCCAACAGCAGAACTTTATGTGTTGATATGGATAATATGCCTTAAGATTAGATACCTTATATCCAAAATTTTCATATGGACTTGAAGATCACTGGCAGTTGAAAACCCTGCAGTAATGTTTTCTGAGCATTCATAATATGTACATATATTGTCATCATCTTGAACGCTGTAAATATATACAACTTTTATTTGTCAATTATGGCAATAACACTGGAAAAATAAATAAGTAACAAAAAGGAGCTCTGTATTAGGTAATGGAGATCATGACAAATACACTTGCCCAATAAAGTCATTTTAATATTCCATTATATCCTTGTCAGCATCAGCCTTTATTTTCAGGCCCTGAACGGGATACAAAATGAGACTGATTCCTGACCCAACAGAAATTGGATAAGGGGTTTTTCGGCAGAGACAGAGTTGTGCCTCACGGATGGAGTTCTAGATGTCCACAGACTGCTGACCCTCTGTTTTACTTTGACCTCAGAACCTAGGTGTCGAACTTCTGAAATATTTCCTGGCTACTGAGCTTCTGTCTTAGTGCACTCTGAATTCCTTGTATTCTAGCTCCCAACTTCTCACCTGTTAAGATTCCACAGCTCTCTAAAGGCCTGGATTCTGCAGATTTGGGATTCTAACCTCCTACCTGGTCTATGATGCTTACCATTATCCAAAGTTCATAATAACAACAAAAAAGGAAACTACACCATGCTTCCTGGGAACCTGAGCATTTTTCCCCTGCTATAGTCTTTACTAGGAAAGAATAAATGGGTACTTTCTTTTTTGCTGGAGATAAAACTGCCCTTTCTATTATTTTTGGTACCACCTTCTTCTTTTTTTTTTCTTTTACCTTTTCAAAGAGGATCAATTAATGTTGTTCTTAGCTAAGACTTAGTAAATGTTTTTCTTTTATCCACTTCCTAAGTTAGCCAGACTATGAGAAAATAAGGGTCTTAAAACAAGGTAGAGTATTTCCAGGAAATGCAACTTCTCAATCTGTTACCCAAAATTGCCACCAGTGAATTGCAACTTGGGGGATTCTTGAAGGCTTTACAGAATTATTGCAAAGCCGGTATAAGAATCCCAAGGAGATTAATCAAAAGGAATAGGGATTGACAATTAGTCTTGGAAAAAAAGAGAAGCATAATTAAGGTTATTTAAACTGGAGAAAAGGAGACTTCCAAAAGGTAGGGAATTGTTTCCTGAAGGAAATGGTGTAATGTACTTCGGGAAATTGCATTATCCCAGGCAGAAAGTCAGAGAGGACACTAAGTCTATCCATATAAATGTTTACACTGAATCTTGAAAATGTCCAATGTCACTGAAAAATCACTGAATGAGCAGATAAAGCTGTGAGAAACAAAGTATAGATATTTACCAGGCTGCATTGACTGAACCAAGAAACAAATTATAGAAGTAACAATAAATTAATAACCAAATAAGGATTGCCATGGTGACCCTGAGTTATGGCATTTATTTTTTTTTCTTCTAGTAACAATACCAATTGTATTAATACCTTGATTATTTGTATTTCAATAATAATTTTTTGTGACTACCCTGAGCTCTCTGACCCTCATCTGGTTTTAGAGAAACAATCCATCTTCCTTAAAGAAAAATATGACATTGCATGTTTCCTGAGCAGAGACAGGAGAACAGTATCACAAGGAAATCTATAAATATAAACTGGTCCTTGGGACAGGAGCAGTTGCTTAGAAGCATTCATGTTCTTGTTCTGGCCTTCATGCTTCCACCAGGACCCCAGTGAGTCCTTTCGAAAAGCACTCTGACACACATATCTTTACACTCAGATTCTCTAGATCACATTATACAATGCATGCTTTAGGGGCACAAGGCTAGAATGGTCCATGTTGCATGTGGCTGGACTTGCCAAAGTTCCAGGATTAAGTTATGGCTCATCTTTAAGAGTTTTCTACAACTCTATCCAGGACAATACAGAGCAGTGTCTTGCAAATACCAGGTTTTTGGTTTTTCTGTTGTTTTGTTGTTTTGTTTTTCTGATATTCCCAACTGAAACTTCAGCAGCCATAGCACAGACGGACCCTATGCTCATGCTGATGTAATGCTCTTTGAGAATGGCTCTGTGTCAATTACCCTGACGTCTCCTAGAGGGGCTGCACACTCTTTCCTTAATGAAAATATATGGGCCAATGTTGTCCCTGAGTCCTGTCCTTCCCTGAGAGTCTAAGTGACACAGTTGCCTGTGACACAAATCGAAGGATGTTACTACCTCTCCTTCTCCTGCTGCCACGTCTACTTGAGTCTAATGTAGAATAGAGGGGTTGGAAATGAAGAGTGTCTTCCAGTGGATATCATTCTCACTCCTGTCCAAATTCTGCAGCCACTAGACTTCAATAAACACATCTAGTGAACCATTTTATAATAGAGGGTCTTGGGCTTGCATTGCGGCAGTAGCTAATTCTCATTCAAATTAAACAACGAGAATGAGTCTGTTGGCAGCTTTGTTAGAAGTAGAATCACTCAGGCATGGCATTAAGCTTGGGTCCAAAATGAGCTGTCTCCAATGGAGTGGCTCACTTTAGCACGGTAAACAATGACCACCTGCTATTCTCTCAAATGCATCCAGAGGATAAGGAGCACTTTATTATTTTAACTAGCATGTAGCCTCTGGAGGCCATCCTGGTAGACATCAATCACCAATTTACAGCTTGTAATGATATCTGGAAGGATATGAGTATGCAATGTCTTTAAGAGTCCCTTTCACAAAATAGGAAGTCAAATTGAACTTTAATCTTTAGAGCAAAGAAAATACATCTTTTTCCCTGGGGAATTAAAAAAATGTGAGCAAATTGTAAGCGACTTTTAAAGTATACAATAAGACTGCCAGCCCTATTCATGGGGAAAAAATAATTGGCACTTTATGTCAGTATTTTCCATGAATTATTTGAAAAACAGATAAAACGTGTCATTTGTATGGAACTATGTCCCACTGTTCTTCAAAGCTCCTCTTTCCTGAATAAGTAATCACCTTTCACTGGTGATTGGCACATGTGTATAACTCCAACTTGGGCAAAATATGTCAGAAAAGCCATGAGTTGGTTTTATATGTAATACATCCAAAGTCCTTGGGGAAAGAAAGGAATTGGATAAAACAAAAGAAGATGCTCTATTCTGTCACCACAGGGTTACAAACGGTGCTACTCTTCTGCTGGACACTGAATCCTGGGGACTAGAGAGCTCTGTGCAGATAAAAGTTCCTCACTCACTGGAGTCACAAACCACATTTTTTGTATATGTTTGGAATTTCAATCCTTAATTCCCGTATAGTGAGATGCTGCCCTGACATTTACCTTTAAGTTAGATAAAAAATAGTCTTAAGACGAGCTAACTTGTTGGTGAACAGTGTGTGTTCTTGGTGTTTTGCATCTTTATAAGAAAAGCTGAAAAACAATGCAAAAATATTTCTACCCTCTCTAGAAGGGAAGGGGCGTTGCATAAAGCTTTGCCAATGCAGAGTGCTGTAGATTGTGCATGGAAGAGAGGTTAACTATCTTAGATACAAATATTTTGTTACTTCTTGGCAGAAGCATTAGGAGTGGGCGTTTGTAGTCAAAACCCCAAGTCCTGCTTCTAAACGTTTCCAGGTCCTTCTTCTAGCAGCCATGTGATATTAAAATCTTCAGTAAATTAAGCAAATGAGTAAAACATGTACTACGTTGAGATGTAGACAAGTTTAATGTGTTAGTCTTCCCGTGCAAGAAAAAAATCACAAGGTAATATATGTGAACAACTCTTTAAATTATTTCATGAGATCTTTATTTAGAGATTTTTATACACCTCAAGAGTACGTATGTAAAAAATGTTAGCTTAGAAGATATATGCCAGTCATGTTTGTTCATGTTCAGAGAACACATATTTTCAACATATCTGCCTTTATTTTGGCTCAGGCATTACATATAACTAGAGCTGGAGAGTTCTCTCCTGTCACAGATCACTCCTTCTTTGTTAGGAATGATTAAGAGAGAGCAGGAGGCATTAGGATGTCTTCTCCCCACAAATACCATTCAGAGTAGAAAGCTATAATGGAAAGTTTTATTTATCTTATTTTATTGTAATTTACCTTTATTTTATCTTCTCTTATCTTGAGAGAGTGTGAGCAAGGGAGAGGGGCAGAAAGAGAGAGAATCTTAAGCATGCTCCACACTGAGCATGGAGCCCGACACAGGGCTGGGTCCCACAACCCTGGGATCATGATCTGAGCTGAAATCAAAAGAGTCAGACGTTCAGGCACCCCCATAATGGGAAGTTTTAATGGCCCATCCGGTTCTTTCCTAGAGGAGGCCACACATGCTCAGAGCTCCACTGACTCCTGCACGCTCTACTAGGCACTTCCCTCTCAGACAGCAATTGTGAACTGGTCAGGAGTGTCTCAAAGGCCTAGCTAGGTAGATTATGGGATCTACCAACACAAGAGTCCTGCTGTTCCTTTCCTTGACCTTAAGCTGTAAGCAATGAACTTGGCTTCTGTCTTGTTCAATATTTCAAGGACACGTTCCTGGTCCTCAGTTATCCCTGCCCACAGGACTTGGAGCTCAGACTCTTAGCCTCACTGAGAAGTTAGGGCCCAGGAACAAGCTTCCAAAGCTTTCCATTGCTGTCTGCCTGCTTTCTAATGGCACCTGCCTCAGATTTTCTGGGGTCTTAGATATCACTCCTAATCCTGTGGATTTCTCAGATGGTAAACATCAGCATCTTGGCTTCACTGACCACTGGCAATCATAGACCTCAGTATTGTGCACAAATGCCTTAGTTAGTTTTATTTCCTGTAACTCAGTAGGTCTCCAAGCTCTTGTCCTATTTCAGTATGTGTGTGTCTTCACTTCCAGCATATTATTTCGGTGGCTTTCAAACTTCTGGGAGACCTAACCACCTGTCCTTCTCTGGGAATGGACATCCAACTCACAAACAGCCATGTGTCTACTATGTGATCCTATCCTCCTCCTTCTTCCTACGTTACCACCACCACCATCCCATCATAGTTGATGGGCCCCCAGTTGGACCAATAGTAGTCTTTTCCCATGGAATTTGGAAGTGCATGTGTTTAGTGAAGGGGAGGGGCAAAGAGATCTGATGACAAACCATCTTACTTCTTGTCCCTCCTTCAAACTCGGCTGCACTGCCCTTCTGGGTCTATGAGGTAATTATTATCATCGCCATTATTATTTTGCTTGATCTCATTCTTACTTACATTCAGGTATTTCTTCTGAGACCAGAACAGTCCTAACTCATGTAGTTTCCTAGAGATCTAAGTGTCTGAAAACTTCCTATTGGAAAACTGCAGTGGAGCCGGGGAGCAGAGCGTGGTGGGCAGGGGAGCTCTTCTCCATCCTCTCTGCCATTCAGCCCAAGCATCTCTATTCTGTATGTTTTATACATCAGGATTTTAATCATTATTTTACTTAAAACATGTTCTGTTGCTGGAAAATAAAAACTACTCCCTGTGGACCTAAGAGCTCCCGGATAACCCGTGCCTTTCTATGGCTGAGGCATTGTATTCCCCAGCTTCTGGCCTCACCTTATCTCTGACTGGGAGAATTGTTTGGTCTGTGTAACTCCAGAGATCACTTCAAACATTCAGATGATGTGATTGCACCCAAATCCAAATGTTCTCATTTTTTTGTCTTTCTCTTCTGCCTCAGATCTGTAATACAACTTCTGCTAGCTCAAAAGTCTAGAACCAAGTATCAGGTATAGGTAGTACAGTGTCTTTTTACAACTACTCAGAATTCCTAAAGCAAATATTACATGATTGCCATTATCATTTACCTCATAATTCTATAGTTTGACAAGCACAGAGATAAAAAGGCAACACACATGATAAATTCTCTTATAATAACCTATAAAGTCTTGTTGCCGTTATTTTTATAATGATGTTTTGTTTTACTACTTGAGATTTTAAAAAAGGAAGAATCAACTCCCTGTTTTAGAAAGTGTGTGTGTGTGTGTGTGTGTGTGTGTAAAAATTTCCTTGTAATGGAAGTTGCTACTAAAAATTTATTAGGCATGTAATAAATAGCCTCAAACATTCTGGAAGATGAGAAAGGTCCAGGATTTTGTTTACCTGATGTTATCCTTACAAAAGTCCAGGACTAAATTGACATTCACAGAGTGCTGCTCGAATCCAGCAATCTCATTTACAACATTTGGAGCTTACCCATTAGCCGTGGAATTTGGAAAAGTTCATTATAATTGGGGTTGGAGGGTTAGTTCATGCACTTCATTAACTCCTGTGCCAAAAATCTCTTCACATTAATGATATCTCCACCCAAGTTATTACATTTTTCTCTGAAAATTATTGGGCAATAAATGTTTGAACATAACTCACGTGATAGCATAATGGAATTAATGTAAGTAGAGATGTAATGGCTTCTTTGATTAATGGGTTCTTGGACAACACAGCCGACTGAGAATATAATACCTTTTAATTAGAAGTGAGAACAATTTTGTCTTTCAAATATTGGTACTGCTTACATGGTTTATACCTAACCACAGGTGAGAATTATTTACAGTCTAACTGAAAGTGCTTATCTGGCAAACTGAAAGTTGGGTTTTGATCCATTCTCCTTATCCATGGCATGATTGGTTTGCTTTTTCTTGTCTCATTTAAATAAAAGCTTCCCCCACTTTTCTTCACCCTCTTCACCTCAAGTCCTTGGCAAACAGAGCAAACTCCATCTCTGACTTTTTAGATGCCCCACCCCCACTCTTTTAATTTTGTTTTTTCATTTTGTCGTCACTTGAACCACAACAGCTCTTATCCTAATCAATTAACTTTTTACAGAGAGCCCTCATGGAATTTTGGCTAATTTTAAACTCACTAATGTTCTTTTCTCAACTTAAAAATAGATATTTGTCAATGCTTTCAGATTTTTATCTTTCTTATTTTCCAGACCATTTCATTGAAGAAAATTGGCATTTTGATCTCAGTTTTATAGATGTGGAATTGGAGGAACATAGAAGCAATAATCTTATCCAAGGAACATAGGGCTCAATTGCAAAGAATTAATTAAAACTATCATGTCTTTTCTTTAGTCATTCAGCTGTGAATGTGTTTAATGACCTGGTGTCTGCCATTGGCCACAGTCCTGGAAACACGTTAAGAGAACAGGAATATTCTCACTGTCAGACTATGAGACAAAGTGTTTGGGGAAACAAGGAGGCAGTGCTGTGTGGCAGGAGATTGGGAGTAGCCAGCACTGGGAACTGTTAAAGTTACCCGGCATGAGATTTGTTTCTGGGCAAGAGGTGTTGGTGAAGCTCAAAGTCTAACTACTCAGCACCATTAACTGAACCCTGCAGTAGAAGCAAAAGCCCTGGTTGTGAACTCACTAGCTGATGAACACACGTGGATGGCAGAAGACCCTTTTGGCTCCTTCATCCAGGTCTAACTCTGATTTGGTCTGATCACCAATCACCCTGCCCCCATGCTCCATGACCTTCTCTGCCAAAAGACAGAGAGTCTGGGAGTGACCCAGCGTGTTGTGCCGAAGAGTATTCACTGAGTTCCCACAAGGATATTCTTAGACTCTGGTTTAGTGGCCTTTTTCACCGGTTACCCCAGAATCAAAATCCATAGCTGTTAGTAATGCTAGTTGTAACAGTCATTGCAGGTTCTCTGTTGCCATAGCCTTTTATAATTTAACTGGTGGTGGCGGCACAGCATCCAGGAGAGTGTCTGTGTACTCCTCTGTATTGAGGCCTTTCCGAGGACAGTGGCCTTAGACTCTCCTGGATTTTAGATAAGTTAGGGAAATTCAGTGCTCAAATCAAAACCAATTGAAATTAAAAAAGCATTTTCCATGCCAGCCAAAGCCTTTTCATGGACACATGAAAAAATAAGGAAAGCAGGGGCTGGGAGATCATCAATATTCAGCTTAAATAAACTGGAATGTTAGAGCTCAGCTCATCATTTTTCTCTGAACCAGGTCACCCTTCCTAATTATGACTCAAAACTACTCAAGCATAGAATTATCACAGCATTTAAAGACTGCTGTGTTTAGGGGCTGCCATTGTCCTATAAAAATCTGTATGTAGACTTGAGCACTAAGCCAAGGATATTTGACCTCTGCTGT
This sequence comes from Crocuta crocuta, assembly GCF_008692635.1. Lineage (NCBI taxonomy): Eukaryota > Metazoa > Chordata > Mammalia > Carnivora > Hyaenidae > Crocuta > Crocuta crocuta. The sequence goes on from NW_027531318.1 coordinate 3,081,662, forward strand.
ACCAAGTGCTCCATTTGTAACCTCCCAGAAGCCCAGTGGCTGTGCTTGATTTGCATGAATATTTACATAAATCTACATATGCATGGTTTGCAGGTTTGGCCCATGAGTTGATTATATCTTGTTTGCTCTGAAAGTTTAGAGCTGAAGGTAAGGGTAAAGGTTATAGCTATTCAAGAAGAAAAACATATGCTGTCCAGGAAATTTCTTTTAAGAGTTAAATGTCTTGCACAATGAGGATGTAACTAAAACTCAAGTTCTTTGGGAACTGAAAAGACTTTTAGAAGTAATTGTTGTCAGGGACACCTGGGTTGCTCAGTGGATTGAGTGACTGACTTCAACTCAGGTCATAATCTCAGAGTTCACAAGTTTGAGCCCCACAACGGGCTTATTGCTGTCAGTGCAGAGCCCACTTTGGATCATCTGTTCCCCTCTCTCCGTCCCCCTCTCTGTGTCTTCCGCTTGTACTCTCTATATTAAAATACATTAAAAAATAAATATAATTATGGTCAGTCTCCTGCCTTCCATTTCCACAGGGTCATAATGAACCCTCTCATTTTAGAGAAATGATAATGTATCAATTAAATGTTAAGGATTAGTAAGTAAATATTATTATTATAGACTAAGTTCTCATCCCCGAATTGAGAATTTATAGCTAGATGCATGTCACACATAAAATGATTAGAGAAAAATATAAGGGAAACCTTTGGGTTTTAATATCACTGGGAAATCCAAGACTGGGCTCCACTGTAAAGGTGGTTCCCCCTCAGGATTCTTACGCTTTACCCATACCAGTCTCTACTTCACTCCACCTCACGTCTGCTATTCGGTGACCCGTTTTAAGTCTCTTTTGTGAGGGGGATTTATATGGGCTTTGTTCTTTAAAACATGAACATTCCTCTGCCATTTTTACCATTGTGTAGAAGACATAGACCATGAGGATCAAGAATAGAAACCCTGAGGGGCACCTGGGTGGCTCAGTTGGTTAAGCATCCGACTTTGGCTCAGGTCATGATCTTGCAGCTTGTGGGTTTGAGCCCCACATTAGGCTCAGAGCTGACAGCTCCAAGCCTGGAGCCTGCTTTGGATTCTGTCTCTCTCTCTCTCTCTCTCTCTGCTCCTGCCCCACTCATGTTCTGTCTCTCTTTCCTTCAAAAATTAATAAACATTAAAAAATTTAGAATAGAAACCCTGAAATCACATAACTCTCACTTTTCTACTTATGCCCTGTGTGATTCTTGGTTCAGTTGTTTAATTTTTCTATACTTTAGGTTCCTGCTCTGTAAAATGACTTAGTAATACCTACCTCAAACAGTAGTCATAAGGATTAGATGAGATAGCGTGCATAGTGTTAACCCATAAAGAGAAATCAATCAGCGATGCATATTGTCATTATTACCTTTATTGTTGGTATTTTGTCTTTTAGCCAGTTCAGTACTTTTGCAAACTTGGTCAGTTTTCTCCCAATTCTGAGGATCCTATCTCCCATTACTCATCATATTTCTTGGAACTTCTACGTTACCAACAGTTGCAACTGGTAGCATGGCCTCTGAATAGCACTTTTATTTTGATAATGTTAGAGATAATTTTTAAAGGACTTAGGCTAAGTTTTCATTGAGGTGGACCATGGAAGTTTCTATGGCATGATCCCTCTTTTCCTACACTAACACTTCTGCTTTTCTGCCATTTCTCTGGGACTGGGTAATGGAACCCATTCCCACTGGCTGTCTCTGGGTTCAGAGCTGAAATCCTTCTTCATACTGCAGTTATCAAGATACTTTCAGTGTGCTTTCTTTATACTGTAGTTTTGGTAGAATTATTAGACCCATTGTTGCATACTGAGCCTAAACTCTCTAAAACATTTTTTCACAGAAGTATTTTTTTAAACATTTATTTGTTATTGAGAAACAGAGAGAGACAGAGCATGAACAGGGGAAGGGAAGAGAGAAGGAGAAACAGAGAATCCAAAGCAGGCTCCAGGCTCTGAGCAGTCAGCACAGAGTCTGACGCAGGGCTGAAACCCACAAACTGTGAGATCATGATCTGAGCTGAATTTGGACACTTAACCAACAGAGTCACCCAGGCGCCCCCAGAAGATTTTATCTACACTAACCAGGAAATATGAAAATGAAATTTAAAGTCATTTGTCACTGGCTAAAATGATTATGTAAACCAAAGAATAAGGCATGCCATTATATTCCAGAATTCCTAAGAAGTATTCAAATTAGACCTTTTCTGGACCCTGGGTTACTTTATGTGATATAGAATTTAGGTACCATAGGTCCTTGATATTTGCCAGAGGTATAAGCTGAGAAACTGGAAGGTTCCAATTTCACAGTCAGAGGTTACTGAGGGCACAAAGATAGGTAGACAACAACAAACCTCATTAAGTTGTAGATGCTCAATGGTGGACTCATTTCCCTCACTAATCAGTGATTTCTTCATGCACATCATGAGTCTAATCCATGCCTAATGAAAGTAATAAGAATTAAAATCTCTTGCAACGGTCAAAACTATGGATGGTATATCTATAAATTTCCAAGTTTTACTTTATTGCAGAGGATCACAAAAGGTGAAAATCACTGAGTTTCAATATGGTCTGATTTGATCTATGTCTTGAAATATGTAATGGCTTGGAAACATAAGAAAAAGGAACGAATGCATGGGACAATATATCCAATGATAGGAAGAAGGAAATGATTGGAACAGAGTATAGTGCTGAAATGAGCCACAGAGGAATAGAGCATCTAATTGGTAAAACTCTCATTTGGTATAAAACATTCTAGTATTCAAGGGTTGTTTTATTTCCCAGAAGTTTCCGTTGTAATAAACCAGAAATTCTCATCATGAAGTTTAGCCTATTCTTGTGTGTTCATTATAGACCTAGATCAGAACACTTGATCAGAGACAAGAAGGCATTTAATTACATGTCAATGGTAGGAATTGGTCACCAACATCTGTTATGTTCATAGATTGCTGTGGAATTATCTTTTAGCCTCTGACCATCAGAATTAAGCTTTTCAATACCTTTTAATCTTTTTCCCTGGGTTCCATTCTCTTAACTTATGTGGCCCCTTGCTGAATTACATGAACAATAGATCTTCACATGGCTAGAAGTAGAAAAAGTAAAATAAACATATACTGCTTCTAAGAGATGAATGATTTGTGTGTGTGTGTGCACGTGTGTGCATGTGTGTGTGTGAAACATATATACTGCTCCAAAATGTCTTTTTCTTGTGGCAAATAAACATTTTTTTTCCTTTTGTTCCACTTTGTCTGCCAAGGAAACTCATTCCTCCGCTAAGTGGAACAATGTGAAAAAAAAAAAAAAAGGATACAACGACTTGCAATCACTTGTTAGATGACCAGAGTCTGTAGTAGCTCTAATAGTGGATGAGGAAATTCATGTGGAGGTTCAAGGCTTGATCTGGTCTCTGTGGAATTGAGAACAATTCTGCTCACCTCTCTGTGTTTCACTTTCTTATAACATAGACATGAAAATATCTTCCCTCATGTCAAGATTATATTGGGTAGACTGAAATGGTAGAAACATGTCTATTTTTAAGGAGGAGAACTATATGTTTCAGATGTCTGTATATACCCAATTTTCTTCAGTGGTCCCAAATTAAACAACATTGTTCCTTTATCTACATAAAGCCATGAACATTTCCTGGCAAGTCCAATATTTCAGTGTTTAAGTTACATTTCCTACACTGCCAAACACACACAGAAATGCTACAGAAATCTTTTTTTTTTTTGGCTGTNTTTTTTTTGGTGTTGAAAATGCAATAAATCACTATACCGTTCAATGGGATATTTCATTTTTTTGTGTGTTTGTTTTGCACAATGACCTATATCTTTACTAGGAGTGTTGAGGATTTGTTGGTGTGTCCAAATCGCCACATCACTGTCTTTCCTTTTAGACCATGATTATCTTTCTCTGTTTGAACAACAATTCCCCTTCTGTTATCATGTGCCTTCATTTGTGTGACATAATTTGCCTCATTTTTTTTTCCCCTTTCATTTCAGGAGCTTACATAAACATCCTTATCATCTAACTGAGCTTAGTGAGAAAGGAAAAATGAGTTTCACACCCAACCGTATGAAACATGATTGCAGAATGGTTTTGTCGAGATTCTGATTTCTGAAATTGAAATCGTGCAACTCTGGAACAGAATTTATGAGGGACTATCCATGCCAATCACACCCAAATGAAGAGATTTCTAGTGCAATTATTTAGTGACACTTAACTATTTTCACCACCATTTCCTGCTTGCCTGGGCTATGGGAAAAGTCTCCTTGCCAGCTCACAGCTATCACTCTTTCTCCATAAAATAGCCAAAATGATCTTGTAAAATAGAAATCAGATTTTACATCACTCTCTGCCAAAGTCTTCAGTCCTTTGTTGTTACACTTACAATAAAATTCAGGGTACCTGGGTGGTTCAGTCAGTTAAGCATCTGACTCTTGATTTCAGCTCAGGTCATGATCTCATGGTTTGTGGGTTCCAGCCCCACATTGAGCTCTATGCTAACAGCACAGAGCCTGCTTGGAATTCTTTCTCCTTCTCTCTCTGCCCCTCCCCCGTTCATGCATACATGCTCACTCCCTCTTTGGAAATAAATTTAAAAACTTTAAAAACTGACTGCTTATTTTAAAAAAGAATAAAATCAATTTGGCTTAGAAGGCACACTTCACTGGGGCCCAGCTCTTGTCAACCCCCATCTCTACCACCTATCTGCTTCCTAGGTTTTGAACACCTTCAGATCTCACAGCATCATAGGGCTTTCATTTCTGATGTTCCTCTTTAGGTCATTCAGGTTCCTCCATTTGAATGTTGCCCTCTAAAACAAATGCACATACTCACCCTCTCTTTACCCTACTTTTTCTTCATAATATTATTTGAAACTACATTTATTTTTTTTCAAAATGCTTCTCTTTTGACAACAGGGTCTGTATTGATATTATTCACTTCTGTCTCCTCAGAAAATAGAACCATACATGGAACATAATAAGACTTAAAAACATTTGTCTGGTAAATGAATAAATTCTGAAACATATACTATATATGTTTCTTAGAGCCTGGTGTTATTATTATTCAGAGGGGAAAATAACTATTGTTCTCATTTTTATGTATAAGCTTTTTGGAACATAAAATAATTGAGTCATTTATTTAAATGAAAGCTGTTAATTCACTTCATAGAAAGGGTCTCTTTATTATTTTTCAGTCTCCCCAGTGATACCGAGGATCCTCGAACCTGAAAACGAAAGTGTTGTCCATCCATCTACCTAACCACTCTTCACCAACTTTTGGTCCGACAAAGAGGAACTAAGATAAAGGTGATAACTGCTAAGTCCTTGGGTACATAAGAACAAGAGGTGAAAAGACAAAGACAGTGGTAACATATAAATAAATCATCTTAGTCCCTTTTCTGTCTGGGCCTAGAAGAAATGTCAAGGTGCTGGCAGAATTACTAGTAATTGAATCCAGAATTGCCAAAGCTATGACTGGACATATTGAGGGGGAAAAGAGGTAAGTTTTCCTTTGATTCCATGTTTATTTCTTGCAAAGTACATTTGGCAACAATAGCTTTCACTCCCACTCCAGAAGAGGTTATTGAAAGACATTGAGAGAAAAATCTGAACTTAAACTTCCTTAGAAATGACCCTGGGGTAGGGAGTGCACTACAGCTATAATAAATTATTCTAGGAAGGGAAAAATGCTGTTCTCATTTTCAGTGAACAAAACATTTTTCTCTAGACATAGTTTTGCTAGCATTTGATGAGAATTTGTCATACCATGTATTCACAAACCTTCTATTCTGCCAGGACCAATCTGAACTGGTAGAGAGGATGTTCTCAGATTTCCTATGGAATTTATAACTATCCATTAGGGTAATACTAGGGAGCCACTCTCTGAATGGAACCCACTAACCCAAACTTACATCATTTTGCAAAGGATAAAAACGAATCACAGACACATTTTCAAGCTCCATAAATTCACATGTTGTTAAGATCTACAAATTCTTGATTCTTATATTATTACATTAATTTAATAATTTTATTCAAAGAACATTTAGAAGCATCTACCAGTACCAGGGTTCATATCAGGTCAGATGGTAGAAAGATATTTTCATTTTCTCATGTCACTTAGAATCTAGTTTATTTTGAGCTTTCCTATCATGTGGTAGAAAGTCTGTCTGGGAAAAAAAATAGGAATATTCCTAAAGGAGAGAAAGCAATACATATTGAACTCCTGGTGGAAATTAGTAGAAAATGGCAGCTAAAGTACAGAGAATGAGGGGCGCCTGGGTGGCTCAGTCGGCTAAGCTTCGGCTTGGATCATGATCTCACCATGGGTTCGAGCCCCGCATCAGGCTCTGTGCTGACAGCTAGCTCAGAGCCTGGAGCCTACTTTGGATTCTGTGTCTCCCTTTCTCTCTGACCCTCCCCTGCTCATGCCGTCTCTCTCAGAAATAAATAAAACATTAAAAAATTAAATTAAATTAAATACAGAAAATGAGATTTACTAGACTTAATTTTTATCTCATAGCAGTAGGTATTTAACAAGACTAAACTATGAACCTAAACTTTGGATTACTCAGGTTTTCTTTTCTCCCAAGGCTACATATTTCAATGCTGAATTCAGGTCACTATTTTCCCAAATGTTTATGTATACAGGACATAGAGGATGTACAGATAGGAATAGTTCTACCCAAATATTGAATTATTATTAGAAAGCACACAGTATAAGGCACCTGGGTGGCTCAGTCGGTTAAGCCTCTGACTTTGGCTCAGGTCATGCTCCCACCATGACCACATTCAATCCATGAGATTGAGCCTCACATTAGGTTCTGGGCTGACAACAGAGAGCCTGGAGCCTGCTTCGGATTCTGTGTCTTTCTTTCTGCACTTCCCCCACTCATTCATTTTCTCTCTCTCTGTCTCTGTCTCTCTCTCTCTCTCTCTCCGTCTCTCTCTCAAAAATGAATAAAATTTTTAAAAAAATAAAAATAAAATACACAGTAAAGGCACAGGAAGCTCATCGCTTTAATTTGGTAAATTGTTAATTTCACAATATTGTTGAGTATTGGATGCATATTATTAGATTTCTTGAGTCTTAGCCCTTCCTCCAGTGGAAAACTATATTTTGTTCTTCTTATTGCAAAATAAGAGGGCATAAAGTCCTATAGTTAGGAGTGAACAGTTTTGGGATTACCACAGTAAGAACCCAGGCATCCAGAGGTGTAGAATTTCTGACTTGCAGACTCTTAAAGATAATTGCTGATTCTCTCACAAGGTGACCAATGTATATGGGTTTTTGTCACTTTATGGAACATAGTTGAGAAATTGTTGCCACAGTGCTTGGACTTTTTACGCAATTACATAACTTTTTAATGTAATTTTAATGAATGAGTCTTTTTTTTTATTCACTCTTTAATCACAAAGTGTACAGATGAAAAACTGTCATTTTCCTGGAGAAATATGTGCACACCCACGCAAAGTTGACTTTTCCCTCAATGCAGGTATTCCATCTTGCTCACTTTTACAATCTAGAATCTTTGAACTATAAGGGTTTTTAAGAGATGATTTAACCAAATCTCTCTAAATGCCCAAGGCCACACAGTAAATTTGCAGCAGGACTGAGACTAGAACACAGAGCACTTGGGTCCCAAACCATTGTTTACCTTTCACTGAGGCCTTGATAAGATGCTTCAAGAAGCTTTAAATACCCATCGAACAGTCCAATATCATAGACCTAAGGAATTCACATACAGTCTTTATTTTTTACAGCTTATCTGAGGCCTCAGAGAAAGGTTTTCATTGTCTTGAGTCATGGTGGAATCTAATACTTTAATTTCCTTAAACCCCATGAAATTCAAAGGTTATAAGTGGAACAGGGGATGAAGGGTTTGAGAAGGCTCTTTTTTCATTCCTTTTAAGTAGGTAAAGTTTACATAGGAAAGACACACAGTGAATCTTCAATGGTACCAAGCTGCCACTCACAAGTTCTGACATTTTGTTAGGAATCTATGTGTCCAGGACAAACCAAGAATGAAAAATTCTTTTTAAAGTGAGGTAAATCTTTACATGGCAATAGATAGAGATAGAAGGTTCTCCTTCTATAGGTTTCCAACATAAATTGATGTTCTCTAAGAAAAATCAGCTATTTTGCATTTGAAAGTTTCCCTAATGACAGCAAGATAGAGAGCCTGTGTCCAGCACAGGTCTCCATGAAACCAGGGAAAATGGGTTTCAGTTATTTGGGATTCTGATATTTATTTTATGCTGGTTTTTCCGTTTTTGTTGTTTTTAAGAGCTTTGGCTGGGGTTTCCGAGAAGAAATTATAGCTACTGATACTTGATTGCAAAAGGTAGACTTGATAGTTAAGGAGAGGTCTTGAGTCCACTTGGGACAGGGGTCATGCAGAGTAATAAAGCAGCTCAAGTGCAAACATGTGTATCTAGGAGGGAATGAAATAAAGAATTGTTCCCACAATTCCTAATTCATGTGAGAAAAGATGAAGTCTGGAATCTTTTTCTCCCCACACTTCTGATATATCTCCCCCTACATCCATATCTTTTTCATCCCTGGCTCAGAGAAGGAGATATCCATCCCTGTATCCAAGGCCAAATCACTTTCCTGGCAACCTTGATTTGATCCTTCCAATGATACCCAGCTGTATCAATTAATCTCCTCTTCACATAACTATTCTTCCATCTTCTTAATCCTTTCTTTTTTGCTTTCATTCATATTTAAGCCTGATTTAAAAGGTGGCATGATACTACATACAGTCATATTGACCTGGGTCTGTATGCTTTCTGTCATTTGACAGCTGTATGTCCTTGAACAAGTTATTAACCTCTAAACCTTAGTTTCCTCTTTGTAAAATGAGAATAATAATAGAATCTATGCTTTAGGAGTTTTTTTTTTTAAAGATAAATGATTATACATAGTGCCTGCCACATAGTAAGGACTTAATAGTAGCAAGTGTTATTTTTTTGCTATTATTATTTTATATGTTTAATATAATCATGCATTTTTACTAATATATTATTATAGCTCGTATCCTCCTAGACAAAAATTCCCATCAATAGAGGGAAACATTTCTTCTTAATTACTTGAGAATGTCTATCATAATGTTGTGATATGATATATCTTCACTAAAAATTTATTGAATAAATGTGGCCAGTGATTTGCTACAGTGAATAAAGAAGGATATAACTTTTATTTGGATCTCAAAGCCTTAAGCTATTTTTCCTTTTTGAAATTCGTTTAGTAATCAAGTAAGGATTAATCTAATAGTAACAATTTACTAGTGTCTCAGTATTCTTAGTAACTTAGAAGTTTGTGTGGTCCATGGGGTGTGCATAAAATTTATGACTTTTGGAGTTTATGGAAACTAAAAATGTGGGAATAGTAAGATATTATTAGGAAGAATAACAAGAGTTTAATGTATACATAGGATTCGAAGTTTTGTCATCCAAAAAATGATACTCAGCTTTCCATTGTCTGGCCTTGAGTTATATAAGACAACATAATGTGGGGTCTGGAGTACACCCTATAGATCACCCAGTCAGCATTTCTCAAAGTGTATCCCAAATATGTTATAAACAGAGGAAGAGATCTGTGGCCAAATCACTTTGAGAAGTGTTGGCATAAACAAAGATAAGTAAGTTCCTCTATGGAGGATTCCTAATATCCTATATAGGGAAAAATGTACAGGGATTTCCACACTCATTTGCGCAAAGCACACGTTTTGCAGAGCATATCTCGGGATTGTTATCAGGAATGATATACTTCTAGCCTCTTTATTTTTATGAATGTGGGACTCAAGTTCTAGAAAATTAAAATAATCTGTGAAAGATTACATAGTGGTAGAGCAAAAAGAACCTAGGTGTCCTTATTCGTATCTGAAATTAGCCTTTCTGTTTATTTTTGCTTTCTTGGAAAGGTAATAAAATTCTCATAATTATATCATTTTGCCTGCATTTCCCAAACAAGCTTACACTAAAAATATCACAACTAACTTTTGAGAATTAAACACATTAATAATAATGAAATGATTTCTCCATAAAATTGAGAATACAATTACCTCCAGAGTTCTACTAGAAAAATTAGTACCTTTTTTTAAAAACTAGAATTCCCCAAACAAATTTCTTTGATATTTTACTCATTACTTTTATAATTAGGCATACAATGATTCATACTTTATTCATAATTTAACAGATTATTTTGGTTACTTCTAAATAAGATTAGTATTTCTGTGTATCATAGATAAGCAGTCAATCACAGATGACATAAAACTCTTCTCAAAAATAATTAGGTTTGCTATGTGATGTTCAGAATTTCTGTATCTAAAGAAGGAATAATAAAAAATTCATAAAAATGTAAAAATGTGCTGTCAATGTGATGAAATTAAAGAAGTATAAAGGTGAAATTATAGTAACTCAGTCCCTGAAAGACTATTTCTCTACAGGTAAAGTTTCTACTATCTTCTTGTTAGATTAAAAAAAAAAAAGTTTAAGATCTGAGTCCAAAATTATTTCCCGACCCAGTTTTTAAACATTTTAATGGACTTTATTTTTAGAGCATTTTTAGGTTTACAGAAGAATTGTGAAGAAGGTACAGAAAATCTGCATATACTCCCCTAATTTGTGCATAAAGTTTCACCTATTGGTATCTTACATTAGTGCGCTACATTTGCTGTAATTGATGAACAAATACTAATATATTACAATTAACTAAATACCATCATTTGCATTAAGGTTTCATTTTTACATTGTGCAGTTCTGTGGATTTTTGACAAATTCATAATATCATAATTGGAGTATCGTAGAGAACAGTCTCACTGCCCTAAAAACGCCCTGTGCTCCACCTATACATCCTGCCTCCCCCTAAACCTTGGCAACCAGTGATCTTTTCACTGACTCTACTGTTTTGCCTTTTCCTGAAAGTCATATAGTTGGAATTATACAGTGTTGTGGGGTTTTTTTTTCAGACTGATTTCTTTCATTTAGAAAAAAGTGCAGTTAGGTTTCCTCCGTGTCTTTTTGTGGTTCTATTCTATAGCTCATTTCTTCTTATTGCTAAATAATATTCCATCATAAGGATTTACCACAATTTGTTTATTTTCCTAGTTAAGGGTACTTTAGTTGTTTCCAATTTGGGGCAATATAAATAAAGCTGGTATAAATATTCATGTGCAGGTTATTGGTGGAAATAGTTTTCAACTCCTTTGGGTTAATACCTATGACAAGATTGCTAGATTGTATGGTAAGACTACCATACATTTGATGTGTCACATTGATTGATTTGTGGATGTTAAACCATCCTTGCATCTCTGGATAAAATTCCACTTGATCATGATGTATGATCCTTTTAATATATTGTTGACATTGGTTCACTAATATTTTGTTGAGGATTTTTCTATCTATATTCATCAAAAGTATTTGCCTGTAATTTTGTTTTCTTGTGGTATCCTTGTCTCATTTTGGTATTGGGATAGTACTGGTCTCATAAAATGAGTGTAGGCATATTTCCTCCTCTTTTATTTTTTTGGAAGAATTTCAGAAGGATTAGTATTAGTTTTTCTTTAAATGTTTGCTGGAATTCACCAGAGAAGCTCTCTGGTCCTGGACTTTAGCCTGTTGGGAAGGTTTTTTTTTTAATTATTTATTCATTCTCCTTACTAATAACTGGTCTATTCAAATTTTGTATTTCGTCATGATTCAGAAAGATCGTATGTTTCTAGGAATTTATCCATTTCTTCTCGATTTTCCAACTTGGTGTATAATTGTTCTAGTAGTTTCTTATGATACTTTGTATTTCTATAGTATCAGTTGTAGTGTTTCCTCCTTCATCTCTGACTTCATTTATTTGAATCCTCTCCTGCCGCCCACCTTGGTGAGTCTAGTCAAAGATTTATCAATATTCAGGTTTATATTGTAAAAAAAAAATCACTGTATGTTTTTATTGTTGATGATATAAATGTATTGACCATAGGCCACTGAAGCAGATGATAAGTATTTTCACATGGGCAAGCTTCTGCACACATAACAACTGACTAGAAAATCATAAACTGAATAGTCAATTGATAAAGGGTACTTGTGCACTCATTATTGCAACAGGAAGTGAACTTTCATTACCTTTTTCTATCTTTATTATGGGAGACAATCTCCATCTATATAACTAGAATATAGAAGAACGTAGTTCACCTTTCCAAAGAATTTGAGGTTAAGACCACAACATAGAGGGACAAGGGACTATCCTTTGACACTATGAAGGCAATAGGGACACTTATTTATTCCAAAAAGTCTTTCATCTTCCCTACGAAGTTGTACCATTACTAGTAATGTGAAGAATAACCAGTTAACTAACCTAAAGAATATCTCTTAAGTTAAAAACAAAAACAAAAACAAAAAACAAACACTTGACATACGAAGGAATTATCTCTGTCCTACTGGCTAGAAAAAATTACTTAGACATTAATGAGTTTCCAAAGGTATTTAGAGTTCATATTTATTTAGAGACTTTTTGAAGTGAATGTGCCAGGAAATGAGTGTCTAAAAATGGAACTTGAGATTTGAGATGTTAGAAGATTATGAACTTTGTAATTTAATACATTAGTCACAGACTTCAACAATTTTCTTCATCTACCTGTAAGTCTCCTTCCAAATGTATAACCAAATAGGCCATGTGGATTATTTTGATCTAGTGGCCCTGTTTGGGCTGTTTCTAAATTTCCAAATGAACAAGAGGAAGATATCCAACCTATGTCTTTCACTTCTCACCACCTTTACTTATTGGTATCAGGTATCTTATGCATTCTCAATAAACACATATTCACTGGTTGATTAATAAACTTCTAACTTTGCCCTGTAGGCTCAATAGCTAAGTATCTCTCTTCATTCTGAAAGCTGTCTCTAAACTCTATATATTCTTCATATTTAGCATTCATCTCGTGTCTCTTCAAGCTATTCTGTTATTTCAGATACTGCCTTAGCAGAATTTCTAAATGCCAAAAGATTTTTTTTTTAACAACTTAGAAGGGAGATTGAGAATCATAAGTATGCTGCCAGCCCTGGAACATTTGCCTAGTGACCTAATTTCATGGGAATTTGCCAGGCCTGCTCTGTGGAAGAAATCCGGTCCTATTTCTTGTCCCCATGGGTTATTTAGCTGACATTCTACACAACCAGCCTCTTCACATTGTTGTGACCTTCAAGAGACTCTCCCTTTAATACTACTCTATTCTAATTTTGCTATAGAAAATAAATTATAAAAAATAAAGGTATAATCATTTGTATGGCTTAGACAAATTTATACAACACAAAGATCTTAACTCAAACATAATTTCTTATACTGAATTATAACATGCAATTGTTTCTCATTACTCTAGACTTCTGTCACATGCATTTTGAATAATTTCAGAAGCTTATTAGGATAACTTATCCAAAATGTTATCAAGACTTGTTCCAGAAAAGAAAAGTTATTTATTGTCCAATAAGGACTTTCATGTCACTTCTTTTCCTTCCCCAACCCCACCCCCTCCTAAAGCCAGATGTAAAGTTATTTTAGACATCACAGTCAATTTGACATGGTTTTGTATTGATCTGACATTCTCTTCAGAAAACCAATACCAAAGCATTGTGTGTTGGTACACTCAGAATTGTACTCTAATTCTGTCCTGTCTACAAGCTTATAACCTTTTCTGAAGAACACTTTGTACCTGTTTTATCCCTTCATCTAAAAGTACTGCAATGGCCTTAGGCCAAAAACAATGAAATTGTGACTTTCTAACTTCTATATAGCTTGCCCAGAGACATTAATGAGAGAAAAGTAAACCTACTCTATTATCTTGAATGGCTTTTTAAATAATTAGGAGATTTTAATAATAGTGTCTGGTTGATGCTTTCAGGTTCCCCGTGGGCATTCTGACATTTTGAGGGTGAGTAAGATGGTACTGATGCTTCAGGAGAGAAGACCTCATTCTCACCACAAATGACCTTCAATTCATACAAATGCTGAAAACAGCACTGGGCATCCCATTATTGAAATGGATTGTTTGGCATCAATGCTTGCAGTTTGGGAGCTTGACATCATTTTGTGGAGCAGTCCTTAAGAATAGAAGTGATTCGAGTTTTTAAAGAGGTAGAAATTTTTTAGAAGGTGGATTTTTGACATTTTGATTTTTTCTAAGCTCACTCCAAAATTCATTGAGTCACCTCTGACTTTTTTCTATAAAGAAGGTGATGAAAATATATGTCAAGACCCTAGGGATCTTCAGAAAAGCAAAGGGATGATGTTAAAGTGGACTCAAACTGAATATGTATCATAAGCCTTAAAAGGTACAAACTCTTATAACTTCCAACTCCACTACTAACAGGTTATCCTCAATAAATATAATCAATAATGCATACACATGTTTATACAAGGATAATTACCACAGTGTTCTTTATAATACTAAAATTTTGGAAACAAAAATCCAGCACTAGGAAAATAGTTAACACTGCAACTATTGAACATTATGGTATAAAATTATGTTTATTGACCTTCACAATATTTTACTTGAAATAAAGAAGCAGATTATATACCTGCATCTATAAAGAGATTCTGTGTTTTTAAAGAAATAATAACCTAACTTTCCTAGATGACTACTTTGAAGGATCATGTAATGTGATCATAATGGTTTACACTCTTATTTTTCCAGATATTGGTCAAAGCACTCTATGTTTTAATTATTTAAATCTGCATATTGTAGAAGAGGAAACTGAGGTAGAGAGAGGTTAAGTTACCCAACGTCTCTTGGCTAAAACATGGTAGCTGAGGCTGGAACACATGCAGTCTAGTTCCAGAATCCATGCTCCTAACAGCTACACTATACTGCCTTTTGAGAGAGTCCAGAGCAGTAGTCTTCAAAGCTTTTAGATCACACATCATTTATAGCCAACCAGAAGCCAGAAGATAGAAGAGCTGCTTGATGTGGCCGATGCAAATCAGTTTTCCTGGGTACACACCTAGTGCTTGAGGCCATCAGCTGGCATACAGAATCAGTGGGAAGTCTGAGGGATGAAGCTCAGAAAATATAAAGACAAAGATCAAGGAAAAGTACCCGACAGAAGAAATACACGTGTATTTACCTATTTGTCTGCATGTACTGCTGTACTCCTATATTATGTCTATTGTAAAACATGCACAAAAAGATTTCAACTCAGCTGATAAAAATTAAACAGAACTAAAAGTTAAAAAAAAGAAATAATAACCTATTAATATGGTTGATGCATCAATGATGATATTTAAAATTTTTGTCTACATTTTCTAATTATTCTATAGGAAATATGTAGCATTTTTACAATAAGAAGGAGGTATTGAAATTTGTATTAAGATATTTCCTTTTTATTTTAAAGAAGACTATGGAAGGGAGTGGAGTGAACTTGTTGCAAAGGTGAATAAGAACTCCCTGATCAATCCAGTGTACCCTATCATGCAGGAGTAGAAAAAGAGGTGTTGCTTTGAGAAGAAAAGTGAGGTGAGAAAATAATCTCTTGAGTTCATAAAGAAGAGCAACAATTTTGTGTAACTCTTCACACTCAACACATAGAGGGGGAATGGTGCCTAGGTGGATCAACAATGAGAAACAGTCAACGAATTCCAAACACCATCAACAGGGAAAATTTTCAAGATGTTGGCCTCTAGGAGACTTTCCAGAAAGAATATCTGTGTCCTATCTTCTTAAGAAGGTGTACATACACACACACAAGGAAATAATTTCAACTCTTTCTTCATAAACAGAGACCATGAGATGGGAATTCTGTCAACTTGCTTCTTCACCTGTTATTTTGTCTTTCTCTCTTGTACAAGGAAAGAATAATTTTCTTTTCAGGAGTAGTCCTTTACTTCTGCTCTTCACTGTGCCTCTCCTAATTCCTCAGGGACCTTGTTTTTTAGACTATTTCAGCCATTAAGCAATATAAGTAAACTACTTGGAACTTGTGAACTATTCCAGTACATAATAAGTAACAGAATGTATATAAAATGCAATATTATGTCAACATTGTAAAATTTTGTATTTGTGAACTTTTCACTACATTTGGAAACAATTTGTGAGTTGGAAGCTCTCCATTTCCAAAATTCCTGAGTAGGTACATACATTGTTGATAAATCATACTGAATTATAAAATAAGTAATTCATAGACAACTAAATTTGAAAGCTAAATTATAAAAATTATTTTAATGTTTTTTATTGCAAAAATGTGCTTCAGTCAGGGAGGATGGTAGAATAAGAGGATTCTAAGATCATCTTGTCCCATAAACACACCTAGATAACAACCATCTCAGTGCAACTAACTCAGAAAATACTTAAAGGCAGAAGAGATTTTCAGGGTAGTAAGGGTGGAGACTCAATCAGAAACTAAATTCCTCACAAGGCTAACCACAAATTTGAGGGGCACCATAAGCATGGAGAAGGGAGAGAGTAGATAGCACCCCAGGCACCCCAGGCATGAAGGATTTGCACTAGGAAGATGCGTCCCCATAACATTTGGCTTTGAAATCAGTGAGACTTAACTTTGTGAGTTTTTATAATTAGCAGGTCTTAACTCTAGGTTCTTTAAAAATTAGTGGGCTTCACTATGGGAGAGCTGGAGGGCAATAGGAAACTGAATCACTTCCTTTAAAGAGCCATTATAACAAATCACCTCACTGAGATACAGCATAGATAGAAGTAGCAGTTTGAAAAGTGTTGGAGGTATATGTGAAGGGATTTATTTACTAATCTCAGAATGTGTGCTAGAGTGGTAGAGATCTTTAGGAGACTTCTTCAAAAAACAAACAAACAAAAAAGCCAGCTTGAGGGTGCCATTTCCCTCCCCTCTACACAGTAGCTTAGATAGCCAGACCCTTGTAGGAGCCAGAACATACAAGTTCCACCTATCTTGCTAACATCATGAACCTTATCCCTCTATTCTATGGATCTGCCCCATCCAATATGCCCCACTAGGCAGGCATGCTTCCAAAGCAGCTACTGCCCAGACATACTCTACAAAAAACCCAGGCAGGTACCAGTGCCACACCAAAGTGACTCCAGCCCTGGATAGAAGAGAATATAAGGACAAAGGACAAAAATCAGTGTGACTGATGTTGGGGGCGGGCAGCTGGTCTAACTGCTGGCCACATTCACCAATAAAAACCACTCAGGGGACAATGCAGGGAGAGTACCCTGGGTCAGTGTGACCCAGGCTCCCAAAACTGAGCTAAGGGCAGGCATCTGGTCTGAGTGCAGATACCACCACCTAGAAGCCCACATGACACCAGACTGGTCCCTTGAATGCACAGGGACCAAATCGGGCAAAATGTGCCCACAATAAGCAACGTGGGCCATTATAGCCAACTGGACTGAAGGCAAATGTGGCTCAGCTGCAACAGTAGGGTGTATGCAACCCCCATGCGAGACACCCTACTGAGTCTGGTTCTGGTGAACAGGGGACATTGAACTACAGGACATTGCAAGATCCCTGTTCATAAGGGAACTACATTCAAGATCAGGAGATATGGCTGAGTTTCTTAAAGCACAGAAACAAACACAGAGAGTTAGACAAAATGAGGAGAAAGAGGAATATGTCCCAAAAGAAAGCACATGGCAAACCACAGCAAAAGAACTAAATGAAACAGGGATAAGCTATGTGCCTGATAAAGAATTCAAAGAATTGGTCATAAAGATACTCACTGGAGTTAAGAAAAGAGTTGAGCATCTCAGTGAGACCTTCAACAAAGAGATTACAAATATAAAAAGGGACCAACAAGAGATAACAAACTCAATAACCAAAATTAAAAATTCAGTAGAGGGAATCATATCAGATTAGAAAGGACAAAGGAATAAATCAGTGAGCTGGAAGACAAGGTAATGAAAGCAATCGAGGTGAACAATAAGAAAAAAAGAACACTAAAAAATAAGAATAGGTTAAAGTAACTCAACAACCATCAAACATAATAACATTGATATTATAAGGATCCCAGAAGGAGAAAAAAGAAAGAAAAAGGCCAAGAATTCATCTGAAGAAGTGAAGCTGAAAATGTCCTTAATCTGGAAAGACAATAGAAATTCAGATCCAGGAGGCACAAAGTCCCTAAAACAATCAACCTACGGAAGTCCACACCAGGATACATAATAATTAAATGGTGAAAAGTAAAGATAAAGACAGACTTTTAAAACAGTAAGAGAAGGGGCGCCTGGGTGGCTTAGTCGGTTAAGCGTCCGACCTTCTCTTAGGTCATGATCTCGCGGTTCGTGGGTTCGAGCCCCGCGTCAGGCTCTGTGCTGACTGCCGGCTCAGAGCTTGGAGCCTGTTTCGGTCTGTGACTCCCTCTCTCTCTGACCCTCCCCTGCTCATACTGTCTCTCTCTTTCTCTCTCCTAGAAATAAATTTAAAAAAAAATTAAAAAAATAAAATAAAATAAAACAGTAAGAGAAAATAAATAGTTACATACAAGGGAAACACTCTATCAGTGGATTTTTCAGCAGAAACTTTCCAAGCCAGAAATGAGTGACATGACATATTCAAAATACTAAAAGGAAAAAAGTCTGCAAACAAGAATACTTTATTCAGCAAGGCTATCATTCAGAATAGAAGCAGAGCTAAAGGGTTTTCCAGACTAACAAAAGTTAAAGGAATTCATCACTACTACGTCAGCCTTCCAAGAAATATTAGTGGGAATTCATTGAGTGGAAAGAAAAGACCATAAACAGGAATAAGAAAATTAGGAAAGGAAAAAAATTTCTCACAGGTACATGCAAATATGAAAAAAGCAGTAGATTAATCACGTATAAAACCAAAATAGAAGTTAAAGGGAAAAAAAGTAAAATTAATTATATCTGTAAACATCAGTGAAGGAATTCACAAAATCAAAGGGTATAAAGTATGGCAGCATATGCATAAAACATGGCAACGAGAAAGTAAAAATTTAGTACATTTAGATTGTGTTCAAACTTAAGCAACCATCAACTTAGTATGCACTGCTATATTTATAAGATGTTATATATGAGCCTAATGATAACTACAAATCAAAGACTTGGGATAGATACACAAAAATAAATAAATAGAAAGGAATTTAAACATATCACTAAAGAAAGTAATCCAATCATAAGGTTAAGAGAGAAACAAAATAAAGGAACAGAGAAAAACTATATAAAAACTACCATAAAACGAGTAACAGAATGGCAGTAAGTACATATCTATCAATAATTACTTTCAATATGAAAGGACTAAATGCTCCAATCAAAAGATATAGGGTAACTGAATGGATAATAATGCAAGAAGCATCTATATGCTATCTACAAGAGACTCATTTCAGACCTAAGGACACATGCAATTTGAAAGTGAAGGGATAGAAAAAATATTTACCATGCAAATATTTTCATCAAAGTGAAAACAAACCTGGAGTAGCAAAACTTATATTGGACAAACTGGACTTTAAAACAAAGTCTTTTACAAGAGACAAAGAAGGACACTACATAATGATAAAGGGAACAATTCATTAAGAAGATTTAATAATTATAAATATATATGCACTCAACATGAAAGCACCTACAAACATAAATCAACTATTAACAGACAAGAAATTGATAGTAATACAATAATAATAGGGGACTTTAACACCCTACTTACCTCAATGGATAGCTCATCCAGGAAGAAAAACCAACAAGGAAACAATGGTTTTGGGTGACAAATTGGACCAGATGGATTTAACAGATAATATTCAGAACATTCCATCCAAAAACTTGGAATACATATTCTTTCAAGTGCACATGGAATGTTCTCCAGAATAGATCAGTGTTAGGCTACAAAACAAGTCTCAATAAGTTCAAAAAGATTAAAATAATAGCATGCATCTTTTCCAACCACAACTGTATAAAACTAGAAATTAATCACAAGAAAAGTTCTTAAAGAACACCAATATATGGAGGCTAAATAATATCCTACTAAACAACTAATGGGTCAACCAAAAAATCAATAAGAAAAAATATTTAGAGACAAAGAAAATTAAAACACAAGGTCCAAAATCTTTGGGGTGCAGGAAAAGTTGTTCTAAGATGGAAGATTATAGCAATACAGGCTTACCACAATAAATAAGAAAAATCTCAAATAAAATAAGTAGGCTAAAGGAGCTAGAAAAAGAAGAGCAAAGCCAAAAGCCAGTGGAAGGAAATAACAAATCTTAAAGCAGAAATAAACAAAATAGAGACTGAACAAACAAACAAACAAACAAAAACAGATCAGTGACACCAGGAACTACTTCTTTCAAAATATAAATAAAATTGATAAACCTTTAGCCAGATTCATCAGAGAGAAAGAGAACTTAAATAAATAGAATCAGAACTGAAAAAGGAGAAATAATATCTGACATGTTAAAAATACAGAGTTATAAGAGAATACTATGAAAAATTGTATGCTAATAAATTGGACAACTGAGAAGAAATACATACATTCCTAGAAACATATAACCTCCCAAAACGGAATCAATTAAAATTAAAACTTTAAACAGATCAATTAGTTGCAATGAAGTTGAATTATTAATCAAAAATTTACTGACAAACAAAATTTCAGGATTAGATGGCCTCACAGGTGAATTCTACCAAACATTCAGAGAAGAGCGAATACCTACTCTTTTCAAAGTATTAAAAAGAAAAAAAAAGAACATAAAGGAAAGCTTCCAAGTTTATCCTACAAGGTGAGAATCACCCTGATACCAAAACCATAGACTCTATAAAAAAGAGAGAAAACTACAGGTTAAAATCTCTTATATAGATGCAAAAAGTCCTCACCAAAATATTAGCAAGCCAAATCCAACAATATGTAAAAAAAAATCATTAACCATGATTAAGTGGGACTTACTCCAGGGATACAAGGGTGGTTAGATATTCACCAATCAATAGGATACATCATATCAGTAAGAGAAAAAATGACAACTATATGATCATCTCAACAAATGCAGAAAGAGCATTTGACAAACTACAACATCCATTCATGATAAAACTATCAACAAAATAGATTTAGAGAAAACATACCCCAACATAATAAAAGCCATTATTTAAAAACTCACAGTTGACATCAATTGTGAAAAATGAGAGATTTTTTTCTAAGATCAGGAACAAGACAAGGATGTCCACTCTCACCACTTTGATTATCAACATAGTAGTGGACGTCCTACAACAACAAGATAAGAAGAAGAAATAAAAGGCAACCAAATTGATAAGGAAGAAGTAAAACTGTCAGTATTTGCAGATAAGATGATATTATACATAGAAAACCCTAACCACTCCAGCAAAAAAATACTAGAACTGATAAATGAATTCAAGAAAGTCTCAGGAAACAAAATTAACGTACAGAAATCTGTTGCCTCATACACTAATAATGAAGAAGCAGAAAAAGAAATTAAGAAAACAATCCCATTTATGATTACCACAAAAGAATAAAATACCTAGGAATAAATTTTACCAAAGAAGTAAAAGATCTGTACTCTGAACACTGTAAAACATTGATGAAAGCAATTGAAGATGATACAAATGGAAAGATAGTCCATGCTCATGGATCTGAAGAACTAATTTTGTTAAGATGGCCACACTACCAAAGCAAGCTATAGATTTAATATAGTTTATATAAAAATATCAATAAGCTTTTTTCACAAATAGAAAAAAATACGAAAATTTGTATGGAACCACAAATATCCCAAATAGACAAAGCAACCTTGAAAAAGAATAAAGCTGGAGGTATCACAATTCCAGATTTCAAGATGTACTACAAAGATGAAGTAATCAAAACAGTATGGTACTGAGGCAAAAATTATACACATACATCAATAGAACAGAATACAGAGTCCAAAAATAAACCCGCACTTTTATGGCAAATTAATCTACACTGAAGGAGGCAAAAATATATGAGGAAGACAGACCCAGCAAATAATGCTGGAAAAGCATGCAAAATTATAAAACAGGACCACTTTCTTACACCATACACAAAAATAAACTCAGAATCAATTAAAGCCTTAAATGTGAGACCTGAAAGCATAAAACTCCTAGAAGAAAACATAAACAGTAATTTCATTGACATCAGCCATAGGAATATTTTTCTAGATATATATCCTGAGGCAAGGGAAAACAAAAGCAATATTAAACTATTGGGACTACACCAAAATAAAAAGCATTTACTAAAAAAAATAAATCAATAAATTGACAAGGTAAGAAAAGGAGCAAGAAGATGGAGGCAGAGTAGGAGGACCCCAGGGTTGACTCATCCCACAGAACACAACTATATAACTATCAAATCATTCTAAATACCATAGAAATTTACCTGAAGATTGAGAACAAAGTCCACAATTAAAGGGAGAGAAGAGGCCACTTGGAAGAAGGTAGGAAATACAGAGTATGGTTTAGGGAAGAAATGGATCACAAGTGTGGAGAGGAGGGAGTCATGGTTCTGAGGGAGGGAGAGAGAGAGAGGGAGAGAGAGAGAAACACATAGGGGAATGCACTAGGAGAAAGTTTCTCCAAAGTCAAATGCTCCGAAAATGAAAGGGGCTGAGTTTTACAAGTTATTGCAACCAGTGGTGCTTAACATCTGGAGTAGAAAACTACTCAGCAGACTTGGCTGAGATAAAGCCTGGAGAGCATTGTGTTGCTCCTGGAGAGAAAGCAGGTAAATAACACTGGGACAGACAGCCTGGAAATAAAGACCTGAAGAGTGCCTGGGGCACACAATAAGGAGATTAGTCAGAAACATTCGTGAAGAGATCTCTCTGGGAACAAAGAAGTGGACTAGCGCCTTTCCCCTCCACCAACTCTCAGCATAAATACAGAGCCACCTGCAAGAAGCAGCATTATTACTGAAACAGGCTGCTGAAGTTACTTACACCAAGTACCACCCTCTTGTACTCTTGTGGAACTGCTCTTCTCAGTAATTCTTACCTCAGTCCCAGCATAGTGGGCCCTTCCCCACAGAAGACCAGCACAAAACCCTGCCAACACCACATCTCCCAAAGTTTTTCAGGGTGTCAGTTCCAGTGGAGGTGGTTATGGGTCTCAATTCTCAATCACCTACTTAAAACTCACCATATCCCGGCCAGGGACCAAATATTGCCCACAGCAGGCAAGGAGACCTTCTGCAGATTACTGGCCTGAAGAATAGAGCAGCCAGAACACCACAGCAGAGTTCACACAGCTCATGCCAGAAACACTTCCTGGAGCATCAGCCCCTGGGCACTACATGACCTCTTTTTCATAAGACCATTACTTTCAGGAGCAGAAGACATGACACAAGCAGGCTTTTCTGACACAGGAAGAAGGTAGAAACATCTTGACAAAATGCCAAGATGGAGGAATTCATCCCAAATGAAAGTTCAAGATAAAACCATAACCAGGGATCTAAGGAGAACAGATATAAGTAATATGCCTGATGGAGAATTTAAGGCAACTATCATAAGGATACTCACCAGACTTGAGAAAAGATTGAAGACATCAGACATCAGTGAGACCCTTACCACAGAGGTAAAAAAAAAAAAAAAGTTAAAAAAGACTTAATCAGTGATAAACACTGCAATAAATGAGATTAGAAACACATTTAGTGCAATGAACAGCAGGCTGGAAGAAGTAGAGAAATGAATTAATGATCTAAAAAACAAAGTAATGGAAAGCAATGCTGCTGAACAAAAGAGAGTAAAAATAATTATGAAAAACAAGAATAGACTTAGGGAACTCAGTGACTCCATCAAACTTAATATTCATAGTATAGGACTTCCAGAAGAAGAGAGAAAAGAGGGAAGAAAATATATTTGAAGAAATAATACCTGAGAATTTGTCTAATCTGGAGAAGGAAACAGATATCCAGATCCAGTAGGCATAGAGGACTCCCAACAAAATAAGCAAAAGCGGGCCAACACCAAGGCATGTTGTTATTAGATTTGCAAAATATGGTGATAAAGAAAAAAATTTTAAAGCAGCAAGATAAAAGAAGTCATTAACAGACAAGGAAAAACCCAAACAACAAACTGGATATTTCTCCATAGAAACTTGGCAAGTCAGAAGGGAGTGCCTTGATATCAAAGTGCTGAATGGGGAAAATCTGCACCCAATACCCTACCCAGCAAAGTTAGCATTCAGAATAAAAGAAGAGAAAAGAGTTTGCCAAATAAACAAAAACTAAAGGAGTTTGTGATCATTACACCAGTCCTGCAAGAAATATTAAAGGGGACTCTTTGAGTAGAAAGGAGAGAAAAAAAGTGACAGTAAAAAGGCAGGAAGCATAAAAATAGTAAAATGATATTTCTGTAAAAATCAGTCAAGTCACAAAAAAGATACAAAATATAATAACATACCTAAAACATGGCGAGAAAAAAATGTGTTCAAATTTGAATGACTACCGACTTAACATAGACTGTTATTTGCAAGTTAGGTTATATGCAAACCTAATGGTAACCATATATCAAATACCACTAATAATCATGTGAAGAATAAAGAGAAAGAAATTCAAATATGTCACTAAACAAAATCAGCAAAATATGAAATGCAAGAAAGGATTAGAAAATCTCCAGAAACAACCACAAATCAAGTAACAAAATGTCAATAAATTCATATCTATCAATTACTTTGAATGTAAAGGGTATAAATGCTCCAATCAAGATACATAGCATTTTTGGAATGGAAAAAAAAAACCCCACCTATATAGTCCCTATAAGAGACTCATTTTAGACCTAAAGACACCTGCAGATTGAATGTGAGGGGATGGAGAAACATTTATTACACAAATGGACGTCTAAAGAAAACCACAGTAGCAATACTTATCCCAGACTAACTAGACTTTAAACAAGGACTGAAACAAGAGACAAAGAAGAGGACTATATAATCATAAAGGAGACAATCCAGAAGAAGAAATAAAAGTTAGGAATATTTATGCACCCAACATGGCCTATCCAAATATATAAAACAATTAATAACAAACATAAAGGAATTAATTGGTAATAAAACAATAATAGTAGGGGGCTTTAACTTTTCACTTACAGCAATGGACAGATTATCTAAGCAGAAAATAACAAAGGAAACAATGGCTTTGAACAATGCACTGGACCAGATGGACTATACAGATAATATTCAGAACATTCCATTCTAAGACGGCAGAATATACATTGTTTTCAAGTGCACAAGGAACATTCTTCAGAATAGATCACGTATTGGGCCACAGTACAGGCCTTAACAAATTCAAGGTGATCAAAGTCATACCATGCAACTTTTCTGATCAAAACACTATCATACTGTGAAACCTGGAGCTAGTTCTTTGAAAAAAATAATATTGATAAACCTCTAGCCAGACTTATCAAAAAGAAAAGAGAAAGGACCCATATAAATAAAATCACAAATGAGAGAGGAGAAATAAAAGTCAACACCACAGAAATATAAACAATATAAGAGAATATTATTAAATATATGCAACAAATTAGACAATCTAGA
Organism: Crocuta crocuta; assembly: GCF_008692635.1. NCBI lineage: Eukaryota > Metazoa > Chordata > Mammalia > Carnivora > Hyaenidae > Crocuta > Crocuta crocuta. The sequence goes on from NW_027531318.1 coordinate 3,107,158, forward strand.
AGAAATGGATAAATTCCTAGAAACATATAATAGAAATTCTATAGAAAGAAAATTTCTATAAAAAACTTGAACAGACCCATAACCAGGAAAGAAATTGAATCAGTAATAAAAACAACTCCCAATAAACAAAAGTCTAGGGCCAGATGGCTTCCCAAGGGAATTCTACCAAACAGTTAAAGAAGAGTTAAAACCTATTCTCAAACTATTCCAAAAAATTTAAAAGGAAAGCTTCCAAGTTCATTCTATGAGGTCAGCATAACACTGATACCAAAACCAGATAAAGACACCTTAAAAAAAGAGGCCTATAGGCCAATATCCCTAAGAATACAAATGCAAAAATTCTCAATAAAATACTAACAAACTGAATCCAATAATACATTAAAATAAGCATTCAACACAATCAAGTGGGATTTATTCCTGCATTGCAAGGGGTAGTTCAATATTTGTAAATGAATGAACATGATATATCACATTTAAAAAAGAAAAGTCATTTCAATAGATGCAGAAAATACATTTGACAAAGCCCAACATTCATTGTGATAAAACCCCTCAAAAAGTAGGTTTAGAGTGAAAATACCTCAACACAATAAAGGTATCATTTTCAACGTGGAAAACCTGAGACTATTTCCTCTATGGTTAGGAACAAGACAGAGATGTCCAGAGATGGAAGTCCTAACCACTGCAATCAAACAACAAAAAGGAATAAACGTCATCCAAAAATTAGTAAGGAAGAAGTAAAACTTTCACTATTTGCAGATGAGATAGCACTATGCACAGAAAAGATTCCACCAATAAACTATCAATTAGAACTGATAAACGAATTCAGAAAAAATAAACTGATATCACTTAGAACTGATAAATGAATTCACTAAAGTCACAGGATACAAAATCAATGTAAAGAAATCTGTTGCATTGCTATATACCAATAATGAAGCCAAAGAAAGAAAATTAAGAAAACCATTCCATTTACAATTGTACCAAATACAATAAGATACCTAGGAATGAATAAATGTAATCAAAGAGGTGAAAGACATGTACTCTAAAAACTATAAAACACTGATGAAAGAAATTTAGATTACACAAATAAGTGGAAAAACACTGCATGTTAATGACTGGAAGAAGAACTATTGTTAAAATGCTGTACCACCCTAAGAAATCTACATGTATCATACAAACCCTACAAAATACCACCAGCATTTTTCAGAGTGAGTACAATCCTAAAATTTGTATGGAACTAATAAGACCCTGAATAGCCAAAGCAAAATTGAAAACAAAAAAGCCAGAGGTATCACAATTCTGGGCTTCAAGTTGTATTATGAATCTGTAGTGATCAAAACAGTATGATACTGTCACTAAAATAGTCACACAGATCAATGGAACAGAATAGAAAACCTAGAAATGAACCCACAACTATATGGTCAATAATCTTTGACAAAGCAGGAAAGAATATCCAATGGGAAAAAAGATATCTCTTCAACAAATGGTGTTAGGAAAACTGGATGGCAGCATGCAAAAGAATGAAACTGTACCAATTTATTATACCATACATTAAAATAAATTCAAAATGAATTAAGTATCAAAATGTAAGACCTGAAACCATAAAAATCCTACAAGGAAACACAGGCAGTAACCTCTTTGCCACTGGTCAGCAACTTCTAAAGATTTTTGAAAATGATATATCAGATGAAGGGTTAGTATCCAAAATATATAAGAAACTTAATGAAACTCAACACACAAAAATGAATAACCCAATTTAAAAATGGGCAGAAGATATGAACAGCCACAACAGACACATGAAAAGAAGCCCAACATTACTTATCATCAGGGAAATTCAAATAAAAACTTCAGTGAGATATTTCCTGTCAGTATAGCTAAAATCAACAACACAAGAAACAGCAGGCGTTGGTGAGGATGTGGAGAAAGGGGAATCCTCTTGCACTGTTGGTGGGAATGCAAACTGGTACAACCACTATGGAAAACAGTATGGTAGTTCCTCAAAATGTCAAAAATAGAACAACCCTATGATCCAGCCATTGCAGTAGTAGGTTATTTACCCAAAGAATACAAAAATATTAATTTAAAGGGTGACATGCACCCCAATGTTTATAACAGCCTTATCTGCAAAAGACAAATTATGGATACAGCCCAAGTGTCCATTGACTGATGAATGGATAAAAAAGATGTTGTATATACATAAAATTGAATATTATTTAGTCATAAAAATGAATGAAATCTTAACATTTGCAACAACATAGATGGAGCTAAAGAGTATTACGCTAAGCGAACTAAGTCATCAGAGAAAGACAAACACTATGATTTTCTTTCATATGTAAAACTTAAGAAACAAAATAAATGAGAAAAAGAGAATGTGAAAAACCCAGAAATAGACTGTTAACTATAGAGAACAAATGGATGGTTACCAGAGGGAAGGTGGGTGGAAGATGAGTTAAGTAGGTGATGGGGGTTAAGGAGTGTACTTGTGATGAGCACCAGTCACGTACGGAAGTGTTCAATCACTATATTGTATACCCGACACTAACATAACACTGTATGTTAACTAACTGGTGTTTAAATAATATTTTTAAATGACAAGGCCACCTACTGAATGGGAGAAGATATTTGCAAACTCAATAAATGGTTAATATGCAAAATATATTAAAAACTTACACAACTCATACCACAAATAATCTAATTAAAAATGGACAGAAGACCTGAATATACATTTTTCCAAAGAAGGGGTCAACAGACACATGAAAAGATGCTCAACATCACTACTCATCAGGGAAATGCAAAATCAAAGTAAAATGAGACATCACTTCACTGTCAGATGACTAAAATAAATAAAAAAATAACAAGTGTTGGTGAGGATGTGGAGAAAAAGCAACCTTCATGCACTGTTGGTAGGAATGCAAATGGGTGCAACCACTATGGAAAAAACAGTATGGAATTCCCACAAAAAAATTAAAAATAGATTAACCATATAATCCACTAACTACACTACTAGGTATTTACCTAAACAAAACAAAAACACTAATTTGAAAAGATACATGCACTCCTATGTTTATTGCAGCATTATTTACAATAGCCAAGATTTAGAAGTAACCCACATGTCCATCCATAGATAAAGAAGTGTATGTATGCAATGGAATATTACTCAGCTGTGAAAAAGAATGAAATCTTGCCATTTGTGACAACATGAAAGGACCTAGTGGTATTATAAGTAAAATAAGTTAGTCAGAGAAAGACAAATAACGTATGGTTCCTTTCACAGGCAGAATTTAAGAAACAAAACAAATGAACAACAAGAAAGAAAGAGACAGACCCGAGGCGCATGGGTGGCTCAGTCAGTTAAACATCAAACTCTTGGTTTTGTCTCAGGTCATGATCTCATGATTCATGAGATCAAGCCCCACATTGGCAGGGGGAGGCTGTCAGTGTGTAGTCTGCTTGGGATTCTCTCTCTCTCTCTCTCTCTCTCTCTCTCAAAATAAATAAATAAATAACTTAAAAAAATAGACAATAAAGCAGAAGCTTCAATACAGAGAACAAACTGAAGGGGATTATGAGTACACTTATCTTAATGAGCACTGAGAAATGTATGGAATCATTGAACCATTATATTGTACACCTGAATCTAGTATAACACTGTATGTTAATTATACTTCAGTGAAAAGAAATGTTCTCAATGTGAGCTGTGGGTGTGCTGTAATGTTTGATCTGAGGTCGGGAAGAGCCTCTAAAATAAAGTCCTTCTTAAGCCATAAATCATATGCTCTCATCCTGCCCCTTTTTTCTCACTTTCTCCTGGTTCCTTTCTGTAAGCAGTTAAATATGCGTATATCTTTTATATTGTAAATTTGTATCTATCTATCCCATCTCACCTCTTCCAGCTATTACCCCACTCTTCTCCTCTTCCTAATGCTTCATATGTGGTCTACACAGATGGTCCATATTTTCCCACCTCTAGTCATTCTTTATATCACAGAAATATGGTTTCTATTATAACCATTCCACTGAAATAAAATGTCCTCACCAAAGGCATGAACAACTTTGTTCTAAAATGCAATTCATCCATTTCAGTTCCTTATTTACCCACTTTCTCTTCCTTCTTCTTGAAACACAGTTGCGTTAGGTTCTGTGATATCTTTCTATCTTGGTTTCCTTTGCCCTCCCCTGGCCACTTCTTGGTTTTCCTTCTAGACCTCTTTGTCCTTTAGATGATAATGTTTAGGGGTTTGATCCAAGGCTCTCTTTCCTCCCACTACATACTGTCCCTGGAAAATTTCCTTGGTTCATCTACCATCTTGTAGTAATAATTCTCAAATATATTTGCAATTTATATCCATCTCCTAGAGTACAGACCAATATTGCCAGCTGTCTACTGGTCATCTCACAATAGACTTTAAACCATAGTGCTGAACGAAATTTCCATTTCTCCATTACATGTCTTCATCACTCACTCCCATCAACTCTTACTTGTGCTCCTAGTATCAACACATGGTGCCAACATCAATGCAGCTAGAATCCAGGAGTCAGCTTGATTCCTCAGCCTCCTTTACTTACCTTATTCAATAATCTAAAAGTTCTAACTCTGAATTTTCCATAAATCCGTCTTCTTTTCTCCATCCCCAAAGCTCCTTTCCTAATTTAGACCACCATCATTACATGTCCAAATTACTACAGCAGCCTCCTAAAAGGCCTCTGCCTCTGGTCTTACCAATCATTTCTCTACTCTGCTCTCCAAGTGACATTTTTAAAAATACTAAACCAGGGGCACCTAGGCGGCTCAGTCAGTTCAGCATCTGACTTCAGTTCAGGTCATGATCCCCTGATTCTGGGCTCAAGACCTGCATCAGGCCATGTGCTGACATCTTAGAACCTGGAAACTGCTTTGGATTCTGTCTCCCTCTTTCTCTACCCCCTCCCCAGCTCGTTCTCTCTCTCTCTCTGAAAAATAAAATAAAACCACTGAAAATTTTTTAAAAATACAAACCAATCATGATACAGTATTATTTAAATCATTCAATGTTTTTCCTAGTACTACCAGTAAAAAAACCAAAAAAGTTCAAAGTCCTTAAACAGTTTACAAAATCAACCAAACATGGTTCCAATATATCTCTAGCCCTGTCTCTTTCTTCCTACCCTATTTTGTTAGAGTGAAAATCTTTTACCTCCCCAATCATTCCACATTCTTGTTTGCTCCCAGGCTTTCATGTACGCTGTTTCCCTGTATCTCTAAGCAGCTGATCCTCAAGTGCATCCTATAGGTGCTCTATTTTTTATTCTAATGTGGCTCTTGCATTGTTTATAATTCCTTGGCTATCTTCATATTTTCACTAAACTGTGAACTCTAGGGGGACTGGGATTATGCCTCTACTCTATAAGAACATAATAAATACTTGATAAATATGTGTTGAACATGTAAATGAATAAACACCAGGCACACACCTGATTGGCTGCTAATTAAATCATTCTTACTTCAGTAGGAAATTTGCTTAGTTAGATTTCCCATCTACCAACTGTGCTCTTAACCATTATTCTTATGCCTTCCAAAATCTTTGAAAAGGTTCTTTAATATGTACTCAGCACTTTGAAATAGTGAGATAAATACTCCTAGCAAGGTGGCCTATTTTAAATAAGATCTGGGTCTGGCTTCGCAGCACAAAATGAGCTGCCGTTACTGCAGTGATGTCATTAATGGTCATTTGTTGCAAGCACTGAAATTTACTGCTAGTGGGGAAGGAAGTCACCAAGTACATTCAAGGCCAGATTCAAACAAATGCTTGCTGTTTGCAGGGATCAGTGGAAGACTCTGTTTCACATGCTTTATTCTCAATAACTCATGCACAATTATTGCCACGTTTGGAAAAGTAAGCAAATCAATACAAGAAGTTACCATACTTCCTCCCTAGTCGTAACATAAGCTCGTGATTGCACTGGTTAGAAAACACTCCTTGTTGATAGTCAAACAGCATTTTTTTAATGAAATTTTACACAAAGGCAGTAGCAATGTTAGCTTTTCACTTGTGATTGCCAGCTTTTTCACAAAAGAGGTGGCAAAAGTAAAAGACATTCCAGATTATTAGGGGGAGTTCATTTGAAGGCAAGGGAATATTAAATTTAGGCTTAACAAATAAAAGGACCTTTGGCAGAGTTGGATCAGGCATCCAGATAACCTCTACTTCTCATTGTACAATGTTCTGAGTTCAAACGGATGACAAGGGCATGCAGCTAGACATTTTAGGCACCGTATTTTAATGTGCTTGTTGTCACTGGCACAATAGTGACTGTGCATATGCATTCTTGTTTTGGCATGAGCACCAGGAGAAACCTCTTTAAAATACAAGGTTAACACCACATAAATATGACTCAAGATCTGGAGGATAATCTTTAGGTAGAAAGGTTATTCAGTGCATGAAAAGGAATCCTATCACTTTAAAGCAACAGCATTTATAATGCACATTCCTTGCAAAAGAAAATGATGTTAAGTTCAGGATTTCAGTTGAATCCCCTAGGGAAGGGATGCCCCCCAAACCCACATGCTAGAACAGGTTTTAGGTTTAATTCCCCCAGTGTTTTTCTTCAAACTAATGAGCTATAAACTTTATTTTTCCCCTTTACTTCTCATTTTTGAAAAGGGACAGTAATATTTTTCTTTAGGACTGGAAGGCTAATTAGCTAATGTTTGCCAAGTACCATGAATATGGAGAGGCCCATATTAAGTCCAGACTTATAACTATTATCATCACAAAATTCAAATTAGCTCTGAAATTTAGATTTGATGACTCAGGAGTCCACATTCAGGATTCTAGTTCGATTGTATCTGAAAACAATCAAACCAAGTCCCACCGTGATTCACATTCTCAGTATTTAGGGGCTCAGCATGACTGTATCCCTAATCATGCATAACAATAAAAATTAAACTGTATTCCTACTGATAATTTAGAAAACAATTGATAAAAGGGATCCCAAAAAGCTTTGCCTGTGTTGCCTCCAAGGCCCAATCCGTGCAAAGTTAGCCTGAGGAGAGAGCCCCGCCAGATAGATGGTGGTGCAGACCAAAGGCAGTAGATGCAGACTGGCCGCTGGAGTGCCAATTATACCAGATAAAGCAACTCGTAAATCACAGTGCTGTATACTAAAAAATTCAGTAGGAAAGAAACCAAATCAGGCAACTATCTTCAGCCCTACTTCCTCAAAGAACCTTTCCTGTGCACCATTTTTCACACTGATCTGTCATCAATTTTTAAAATATTTATTGAAGAAAGTTATTCACTATATGTTTCCTGTAAATGTCCTTTATCAGGTTGAGAAATTTCTCTTCTAGTCTTAGTTTGCTGAGAGTTTGGTTTTGTTTTAATGTTCTTTTTATTTATTTTTGGAAGAGATAGACAGAGCATGAGCAGGGGAGGGGCAGAGACAGAGGGAGACACATAATCTGAAGCAGGCTCCAGGGTCTGAGCTGTCAGCACAGAGTCCGATGGGCTTGAACTCATGACCATGAGATGATGACGTGAGCCAAAGTCAGAGGCTTAACCGACTGAGCCACCTAGGCACCCCAATTTATGGTTTCTTTTAATGGGCAATGGATGTTGCATTTTTGTCAAGTGCTTTATTTGTGTCCATTGAGATTATTGTTTTGGGTTTTTGTTTTGTTTTGTTTTAGTTTATTAATATGATGAATCACATTGCCTTTACAATGCTAAATCAACATTCCTGAGATAAATCTTACTTGGTCAATTTATTTTTAAGTATTATATATTATGTATAAACACATATTTATGTATAATTTTTTATAAAATTACTTCTATATATCGTTGGATCTGATTTGCTAAAATTCTGTGTAGAATTTTGTACGCATGTTCTTTAGGGATATTGTACAGCTTTTCTTGGACTGTCATTTTTTGCTTTTGGTGTCAGGGTAATGCTGGCCTCATAAAATAAGTTGGAAAGTATTCTCTCCTTTTCTGAAAGACTTTGTGTAGAATTAGAATTATTTCCTCCTTAAATATTTAGTAGAGTTCTCAAATGAAGCTATCTGAGCCTGGAACTTTCTTTGTAAAAAGGTTTTTAACAACACACCCAATTTATTTAATAGATATATTTAGTTTCCAGTGATCTATTTCCCAATCATCCTTTTATTGTTTCTAACTTTTTAAAAAATTTTTTTAATATTTTATTTCTGAGAGAGAGAGAGACAGTGTAAGCAGGGGAGGGTCAGAGAGAGAGGGAGATACAGAATCTGAAACAGGCTCCAGGCTCTGAGCTGGCTGTCAGCACAGAGCCCGATGTTGGGCTCGAACCCATGAACCGTGAGGTCATGACGTGAGCCGAAGTCAGACACTTAACCTACTGAGCCACCCAGGGGCCTCTGTTTCTAAATTTTTTTAATAATAGAGAGCATAGTTTATGTTACTCAGATCCTTTTAAGTTTATTGACACTTTTTTGTGAGAGAATGTAATTTATCTTGGTAAGTATACCATGCGCACTTGAAAAGATTGTTTACTTTAAGTTGTTGGCTGAAGTGTTCTACAGATGTCAATTAGATCAATTGGTGGTAGTGTTTTTCGAATCTTCTATATCCTAACTAATCTTCTGTCTACTTGTTCTACCAATTATTAAGAGAAGATTGTAAAAACCTCTGATTATAAATGTAGGCTTATCTATTTCTCCTGTACCTCTCTCAGTTTTTGCTTCATGAATTTTGAAGTCCTTCTATTATAAGCATAAATATTTAGAATTATTTTGTCCTCTGGATTAATTATCCCCTTTATTATTATGAAAGGACATTTTTTCTTTTCTTAATGTTTATTTATTTTTGAGAGAGAGAGAGAGAGAGACAGCATGAGCAGGGTAGGGGCAGAGAGAGAGAGAGAGACACAATATCTAAAGCAGCCTCCAAACTCTGAGCTGTTATCACAGAGCTATTCGAATTCATGAGCTGTGATAACATGACTTGAGTGGAAGTCAAACACTTAACCAACTGAGCCACGCAGATGACCCTTAAAGGATCTTTTTCCTCTCCCTGTTAATGTCCTTTGCCTTGAAATATACTTTGTCTAATACTGGTATAACTACTCTAACTTTATGAAAATTCATTTTTGCACAATATACTTCCATGGTCTTTTTAAAATTTTAATCTGTGCCTTTATATTTAAATATGTGTTTCAAGGCACCTGGGTGGCTCAGTTGGTTAAACATCCAACTTTGGCTCAGGTCATGATCTCACAGTTTGTGGGTTTGAACCCTGCCTCGGGCTCTGGGCTGACAAGTCAGAGCCTTGCAGCCCACTTCAGATTCTGTGCCTTCCTCACTCTTTGTCTCTCCCCTGCTAATGCTCTCTCTCTCTCTCTTTCAAAAATAAATATACATACATACATACATACATACATACATACGTGTGGGGTGCCTGGGTGGCTCAGTTGGTTAAGTGTCTGACTCTTGTCTGCAGCTCAGGTTATGATCTCACGGTGGTAAAAGTGAGCCCATGTGGGGCTCCATCCTGGGCTTGGAGCCTGCTTACTTAAGATTCTCTCCCACTCACTCTGCTTCACCCATATGTGCGTACTTCTCTCTCAAAAGAACAAATTAAATAAAGGAATGAATGAATGAACAAGTAAATAAATAAATAAAATGTGTTTCTTTAAGCAACATTTAGTTGGGTCTTGCTTACTTTATAATATAATGGCTTCTGCCTTTCAAGTAGGAGATGTGCAATTTAAATGTGCTATTTTACATTTGATGTAAATATCATACAGACAAATGTAGATCTACAATCTTGCTATTTTTTTCTATTTGTTCCATCTGCTCTTTGTTCCCTTTTCCTTCTTTTTATGCCACATTTTTGATGAACTGCATACTTTTTTCGATAATTCCATTGTATATCTTCTAATAATTTTAGGTGCTTCCTCACCCCTCCCCCACCCTCCACCCTGGCTTCAGATAATTTCCTCAAATGCATCATCTATTCAAAACTCAGATCTTCGGCACACCTCCAGAATTCTCTCTTTCTGTTTCCCGCTGTCTCATAGCAGCATGGTACCAGTCTTGTGAATTCTAGCTACGTTGGTCTCCCTGCACTCTCAGCTCCATTTCTTCAACTCAGTGAGACTACCAGACTGCCTGAGTTCCCATCCCCTACACAGTGGCTTGTATGTAAGTAAGCTTGGGCAGTAGCTGGGGCGATCATAAGGCTTACCTCACTTCTCTGCCATCCCTCAGGAATCACTATCCTTTGTTGTCCAATGTCCAATGTCTTGAAAACTTTTGTTTTGTATGTTTGGCCTATTTTTATTTTTTGTTTTTTGTTTTCGTTTGTTTGTTTGTGGGTTTTTTGGTTGTTTCAAGCAGGAGGGTAAATTCACTTCCTTTTACTCTATCTTGGCCAGAGGCAATTCTGGGTAGAAGGTGATATTGACAATCATGATTTATCCTGGTGCAAATTGGACATGTTTTAAAACATGAATCTGAAGATTTTCTGAAACTTTTCATAAAATGACCTAAAATGCTTAAGAAAGTTGGTTGAGACATTTTCTTATGTTAATTAGCTCCAAAATTTATAGCACCATTAAAATATTAAAGCAAAATAACCCAGAAACAAATAGCTAATTCTTGCTCCAGTTTAACAATCACTACAAACACTAATGTAGCCTTTCTCTCAAGGGCTTAGTTAAAAGGAATGCCTGTTAGATTTATTTCATTTTCAGGAAAGAGAGAGATCATTATGGCCTAACAATTACCCAAGTCCCTCCTTGATTTAATCTTAGTCTACAAACACAGGTCTGTGTTTTGAAGACTATTATACTGAATGAAACACACTTATTATTGGTATTGGTGGCTAAATGTATATCCAGTGCTTGGAATATGCATCCACAAAGCTAATTTACCACCATGAGTTATCATCTGAAAATATGTCTTCCACATTAGTCTAAATAAATCCGTTTAGTACTCAAACTAACAGTTTATAAGGAAAAGATGAAGAAAACCATGTGAATTCTTATACATTTTCCATATGTCATTTTTTTAAAGGGCAGGTTTTTTTCCTGATTCTAAGGACTTGGTTTTATTTTTTTCCTGATTCTAAGAGATTTTTATAATATACCTGCTATTTTTCCTCACTTTTCCTCAAACCTTTCAGTTTTCAAGAGCATCTGATATAAACAATGCCAGTGCCCTAGATTTCTGTGTTAATGGCAATGTCTGAACATTCTCTGGAGTAATTGCTTAATGACCATCCAGCTTGTTTTTTTCTGGAAAATCAGTCCTTGCTTCTGAATCATCACATTTTCCTTTATTAATCCCTCAAATTCTTTTTTTAAAATAGTTTATTGTCAAGTTGGTTTCCATACAACACCCAGTGCTCATCCCCATAAGTGCCCTCCTCCATGCCCATCACCCCCCTCCCCCCCACACCCATCAGTCTTCAGTTTGTTCTCAGAATTCAAGAGTCTCTCATGGTTTGCCTCCCTCCCTCTCTCTCCCCCACTATTTCCCTTCTCCCCCCCGCCACGATCCTCTGTTAAGTTCCTCCTAATCCTCCTATACGTGCAAACATGTGATAGCTGTCCTTCTCTGCCTGACTTATTTCACTCAGCATTAACACCCTCAAGGTCCATCCATGTTGCTACACGTGGCCAGATTTCATTCTTTCTCATTGCCATGTAGTATTTCATTGTATAGATGAAGCACATCTTCATCCATTCATCAGTTGATGGACACTTAGGCTCTTTCCATATTTTGGCTATTGTTGAGAGTGCTGCTATGAACATTGGGGTACATGTACTCCTATGCATCAGCACTCCTATATCCCTTGGGTAAATTCCTAGCAGTTCTATTGCTGGGTCATAGGGGAGTTCTATTGTTAATTTTTCCCTCAAATTCTTTTAATCTAATATTTACATATGTGTATGTTAGATTTTAAGAATATATATGTACACATATGTATGTATGTGTGTATGTATATATGTACTATATTTATATACTTTTTTGCCTAGAAGTAATTTCCTTGATTTTGTAAGAGTTTAAGAATAAATAATTAACTGGGGCACCTGGGTGGCTCAGTTGGTGAAGCAACTGACTCTTGATTTCAGCTCAGGTCATGATCTCATGGTTCATGGTCGAGCCCCAAATCAGGTTCTGCACTGTTATCATGGAGATAGTTTGGGATTCTCTCTCTCCCTCTCTCTCTGTCCATCCCCTGCTTGCACTCTCTTGCTCTCTCAAAATAAATAAATAAACTTTAAAAAAGAATAAGTAATTAATAAATAATAAATTATTAATAAATAATACTTTGGAAAAGCAAAGACCTATTTTTATTTCCTGGGAGGAAGGGAAACACAGATTTGCCAGAGGTGGAATTCTTTTTGTGTCCCATCTGTTTGAAACCAAAAGAGGCCCCCTCAAAGTGATAAACAGCCACTGACTCTCTCCACACTATCTTTCTGGAAATCTGAACAGGATGAGTCCCACAATTTAGTCCTTAATGGTTCAATTTGCAAAACCTTAACTGACCTCAGGAATCTCCCAAAGTCTCTCTGGTTCTAGAATGTTTGCAGATCTGGCCATCCCTTGTCTCTGAACTGGCCCCTCTCCAGCTGTGTACTCTTTGTATCCCTCAACCTGCACTTGGCGTGGCTGACTGTGTCCAGCTTCTGAGAACTGATGTTAGCTGCTGCCTTGATTTTCACTTTGACCTTCCAGTGTCCATTGACATTGAGAGGGCCAATCACTATCTTGACAATGTGTCCCTCAGTTTCCTGAATTTCTTCACAAAATCTGTTTCCAATGTCCCATTTCTTTTTTATTTCTAAGTTTATTTATTTATTTAGAGAGAGAGTGAGCTTGAGTAGGGGAGGGGCAGAGAGAGAGAGAGAGAGAGAGAGAGAGAGAGAGGGAGAGAATCCCAAGCAGGCATCATGCTGTCTGTGCAGATCCTGCCATAGGGCTTGATCTCCTGAACCACATGATCATGACCTTAGCCAAAATCAAGAGGCAGATGCTTAAACAACTGAGCCACCCAGGAGTTCCTCAATGTCCCATTTCTTATTCCAACTGCACGGCACTGTTATACTGAGTCTGCCCATTTTTCCTCTTTGGCAGACGTACAGCAAAATAATGTAAGCAAGTGGCCAACGAGGTAGAAAAACTTAAAAGAACACTGAAGCATGTCCAGATAGAAGCTGCCTTCATGCTAACCTGTGTTGTGTTTACTGTGACCTTTTGCCACTAAATGGGATGAGAAAGTGAGGTGAGAATGGGGAAAATGGTGTGGAAATTGAACTGGGGCAGGAATGATGGGAAGCAAAAGAATAGATTCTAAACATCTTACAAAGAAATAACAGAAAATTGAAAGTTGAGTCAATTGAAAGGGAGGAGATTGAAGAATTGGTGAAAAAAATGAAAAAAGATATATCATCAAGGGAGTTAGAGAACTGGATGTGACAGATTTTTTTTTTTTCCCGCAGACGAAAATCATGTTTTGCTGGGACCAGATTTTGTCCATGTTAGGTATATTTCAACACTTAGTTCTGTGAAACGTCTGGTGGTACTTTTTGGTTTCTTTTTCCATACAAGTGTTTCAGTGGATGTGTGGGTTTGCTATAAGCTGCTTTCACCATGCAAAGTATTTTTCCTACAAAACTTTCCAAGGTACCACGTTTCAAAACTTTATGAGTGAATACATGGTAAACATGACGACATTGTTAGAAGATATTTTAACTGGGCAGAGAAAAGAAAACTGAGGCAGGTGCTGGAAGTTAGGCATAGACATTGCACACATTTTATATAAGGCAGAGTCTAAATGTAACATTTTTCACAGAGTGCTGCATGCCAGAGAATGGAAGATTCATGTACTGATTATTGCAAGAAATCACACATATCAAGTTTGATCTTGCAGTCCATATGTATGCAAAACACCAATCAAAATGATGGGATTCTGCTTTTGTAGACACGGCAATATTGTATGCAACTGATATCTATTTACCTCTGTACCTGCTTCATAAACAGGGTGCATTATAAAGTCAGTTGTGGCTTCCTGGAGCATTCTCCCAGACTTTCTAGTTTTAAATCTCCTATTGTCTCCTCTGCTTTGCCAACCCATTTATGAAAAAATGGGTGGGCCATGCTTATGTCACTAATGAAAATTACTTACATCCTTTCATTAGGGATCAGTCAGCTAAATTATCCCAGCACTTAAAAGTTCATACCGTCTATCTATATTAATTTCAAGTTCCTATGAACGAAGAAGATACATCTTCTATTTCTCTATCTCTACCAGGGCAACAATGGGGCTGCTCACCAATTTTGCTTTTCTCAAAAATAATGAACTGGGTCTTTTCTGCCAGGATGAAGGGGGTAAATAAAAAACGGGAGCATTAACTGTCTGTTAGCAAGGTTGCCTATTTCTATGTTGTAGATACAACAGGGAAAAAGTTAAATACAGCCAGTTCCAGTTCTACCATTTAGCATCTTAAATATTTTCTCCTTTCTCATTATCTACCATTATTGACTCAGAACTGACCTCATAGGTGTAGGAGACGGCAAGGATCAGAGACAAGAGAACTGGGTGGGAAGGAGAATCAGATAAAAAAAAAAGAACAAAACAAAACAAAAACAAAAACAAAAAACAGTTAAGTCTCTCTGGTTTTAAAAGGCCTAGTCTGAGGATAGGGAAGCATACTTGTGGTTAGTGATACTAATTGACTGCAGTTTTTGAGTGTTCTTTCCTTCCTTCCTTCCTTCCTTCCTTCCCTCCCTCCCTCCCTCTTTCTTTCTTTCTTTCTTCCTTTCTTTCTTTCTTTCTTTCTTTCTTTCTTTCTTTCTCTCTTTCTCTCTTTCTCTCTTTCTCTCTTTCTCTCTTTCTCTCTTTCTCTCTTTCTCTCTTCTCTTTCTCTCTTTCTTTTTCTTCTTTCTTTCAGAGAGAGAGCATAAATTAATTGCAGTTTTTGAGAGTTCTATCTATCTATCTATCTATCATCTATCTGTCTATCTATCTTAGAGAGCGAGCACGAGTGAGAGAGAGAGGCAGAGGAAGACAGAAAGAATCTTAAGGAGGCTCCACACAGAGAGTGGAGCCCAACACAGGACTTGATCCCACAACTCTGGGATCCTGACTTTAGCTAAAATCAAGAGTCAAAACAACCAGCTGAGCCACCCAGGCCCGAGAGTACTTTAAATTAGGTCTCTTGAATATTGTCTCTCTCTTGTTCTTTCTCTCTCGCACATATACATATGTTTCACAAGCATTTTAAAGGAAAGATGAAGACTTTCAGTGCCTCTTTCAAGATGTTCAAAACTATTTTTAAAAAATTTTTAATATTTATTTATTTTTGAGAAAGACAAAGACACAGTGTGCAAGCAAGGGAGGGGTAGAGTGAGAGGGAGACACAGAGTCTGAAGCAGGCTCCAGGCTCCAAGCTGTCAGCACAGAGCCCAATGTGAGACTTGAATCCACAAAACGTATGAGCTGAAGTTGGATGCTTAACCAAACTGAGCCACCCAGGTGCCCCTGTTCAATACTATTTTAAAAAGCTAGTAAGAATTTTTTCTAAAGTTGGTTCAGCTAATTGGGGTAGGCTATTAGTAGTTCCTAATTTCCTATGTAGTTCAAATTTCATAAATATTTTTCGGTGATGTGTATGCAACAATATGCACAAACACATATTTTCCATTGGCAGAATAGTGAATTAAAATAACATTTAAATAAGTATTAGGAAACATAAAAACACAAGGCCTGACTTTGACCTCAGCACATAGCCTTGGGCCAGTCACATAACTTCTCTAGACCTTGGTGTCCTGGGCTGTAAAATGGTGGTAGAGAGAAAGACTCCAGACAAGGAAGTATAGTTAATGTTGGACCAAAAGTGTCCCTTCCCTTCAGTGTCCTTTATGGAAAATTTACTTTTAAATGTTTTCCCATCACCTCTCATGCTGCAACCTTTCTAGTAGAGGAGCAGGACATTTCCAGGAAAATTACTTGGTTTTTATTTGTATTTGTCTTTCCATGAAATGCTTGCCTAGGTCTCAAAGATAACCTGTTTCTCCAGTCAGACTTAAAATAATGTATATCTAGCTACAATATATATTTCCTAAAAAGGGGGGGGCTGTAGAAAGAAAATTTAATTTCTGAATTTCAAAAAACACTGTTTCCTGAGACATTATTTCTCAAATGGGAGATAAACATTTCTTCAGTATTTGAAAATTGACAGGAAGAATTCAAGTGTATTTACTTTTAGTTTGTCTTGATCTTGCTGCCTCTCTCTTGAGTCTGAATGTAAATTAATTTGCAAACAAATTCAGAGTACTAAAACAGTCTACACATTAAAAAAAAACATATCTAGAGAACATTGACTCTTACCTGTAATATTGTTGTTGACACATTGTCTCTCATTTTTCTCTTTCTATACTGGTAGTGTCCTCAGTAGAGTTTGTGTTTATCTCTGTATGAAGCTGAATTTCACTTTACTTTCTCTTTATGGTCTTATCACATCGTTTACAAACACTTTATCTCTGTTACAGAAAATAAATGAAATTCCAGCCTTTCGATGAAATGTCATGCTGAAATGGATGGTCCAAAAATCTATATTTAGATGAGTGACTCCTGTTTGAGGAAGACATGATAAATGTTTTATGCATATAAACTGAAGGATGATGGATTTAATGATCATACCCTAACTGGGGAATGCTATTTTGGAATAATTAAATGTTCCATCATTTGCAAGTCTAAATAGTCCATTGTTAGTTCCTGTTTTTGTCTGTCAACAGATCCTTCCATTTTCTAAAGGAAATTTATCATTAAAACAATTGAACTGATAGCAACATCCCACCAGTGTGTTAGCAATAGCACATTTCATGGGATTCTAATTCATAGCTACAGTTTAGGAAAACTTAATTTATGTATGAGTCTGCTTCATAAATGACAAACATGACAAGTATTGTTTAAAGGCTAGTGGTAGATACTTATCTTCAGGTATTGTGAAAAGAGGTCTTTTGTCAGATGAAAAATCTCATAGAATAAAAAAAAGCATTCAAAACTATTATATGATAAAGTAATAATAGTTTCACAGTTTATTGCAGATTCTTATATTTTAGAGGCCTTTACACTTTACATTTCATTTTAAATCTTAAATATTGTTCAGCATTTCAAAATAAAAATCTATCTAATTATCTAATATATACTTTGATATAAATGTTAATATTTGACTTCTCTAGATTTTAGTCTGTTTGGTTGCAAAATGGTGGGGAGAAGGAGAGGGACTGGGGAGTATAATATTTTTGAGATATAAATATATTTAGAGCTGAATAACATGTTATATATTCATATTCAATTCATATATATATGAATAAACATTGCTTCTTTCTCATGAAAACTTTTATTCTTATTTATAAAACTAAAAGATTTCCTTAAATTCTATCAAAATGTTTGCTTCATGTTAAAGATCTTTTTATACCTTTCTCTCTTTTCTTCTTTAGATAGATGATTTAGAGATGATTTAGATAGATGATAGATAGATAATAGATAGATGATAGGTAGATGGATATATACATAAAATCTTAATTGGGAATGGCATAGTCAATGCTTTAGTAATACATGTGAATAACAAATAACTTAATTGTTGGTTTATTGGCTCCTCTCCCCTATCACTTGCAGTTATGTTTGTATGGATTATTTGAATATAGCTGTGACATATAAATATTTTTGAGAACCTATTCAAAACCTTACTTTCCATGACAAGGTCCTAGAAATGAAAACACCTAGACCAATTATCACAAAAGCCTAGTTACGTTACTGACCAAATTGAGTCATTGAATTATTGATTCAGATGCTATCCAATTAATTATTAAGATGGCTGAAAATACCAGACGGATCGTCCCACGACTAACAGATTTTGATTGCTTTGTATGTGCTGTGCAGTCCATATGTGGAAGCTTGAACATTTGTAGATAGGTAGGACTGACTGGGCATGGCCAGATGGGCTTTGCCTAAATTAGGAAAATCATTGCAGGCCATCCAGAACTTTCTATGTATTAGTGCAGTTGCAGAGACATGTTAGTGAAGCAATGTTTCCAATTTGATTCAAACACTACTGGCCATGAAGTCATTTGTTGGCAGATAGTCTTCTTTTAAGAACTCTGCTTTAAAGATTTTCAAACTCTACTTAGGGTGTCTCATAATCCTTGTTAATCATTTTACTTAATTCAAGTATAACAAGCCATCTTATTGATTTTGAATATCCTAAAGCAGCTCCCCACATCTGAGCAAGACCATTTGAAGATGTGTAAGTTTCTGCACATAGGCTATAATGAAACACTGCAATCCAAACCTATCAAATCTGACCGCATCAATTTGATATTTTCAAACCCTTTAATGGCCAAATGTACTACAATCCTCAAAGCTATTCCTGGAAGTTTTAAACCTCATTTATATATGGTTTCTATCATTAAAGATATAGTGAAGCTAAATTATCTGTAATTTAGATGTTATGAAGAGAAATATCAATGACTCAACAGTTTGCCCCCCTAAGGTAAGGTCTTAGACTGAAAATAAGCTTGTATCAGTAGACATAAATGGATTTTTATGAGTTTCCTTGGAAGAAAAACATCTTTAAGAAATGTTTCAGTAAAGGTGGGCTTGGGTGGCTCAGTCAGTTAAGTGACCAACTCTTGATCTCAGCTCAGGTCATGATCTCACATTGATGAGGCTGAGCCCTAAGTTCAGTGCAGAGCCTGCTTGGGATTCTCTCTCTCTCTCTCTCTCTCTCTGTCCCTCCCTCACATGCATGCACTCTTTCTCTCTCTCTTTCAAAATAATAAATAAACTTTTTTTTAAAAGCTTGATAAAAGAAAAGTATTTCAGTAAATATTTTGAAAGTAATTTGGAGAAAAGAAAGAACTCCATCATTGGATATGAGAAAGATAAACATTGTTTAAAGTATGAAAAAGTGGATTGTTGATTTGTTGTGAACTACAAGTGTTTTTCAAAATATTTTCTTAATCAAACCGTTACTATAAGCATTAAAACATTGGAGTAGATATGAGTATCAAAATCATGTCATGACTTGAAATATTTTAAGGAAAAGCCAATCTAATTTTAACATCAATGAGTGACATGGATTTATTGCAGCATTTGTTTGATTAACCAGAAGTTAGTTATTAAAGAAGTAATAAAAGTAAAATGTACACTCAAAATTTTTGATTTAGTGATTCAATATAGATACAGTTTTATCAGAGATTAACTGCACTTTAATCATAATCCTAACAATAAGTGAACATCAAGCCATACTTCAAAATTATGGGATGTTCACAAAGAAAGTTGATTTAAGGAGGAATGGAAAGACATGGCTGCCTTCAGGCGGCTGTGGTTTGTTTGGATTGCAGGAAATATCATGCAAGGTCATGTAAGCTCCTAGTGAAAAGAAAACATGTCTTACTCATCTTTTAATTCTCTTACAGTCCACTCCTCAGTATCTTCTTACAGAACTGATGATTTGTAAACAGTTTTGTAACTATTGAAACATTGCACAGGCAAAACAGAAAAGAAAGGAAAAACCACTAACCAATTGTAAAAACTGGGACTTATTGGTGACTGATCTTCTCCACTTGGTTCTCAAGATTGTTGAACCAATCGAACAAAAGATGTATATGCCAACACTTTGAATATGGTAACACCCTGAAAGAAGGAATTAATGATTTTGTTATCTGTATCTGCAACTCAAAGTGGACAAGTTTGATTGGATATCAGAAAGGCCTGTTAGTTGGTTAAGTGCTGACATTGGCCATCCAGTCATCTGTGATTAGAATCACCATTTCAGCTGTCTTTTTAAATAAGAGATCTAGGGGCACCTGGGTGGCTCAGTTGGTTAAGATCCGACTTTGGCTCAGGTCATTATCTCGTGGTTTGTGAGTTTGAGTCCTCCGTGGGGCTCTCTGCTGACAGTTCAGAGACTGAAGCCTGCTTCAGATTCTGTGTCTCCCCCTCCCCTCTCTCTCTGCCTCTCCCACACTCATACTCTGTCTCTTTCTCACAAAAATAGATAAAACACTAAAAAAATTTTTTAAAGAGATCTATTGCTAGATTGATCTAGATTGAGAAGGAACAACTGAATACAACAATATATAAAGTAACAAAATAAGGTTTCTGTCAATAGTACCAGTTATTTTTAACACAAAACAGAGGGCTTTAAAAATTAAGCTAGTATCTGTGAATGTTAGTTTAAAAGGAAAACAAACACAACTTCTAAAGAGTTGAGGGTTGCTATGGACTAAATTTTGCCCTCCCCACCAAATTCATGGGTTGAAGCCCTAATCCTTGCTGTGACTGTATAGGTTTTTTATAGAAGTAATCAAGACTAACTGAGATCATATGAGTAAGGCCCTTATCAGATAGGATTAGCATCCTTATAAGGAAAAGAGAAACTGGATCTCCTGCTCTCTCCTTGTGCATGCACTTGAGGAAAGGCCTTGTGAGCACACAGGGAGAGGGCAGCTGTCCACAGGCCAAAAAGAGGGATCTCACCAGAAACTCACCATCCTGGCAGAATTATGAAACAATAGACTTCTGTTGTTTAAGCCGCCCAGTCAATAGTATTTTGTTATGGCAACTTGGCCAGACTTATATAGGGGTTATAAAAATGCAAAACCTGGATAATTTATTTTGAAAGCTTAAACAGAATTTATAAGGACCATATGAATGTATATTTTCAAAAAACAATGAATACATATTTTTAAGCATTGTGATACTTAGAAATTAAGTTCTCTGGCTTATCATTGCTTTTGGTTTTTTATTTTTTTCCTTTCCAAAAAGGTAAGGAATAACAAAGATATTGCACATTTCTGTCCTTTCCCCTCCCTTTCTAAACAACACAGCTCCATTAACAGGTGACCAAAACATTGTCCAAGGATACTTCGGAACTGATGGCAAAGAAATTGAAGGAGGCAGCAGATGTTCTCTCTTTGAAGGCCTGGGAAATAATCCTGGCAATCATTGCAACCTTTCATTAAGCACCTACTATGTCCTAAAAATTGATATGTAATATGTCATTTTTGGTGAGAAAATGCTATAAACTAGATATTTTGTTTTTCTTCCCTCCTTTTCATTTGTTTTAATTTTTAGAATATTGATATAATTTGTTTTTATAGAAGTGAAACATAATTGCTAGTTTAAGAAATTATAGATAAGGAATAAGGAGAGAGCAATAAACCTCCCCAGTCTATTACCCAGAACCAACATTATTAATGCCATTCTAGACATGCATGTTTAGAGATAGATGATAGACAGACATGCATATGCACATGTGTACGTATTTACATACATGCAAACAGAAAATGGGTTATTATATAAATAAAGCTAACTTGACTAAAATTCACAAAGAAAAATGAGTTGAAATAAAACTGGAGAAATTGGTGAACTTCAGATAATATTTTTTCAACAAGAAAGGTCTTAATTCTTAAATGTTCCACATAAAGTTACATTAAAGTAAAAATATTTTAAAGAAAAGATTAATAAGACAAAGTCACATTTATTATTACTGGTTTCCTATTTTAAAAATGGAGAAATTAGCATACTCATACCTTTCTTCCCTCATTTTTCTCTTCATTCTTGAGATACTATTATAACATTTACATTCTGGCCTACATCCCTAATTCTCCTAAATGCTCAGATGTACTTTAATATTTAAGTAGAGTATTTCAGCTTTTGTTTTGTTTTGGCTTAGTTTTGCTATTTTTTTTCCTTTTTTCTTTATTTTATTTTCTTTATTATTTTTAGAGAGTGCACACATGCGCATATGTGTGGGAGGGGGTATGAGATAAGGAAAGAGAGAGAATCCCAAACAAGTTCTGTGCTGTCAGTGCAGAGTCTGATGCATGACTGGAACTCAAACTTGAGTCTGAGGTCATGACCTGAGCTGAAGTCAGACACTTACCCAATTGAGTGACCAAGGCTTCCTTGGATTGGCTATTTTTAATAGTTTCTCTATTCCCTAATTTCCTGTTTGGCACATCTCTTTCTTGGCTAGATTCCATCTTTTCATAGATTTTTCAAGAAGGTTTCATAAGAGGTATGTATATTCCCTAAATCTTTTATTTTTTAAATTTGCCTCTCTCTTGCCTTTAAACTTGAAAGACAATTTTCCTGGGTATAATTTTTTTTTTAATTTCTTGGGTCACATTTTATTTTCTTTGGATCTCTTGTTTTATGTTTCTCCACCATCTTCTTAAATTAAGTATCACTGTGGTCACATCTAACCCAAATGATTTTCCCCCTTCAGACATGACCTATTTTCTCTCCTAATTCATTCTTGTCCTCATAACGCATTCTTTGCTTAAAAGCTGAAGCGAGCTTTTGAAGACGTAAATCAAATCATTATATCCTCTGCTTAATATTCTCCTGTTAATACCCATTGGGCACTGGGTGTTATATGTAAACCAACTTGACAATAAACTATTTAAGGAAGAAATAAAATAAAATAAAAAAGATTCTATACCCTTCCAGTGTTCTTCAAAGACCCTCATGATTCCATTAGTCTCACCAATTTCTCAAACCCCCATTTTCCATCCACTACCCACCCCGACCTGCTCTTCTGTTTCTCATGTCTCAACAAACCTACCTGTTCCTGTCTTGGGGTCTTAGCCATCTACCAGTTCCTAAGGTCACTGGTGGCTCATCACCCTGTTCCAGCATACATATCATTTCCTCAAAGAAGTTTTCTCTGACCACCCTATCTCTCCCGCCCAGCCACCCTTCACCAGGCTTATTCATATTGTTCCATTATCCAGTTTCCTTAGCTTTACTTTCTACCCTGCACTGTCTCTCAATGCCCAACTCAGGACTGAATGCACACAATCAATCATGAGTTCATGATCATCCAATATCATTAGTTCATGCATAGGCTTCTTTTTATTTTATTGTATATTTTACCTTCATTCTTATCCTCAATTCCTTCAAAGGCACCCATTCTTGTATACTATGCTACATCTTGTCTGTCTTCCTTTTTTTCCCCACTTTTGATTTAGCATATGCTTTGGAGACTTTATATGGAGATCTATATGGATCTACTTTGGTCAATTTACTCATTATGTAATTTTTTCATTTGCATGTCTCACATATTTATGCATTCTATTATTCATAACCATTGAAGTTTTATTCCAAACCTGTGTTGTCTCAAACAGCATTGTGACTATCCACATAAACGGCTTTTTTGAATCTCTGTGAGGGCTATATGGAGAGATGTACTTACGAGTAGAATCACTGAGTTGGTAGAGTGTACACACTCAAATTTATAAAACTCTTTCAAATTGCTCTCCAACACATAGCATCAGTTTGTGTTCCTCCAAGAAAGTGGGTCAAGGTTCATCTCTGTTTTAATTCTCTTTATCTTCACTTGACATTTGGTATCATCCAGCTTTTCTATTTTACCAATCTAGTGCTTATTGAGTAAATCTCACTGCCTTATAGCGAGACTGGGTTACTCATAATCCATTTGACTTTCTATTTCAATTGGGTTAAATTTTTTCTTGACTTAAAGAGCTTTATGTATATCTTATATATTAATCCTTTAGTAGTAATGTAAATTGGAAACATCTTTACTCAGTCTGTTTCCATCACATTTGTGGAATATAAGTCTTTTATATTTATTCAATAAATTCCATCAATTTTCCTTTATGATTTATGATTTTTACATGTCTTGAGGAAATAATTCCCCAAAACAATGTCACAAATATAGCCTTCTACTTTGTTTTCTAATATATGTGTATTTTATCTTTCATGCTTAAAACCTGAAACCATTGGGGATGTGTTTTGGTATATGGTGTGAGATATTTTGATTTTTGTACAGATGATCAACTAATTTCCTCAGAACAATTTATTTAAATATTGATATTTCCCAATGGTTTCATTTCTCCACTGCCATACATTAGGTTTCCATTTATATATGAATTATGAGTCCATTGTTGTAGTTGACTGATCATTTCTTAGCACTTCATTATTTTAATACTATTAATTTGAAATATGTCTTAATATATGGTAGAATGATATCCTTAGGAACATTTTCTTTTTAAGATTTTCTTTTCAAGAATATTTGTAGCTATTATTGGTCTTTATTTGTCTACATAAATTTTAAACGGTTCTGCTAAAGTTCCTGCTGGGATATTGATGGGAATAATATTAAACATATACATTAATTTAGAAGAAATTAATATCTATAAAACATTGTCTTCCCATCTTAACATGATATTTTTCCATTTTTTAGGTCTTATTTAATATTTTTGAGCAGAGTTTAAAACTATTTTCTGTAAATATCTTGTGTATATTTAAGTATGTGTATAGTTAGGACTAAAACTCTACTTTTCCTTTTCTAGTCAATATTATTTCTTTAATGCTTTGGTTTCATATTTACAAGATACACATTTTTCTTTATAGCTATTATTCACTTAATCAATAATAAATTTAAAATTTTGTACTTACTTACTTTCCAATAATTCATTGCTTTCTCCTTGATTCATTTCTCTACCTACTGGTTTAGTTCTTCCAAAGTTCTCTAGAATGTAATTAAACACTTAGTGTTGTAAAACGTCTAAATATTTCTTTATTTTACCCTTGCATTTAAATAACAGCTTAGCTGGATTGAAGGGGAAAAAAATCTAGTTTTGAGGCACCTGAATTGCTTAGTCTGTTAAGTGTTCGACTTCAAGCTCAGGTCATGATCTCGTGGTTCCCTTGAGTTAGAGTCCCACGTTGGGCTCTGTGCTGACAGCTCAGAGCATGGAGCCTGCTTCAGACCCTGTGTTTCCCTCTCTCTCTCTGCTCCTCTCCCACTTGCACTCTGTCTCTATCTCTCAAAAATAAATAAGCAATAAAAACATTTTTTAAATGTACGTTCAAATTCTTTTTCTTTATACTGTGAAACTCTCACCCCATTTCTTCTTTCTTCTCATGTGGCTGTTGAAAAGTCTCATGCCCTATCCTTATTATTATTTCTAGGGTTATTTCTACATAGCCCTTTTGTTAATTTGAAAGCTTAGATGTTCTGTTTGATTTGAGCATTCTGATGTTATTCTGAATTCCCTTTTAAGTATGTGATATTTTTTCTATAATTTGTCTTATATAGCACGCTATACAGTTTTTTAATTAAGAGTTCTGATATTATTCTTTAAATTGAGAATTATTTTTAAAAAGTTTTTAGTGTTTATTTTTGAGAGAGAGAGAGATCGAGAGAGCAGGGGAAAAGCAGAGAGAGGGAAACACAGAATCTGAAGCAGGCTCCAGGCTCTGTACTGTTAGCACAGAGCCCGACATGGGGCTTCAACCCACAAGTCTGAGATCATGGACTGGGCAAGGTCAAACACTTAACCAACTGAGCCACCCAGATGTCCCTAAATTGAGAATTTTTTGACTATTACTCTTTTTTTAATAGGCTTTGTTCATTAATTCCATTTATCATCTTTCAAAGAATTTGAACTTCATAGTTGTTTTGGATACATTGTGTGGTCATCTTTCTTAGTCTGGGGCTGTTTATGATACCTGCCCATTGCAACCTAGTTTGTAATCCTCACATTTAGTTTAAAGAATGGTTGGGACATGTCTTGCTCATTTTCATTGTACAAAAGTATCTTTTTCATGTATTTCTTTGCTTATTTTATCCCTCTTCTGAGAACAGCGATTTTATCTATCCCAGCTATAGTCCTTGTTCTAAAGATAACGTCTGACATTATACTATATACCCAAGAAATACGTATTTTATAAATGAATATGGAAAAGATTGCCTGTACCAGCTAAAACAGGGCAGGTTATGCCATAGAAATAAACAATCTCAAAATGTTGGTAGATTACAACATGTTTACCATGGAGTTCCTGCCTGAGGGTACTGCTCCCCTCCATTCTCACTCATGTCCACAAGCTGATGGAGCCCCCTCCACCAGAAGCTTGGTTGCACAAAGTAGAGTAAAATGGTGCAAGAGGAGTTCAGAAAGATAATTGTGGACCAGATCAGGTGACCTTTGAAAGTCAAGGTAGGGGCGCCTGGGTGGCTTAGTCGGTTAAGCGTCTGACTTTCGCTTGGGTCATGATCTCGCGGTTCGTGGGTTCGAGCCCCACGTCGGATTCTGTGCTGACTGCCAGCTCAGAGCCTGGAGCCTATTTCAGAGTCTGTGTCTCCCTCTCTCTCTGACCCTCCCCTGCTCACGCTGTCTCTCTCTCTCTCTCTCTCTCTCCTAGAAATAAATAAATTAAAAAAAAATGTAGAAAGTCAAGGTATAGATTTCGGACTCTGTGAGGGAATCCATTGAAGGATTTTTTAAAAAAGAATGACGTGGCATGATTTACCAGGTTGCTCTGACTGCTGCGTAGGGAATGCATTTAAGGCAGGGGGCAAGAATAGAATCAAGAAGACCATTGCAGAGGCTCCAGCAGCATTTCAGGTGAGAGATGATGATGGCTTAGGGAGACATGTGACAGTGGGAGATAAACGGAAGTAGAAGGGTTTGGCAAAATGTCTTGACGTCAAGTTGAGAAGTCTTTTGAAGGATTGAAATAGACGGGATAAAAGAAGTCAAGAATGACACCTAGGTTCTTGGCTTGAGCAACTGGTAGATGCTGGGGTATTTTGCTGGCAAGGGCAAAATGGCAATATGCTTGTGGTAAGAAATCAAGAATTCTGTTTTGAACACCAAGTAGAGAGCCTATGAGTCATTTAGAAATGAAATAACCAGAGATAAGCACAGAAGTAATAGATTTGTGTTCATTATCATATAGATGATAGCTATAGCCATGGGACTTGCTAAGATTACCTAGGGAAGAGAAAGAGCCTGGGATTATGGCTTGATATTAAACAGAGGAAGAGGAGATGGGGAAAGAGCCTAATAAGAAAAACTGTCATGATGGGGGAAGAAGTGTGGTATCGAGGAAACCAAGTGCAGACAGTGTTTTTACAAAATAGGGAATGCTCAAGAGTTTTGAAGGATGGTAAAAGGTCAAGTAAGAAAAGGAAAAAGAAATGACCATTGGTGACCAAAAAGAGCAATTTCAGGGAAATTTATGAGAACAGAAGCCTGACTGGAGAGGATTGAGTGCTGAAATGAGGTGGGAAGTGGAGTTTTACTCTAGAAAATTCTTTCAAGAAGTGCCATGAAGGGGCATTGGGGAATTAGACAAATCATGCAGAATGCATTTTGTTTTCTCCTTTTGTCAGGGAAGAAATCAAACATTTGGCTCAAGTGAAAGAATGAGGAAGAAAAAAAATTAACACATAATGAAATTTTCACAAAATCAAATGGAAATAATAAAATAGTTTTCTTAGAAATCTTTAGGTATAAATTAGTGGGAAAGAGTTTTTATTTGTTTTGCAAAGAGCTATGTGACCAACCAGACTTGACAATTTTTTCATTATTTTATATTGCTATTAAAATGCTGTTGGTAATTTTAAATTATATGTAAAGAACTAGTGAGACAGCTATATTCTTATAATTTAAAAATTATCACATGCCAATAAAACTATTAAATTAATATTTTAGGCCATGAAAATGAATAATTTAAGGCTAGGAGGAGAGCTTTCACTTTAATAAGTTCATAGGGTGTCAACCTTCACTATTTATTATAGATTCTCCAGCTAATATGCCATAATTAATGTGAAAGAAAAATATTTCATTGCCTAAATATTCTGTTTATGTATTCCTTTCTAATGATGAAACAAAAGGACTAATTTGTTAAAGATGTTCTTTAATTGACTCCAAAGGGAATACTTAAGATATAATTTGCTGACTGGTTTTGTGCAATTCCTGATTCCTGGTACTCAATGACGTCCATAATTTTATGATGACAAAACAGTATAATCATGTAGTAATGTTATTCCCAAGCCCCTCAGTTCCCAGTGGATTTTCACTACCAACTGTATGGTTTAATAAAAAGAACACTGGAGATAAGATTTCTAAAGGTAGACATAAAAATAGGTCCCTCTGGCAAAGTAGAACCTTGCCACCAAGAATACAGACCTGGGAAAAAGTAGGCAGGTGAGATAGTTAGATACATAGATACATGGATAGATAGATTTACAGCAAGAAGTATTATTTATTGCCAAGTATTTGCCCAGTTGGGGAAAACAAATTTCCCTACTTTAAGAGAGAGTAGACTTACACATCTCTTCACTCTATACCAAGTATGATACGCATTATTAGGTATTAAGGGGACAGGATTCTACCACCTATGAGGGAGAGTGATGGCTTTATCTGCTCAGGAAAAAATACAGCAATTCTGCTAGGCACCTTCTTTTATGGGGCTCCCCGAATATCCTTGTGGCCCTTATGGATATCAGCTGGGCACTTGCTGGCTGTGCTGCGTGTGCACAAAATTAGGGGAGAATTTGGAGGCAAAGCATTTGTTTGAAGAGGCAGGTCCTATTAGGGTTTATTTAGTTTAGATTAGATTTTTAGAAGTTCACCATTCACAATTTACCTACATAAATAAATTACCATATATAAACCTTAATTTGCTCAATGGGAAAACAATGATAGAATTAGCAACCATTTGACATCCTCAGCAGGGTGTTTGTGAGATCTTCAAAGACAATGTCAATGAAGGTTCTTAGCTAAATTCATACTACTTTACCAATATGAGGCAGCTTTAAGCCTGCTTCAATTCCAGTGTTCAGACATTAAAATTCTAATCACATTGGATATTTATTAGAGTATAACCCGTTTGAAGGGTAAGAACTCCTAAATTTAATAAGCCCCAAGGAAAACTTTAGTGAGCTATTCATAGAGCCAAAACTTCTCTTAGCTCTGAAATCATGATGGGCAAAACAAATGTGGGCCCATGACATGGCCCTGACATTAGGAAGTAAACATCACATGATGTCATGCGTGTGGAATATGAAATGTGAGAACCAAGCCATTCTTTAACCCTACCTGTCATATGTTAGGCCCTGTATTAATGTGCTCTGCCAACATGGGGTCTTTACTACTAAAGAGACATGAGAAGTTTGGACTAGGTCCAGAGGAGAATGTGACAATTATTAATGACTTGGAAAAAAGACCTATGAAGAAAGGTCAAAGAAACTCAGAACTTTTCAGAGAAGACTTAAGTATCTTCACAATTTCAAAGTGGGCAATTAACCAGTAGGAAACACAAAATCAAGAAGAGTAGTCTGGCTGTTAAAGTTGTCAGACAGAAGACGTTTCCAAGAGACGACGTGGAATCTTATCTGGGGGTGATTACAGGTTTGATGATCTTTTGCTTAGATGGTTTCAATTTCATGTTATCTCAATTCCCAGGCTTAAACTTGGGAACCTCTTAAGGCCATTTATAAAAGGGGTGTTTGGGCTTATCTGAAAGGCAATGTTTACTCCTTGTGTCATCACAGAGCTAGAGCCAAAGGAACTGGAGACTGCTCTTTCATTCTGGCAACTAAATTGTCACTCCCTCAATAAAATTTGCTGAAATAAAAATCTACCAATACATACAAAAATCATTTGACTGTTCAATTTTGGTTTTAGTTCTTTCTTTGAGATGCCCTTTTTAATGTCCCACACATACTTGCTGAACACACCCTGAATGCATCCTGTACTTCCTCATATCTGAACCTTTTCTTATGCTCTCGTCTCCCCTAGGAATGTCTTTGCTCACCCTTTCCATCTGTTAAAATACTACTATTTTATTTCCTATTCCTCAAGGCCAATTCAATTGGCATTTCCTCCAAGTAAACTTCCTTAGTTTTCTCCTTCCTCTGTTGGAACTAATCTCTCCCATATGCACATATGGAAGTATAGCTTCTATAGCACTTTGTACTTTTATTTTACTTCTGCTTTTAAAATAGTTGCTCAATTATTTATTTGCCTCTTTTCTAGAGATAAAGTTTTCTGAGGACAAAAAAAAGTATTTCTTCTTCTGCTTCCCATAGTGTCATGCATATAATAAATAAGAATATTTCTCAGGAAATACTCTCTGCAGTAATGGACATAAGCCCTTGAACATTCTTTTCTTTGTAACTGGAATACACTGTCTTATTCTGAGAAAAGTCATCTGTGTTTGTCCTTCAAAATTCTGCATAGAATCTTCTATTATATTTTTAAACTAATTCCACTGAGATAATGGTTCACATTATTCTAGACCCTAGAACAAAATCTGTATTCGTTACTAATTGCTGCATAATAAATTATCCCCACAGTTTAGTGGCTCCACATTTTCATTATCTCACAGTTTTTGTGGTTCAGGAATTGAGGTCTGGTGTAGCTAGTCCTCTGCTTCATGTTCTCTCAAAGGTTGTAATCACAGTGTCAGTCCAGGGTAGCCAGCTTCATCTAAAATATCAACTGGGGAAGGATCTACCGTATGGTTGTTGGCAAGACTCAGTCTGTACACGGTGGTTGGCTTGAGGTTCTTTGTTGCCTATTGGAAGAAGTATCTCTCAGTGCCTTGCTACACGGCCTTCTCCAGGAGGACAAGTTGCTTCATCAAAGCTGTTAAGAGAGAAAATCTTTATAGTGTAAAGTTTATCCCATCTCATTCCTAGCTTATTTACTGGTTCTCAAACCACCTTAAATTAGTGAAAAGAGAATCCATTCTTCTCCCTCTAACTCCTGATGGTGTACCGCAGTGCACAAGGCATGTTTGATTAAGATGTTCCTTAAAGAAATTCAAGTAAGTTTGAGGAATGTAGCAAACTATGCAACTCTCGGGAAGACTCACAAAACAAGTAAATATAGTAGAATATCTGTAATATATTAATTTGCCATGGTAAAGAAAAACAGTTTAATTTTATTTTTTCCAGGATTTCCCAAAATTGGTTGGCATGGGACCAGTATAACAACTTATGAAATTACTCCTCTGCAGAATGTGCTTATATAAATCGGGTGTAAATTTTATAACAAGAAGTAATCCCTTCTGAGAATGTACGCAAAACACAGAGGAACTGAAAGCACTCGAGAGGCATTTCATGTATGCTACCCAGGAAAGTGGGACAGAAGGCTGAGTGGTAGTTAGAAGCATCATTGTGCACATTCTGTGAAGGAGTTTGATAAGCAGTGGTTTGGGTGATCTCAGCACACAAGACATATAGGACATACAATCCATCCAAGAAGCCAAATTATGGATCTTGCTTGTGAAAGTTACTTCAAATAGATAAATAATTAACCTACTTCTTGCAAAACTGGGGCATAATGCCATCACTCTTTTTCCCTTTCTACCTCTCCCTCCCCAAAGGGCTGTGATTCTTGGATGTAAACAATGCCAACATAAGGTAGGGATGCAGTGGGGGGAACAGTGCAGTAAGGCACTTCCAGCAGAGGACCAGGATGTGCATCAGACAGCTCTGAATGTGCTGAGCCATGATCAGCTGCCCACCAACTTCCGATTTTACCCTCCAGCAAGACTTCCTTATTCCTCCCAAGCACGGTTTTAATAAATTGTCCTGGAAAACATCAAAGTTATTTGAAAAGGTCCATTATGGCATATTATTTCTTTATGCAAAATGGCTGTTTAACAAGATTGCCTCCTTGAACTTTTCACATGAATAAGAAAGCCAATCTCATTTGCTAATGGAGGCTTTACAGCAGATCCTTTTGCTGCCCTTGTCTCTCTTTACCATTATTTTATGGATAATAATTTACAATTTGTGTAAGCCGGGGGGGGGGGGGCTACCCTAGAGCATAGGGTGACATTCTCGGTGCTGCCATATGGTGTGAACGTCCCTGAGGCACATTTTAAGGAAGCCAGCCCTGGCCCCGTTGGCCGTTTGACAGGAAGTAGAGAAGAGCAGGTGATACTTGTCACTGAGGTGAGGCCAGGGCCAGCTTCATAAGCTCCCAGCCTTTGCTCAGAAACTCTATTTATAAGATGCTGTTTGCATCAGTTATGGTTAAGAAGGCAAATGATTTGTAAGGAAGGAGTCATGCCGCTCTTACCCCTGATTTGAGCACGGAGTGGATGATGTGGATAATTAGGATTCTGCTGCTGCTAATGATTATTCAAGTGAATAGGGGGATAGAAAAGAGTGAGCCGTGGAAATATCTTAGCAAAAAACATCTACTGAATGGGGAGTTTCCAGAGCACTCAGATCCTTAGTAGACACCCACCTGAGTTTGGGTACTGGTCAAAAATTAGTTAATTTACCATCTATAGAAACTGCTTCCTTGACATCAAGGGAGATGTTTTATATTCTCTATTTGAGCAATTCCTCTGTAATTTTATTTTAAATGGTGAATTCCCTCTGAGCAACAAGAAGAGATGTTTTCGATTGCTTTTCTGAAGGGGAAGGAAAGGAGGTAGTAGCAGACAACCCAGGTTCCCTGGATAGGATGAGAATAAAAAGAGAGAGAACTGGGGTACCTGGGTGGCTCAGTCAGTTGAGCATCTGACTTTGGCTCAGGTCATGATCTCACAGTATGTGGGCTCAAGCCCCATGTCTTGCAGCCCCATGTCTGAGTTGCAAGCTCAGAGCCTGGAGCTTCTTCAAATTCTGTGTCTCCCTCTCTCTCTGCTCCTCCCCTGCTTGGGCTCTATCTCTGAAAAATAAATAAACATTTAAAAAAAATGTTTTAAAGAGAGAGAAGTGAATTAACTGCACAAGGTATAATAAGACAGAAATGAAAGAAAAAGGAAATTAAGAAGTTATGAAATTTAATTTTTTCAAAGGTGATGTTCTGAGTAAATGATCTCTGGGATATAGTTTGGGAACAAATGTATAACACAAAAATTAAGTAATTTAGCTTTTATTTTGGTTTGGTTCTTCTAACCACAAGTACTGAGTAACTGGGAATAATATTTTGAGAAAGAGGGAAGGGTTGCCGAATTATTAGTACATCAAGATTTTCGCTTGGGTAACAAAGAATGATTATTTCTATTATAAAACTTATTTTTATTCAATGGATAAGTAGAAAGCTCCAGGAAAAAAATAAGTGTGTTGACTCTGACTTTGCCCACTTTATGCCAATTGTTATTTAATCTCTCTGGTTGCCAGTTTCTTTGACTATATGTGAAATATACCATCCTTTTCAACAAGGCTGCTTTAATAACGGAAAAAAATCTCAGGACATCAGAAACTATGAGACTTGGGAAGGAGCCAAAGGGCAGGGAGATGTTTCTTTGCTGCAATTTATTTTGGAGAATTTGATACTTCTTCAAGATTTGCATGATATAAGAATGCCAAATCAAAACATCAGAAAGCAAAATATGTTTTTCCTTCTTCAATTGGCCTTTATCCTGTATAGAATCTCTTCAATTAAGAGTTGTAACTGATTCAATAAAATAATAATAATTTCGTAAAGAAAGTATATCAATTTAAAAATAGTTAAAATTGAAAATGGACAGTCTTGAGAAATTTTCAGTGGTATGCATCTGTGTGTGTGTGCGCGCATGGCCAAAAGGCCTTCTCTAGCAGACAGAAAAAAATGGGATTAGGAGATGTACCTTTAAAAGACTGAAGATAAAGAGAACTAGTACCTGATGGTGATGCCAAAAGCCCTTAAAAAATGCCTGTGGATAGTAGGTGCCATCAGGCGATGATCAGGTTGATTGTTTGCATTAAAATGGCTCTCCACCATGTAACTAATCAGGTAGATGAATATTATTGTGATTTACACAGCAAAACAATAAAATCACTTAGCAAAAAGGCCATGATTAAATGTTCTTCATTGTGTTTATCTATTATTATAATCAAAAAGTACCAATTACCCATCATGTTAGTCAATATGGCGGCCCAAGTTAATTCAAATATTTATTGAGTACCTCCTATGTGGAAGACTTTGTACTAACAGTACAAACAGTACTAACCACTGTGGAAAACACACACACACATGCACACACACATACACACATTCACACATACAAACACAAACCGAATGAGACATAAATCCTGCTCTAGTTTCTTAAAATGTATGGACACTTTTATTAGATGAAATCTTTGAAGTATTATTCCCAAGGTGGGAATACTTTGAATTACATAATCTAGGGAATCCTGAAGAGTTTGTATGCAAATAGTCACAGGATTATATTTTAAATGCTCAAGGAAAGTTTGCTAATTTAGGAATCATAAATTGTCTTACATAAGGCAAAGAAAGGGAAGATCAAAGAAAGAAAGAAAAAGAAAAGAAGAAAAACTTTTGATAATTCTAGTAGTCTGTGTTACTTGTAATTTTTGAATTATATGTTTATTTACGCTTAGTTATTTATACATCTGTTATCATGTATTTTTCAAACAACAAAATATATCCAACCTTTTTTTTTTTAAAAAGTGTAATGTAACATTGTCTTTCCACAAATGCCAAAAATGTTTCCCTAAAGACAACTTATGAGGAACTAAAAAGGGTCCTTTCACCTGAGAGATCACTTCTAGTGCATGGTGTGGTAAGAAAATGTTTACTACTTGCCCATTTAGAGAAAATGGCCTTTGTTCAGTCTGCTAGATGGTACTTTTATCCTGTGCTGTCAAAAAAAAGATAAGAGGGACAGAATACATTTACATTCCTATTTTAAGAAAGGATATTTGTTTAAAAATATTTTTTCTTTCTTAAATGAATGGGGAAACATTAAAAATGTAATTTGAATGACCTTTCTGCAGTAACCTAATGAATGTATTTACTGACATAATGTTAATTTATACTACTACAGGATTAAAACACACACACACATAAAGCACAAACAAACGTTTGCTGGTTGTGGCTGATATATACATGTAGTTTACAGATATGAAGGCTTGTGTTAAAGTTTTAATGTGAAAAAATATTAATGCTTTTTTTTTTTCATTTATTCTGATGGCTATGAAGGTCAAAGAGAGATCAATCCACAGAGGCCAGTAAAGTTTGAAGTAATTTAATTAGGGTTGTCTAGATCTGAAATATCATCTAATCCACTTATTGCTAGTGGGGAAATATGTGTATCTATATTTGTCAAAAGTGATTATGTACTTTTATAACCTGTGAAGAATTATACCACAAACCCCATGAAGAAGACAGTCATACAGGGAAAAAAAATTGAGCGGGCAATATTTAATGTCATGCTCAATATTGTTTCAAAGTACAACAGTATATTTTTTCTTTCTGTATGAAAACTGCATCATAACAACCACAAAGGTCACTTAAGAAGTGTTACGCACAGCCCCTTGCTACCTAAAGGAAGCCAACCTGTCACATCGACAAGGGTGACATTGCATGGTCTATGGACCCCTCCCAGAAGATCACATTTCAATATCATGTTACTTGCTGGCATCTCAGAACCTACTGTGTTGGAGAGAGGCCAGTGTGATCCATCATCACCACTCACCCTGACCAAGTCAGTTCAAGAGATAAGACTTTCAGATGAAATATAATATGTAAGCTGTGAGGTAGGATGTGGAGCGTGGGGCTCCAAAGAAGCTTTTTGGAGTGCGGGAGCTCTCATTCACTATTTCCATGGGATGCCATGTGAATTGCGGCTCACCTAGGTGTCCCACACAGGAGGTCTCATGTATCCATGGTGGGCAGAATGCACCTGTTTTGTTACCCTATCTGAGATTCCTGAATGCCACTGCCAGCAGGGCACTATTAACTGGTGGAACATTTGTTCTACAGAACCTCATCATTTTTTCCACTCAATCTTTCTTTGTAGACACCAAATCCACAGAGAAGCTGATAAGAGAAATTATAATTAACAATTAATAAATAAGTCTCCTCAGCAAGGAAAGTCCCTTATTCCCAAAGGCTTCTAGATGCATTTAGCGACTAATTGCATAAGCAATTCTGTCACCTGTGACCTTGCATGGAGACCTCTCATTATAAAAAAGGCTTCACAAAGTTAGTCAATTTGTTCCAGGAAAATGGAGTTGATGTAAAATTTCAGCCCTGCCTGTAAGAGTTTTTAAAGTGCAGGCATATGTTGCCTAGAGTTCAACTCCAATGAGGTTTGAGGCTTTTATTAAATTATCCCCATTTCATCGAGCATTTTCCTGAGTCCTGCAAACCTCTAAGTGAACATAATGTTAGTCTTACCTTTTTTCAGAGGTCTGTGTGGCAGAGGGAGAGAGGAGTATGGGAGAATGAGCTTTGAGTTTATTGGTCCACAACCTTCTGAATGGGCCTCACTGGGACTTTTTATCCCTGAAAGGATGGTAGAATGGTCTAACTTCTTCAGATCTGCATTCCTTTCACAGTCCTGAATCTAAACAGGGAAGGTTTGTAGAAGTTTAGAACTCTGTGACTTTTTTTTAATGAAACAAGAAGAGAGTATTTAAATGGCAACAAAGAAGGGAAGCTGTTAAGCCATTCCCATGATTGGCTTCCAATGGAGCTACCGGAGCGGAACAGAACTTGAGGGTTTCGTATTGAGTTCCAGATTGCCATATGGGTTCAGATGAAAGTTAAAGTCAATGAGTTGGATACTTTTCAAATCAGATACATGAAAATTTGGTAGGAACACAGGGGTGGGTTTAAAAACTATACTTTAATTAAAGATCGCAACATGTTTTCCACAGCTTTTCTGTGTTTAGGATTGGCAAGCCGTTGATGAGTCCACACTAATGATCGTGTACAGAAAGAAAACTACTGTGTCTCGTGTTTTTATAACAGTGTTTATAGACTTCTCTTATGGTACTTATAAATTTATGGTAAAAAGATCTTGATATGTAGCACCAGATAGACCCAGGTTTGAATTCCAGGAACACTACTTCCTGTGTGACATTGGACGAGTTGTTTAACTTCTACATTTCCCTAGTCTTCTGATTATCTATTATATCATGACAAAGCACCTCAGAACTTAGGGATAAGGCAACAATCATTTTAGTATGCTGGTGAATTCTGCAGATCAAGAATTCAGTCAAGGGATGGCTTATCTCTGCTTTACAGTGTCTGGAAAGATGGAATCTATAGGCAAATGGAATCACCCAGAAGTTTTATTCAGTACCTGGGTCAGGATTAATCGAAGGCTGGCTCAGCTAGGACTGACACCCAGAGCACATAGACATGCCCTGGGCTTCCTAACAGCATGGCAGCCTCATGATACACTTCTTCCATGATCATTCTAAGCTCCAAGAGCAAATGTTCCAGAGGCCAAAGCAGAAGATGCATGGCCTTTTATGACTCTACCGGTTGAAGCTATCACAAGCCTGCCAAGATTCAAGGGGAGGGGATATAGAACCCCTCTCTCAAAGAGGATATCAAAGAATTGTGACCATGTTTTAAAACTACCACTACAACTTGGTGAGGATTAAATTAGAATATATAAAACATTATATTTCCAGCACCAGGAAATTAACAGATGCTTAATAGATGGAGTTCTATTTAGTACCTTATTAGGGTTGTTAAGGTACAAATCTTACCTGCCCAGCTGTGAGCTCGCACAAGACAAGGTCAAGTGAAATTCATGGGGTTACCCTGTACTCATACAGTGCCCTGGCACATACTTCATACACTTAGCTAAACATTTATTGGTCTGTTTTTGGTTATATACCTGAGATTATGAATGAATTAATGAAACTTTTGGAATCTTGTAATAAGCAATAATACCTAAGATAGTTTATTAAGAAATATTGTTAATGCCCCAAAGCACTTAAAGTGGTGCTTTAGAATTACTGACATATTATCATTTGGACATTGATATGGATAAATATGCCAAAGCAATGATTTGATTTCATGAATATATAACTGTGTAATTCTTTTAGAAAGGATTGGGATCCCTTATTGTCGCTTATCAATGCTATTTTGTTAAAGTCTTGAGAACACAACTTTTCCTCAAGTTCTTATTGTTGTTGTTGGGTTTTTTTTTTAATCCACACTGTCTGAGATTGTGCAAACCAATGAAAGGAGAGGTTAGACAGAAGAATTTTCTGGCCAAAATGAGTTTGCACAGCTGTGAGCAATAAAATACAGCAGCCATGGCAACCCTCTCCAGTGTCCCGATAACACATCTGAAATGAGGTTATTAAAATTATTAATTCACATTAGTGGCTATTAAAATTACTACCTGCAGATTTGCTGCTTGAAAATCGTTTTTGTGTGTGTGTCAGAAGAAGGTCTTGTTTCCAAAGGGATCTAGGTACTTAAATAGATGCAACCTATTATGTGTAAGGCATTAGAGGAAGACCAGTGGATTAATAAAGCTTGTAGTGAAATTGGGATAGCCGCCTTGTGAGGCAAGGAAAGCAGATGTAATGCTTTGTTCTTCTGACGATGGCAAAGGACCAGCAGGGCTCTGATGACAGGAATGATAGCTGGATGCTCCTGAATTCCCTAGAAGGTATTACTTAAAATCCAACCCAGTGTGGGCTGTTTCATGAAATTCTGAGTGGCACAGGAAATGTTCTACCTTGGCGAGGCATAAACAAAAATCAAAAGAAATCAGCTGAAAAGTAAGCCATTTGTAAGGAGGTTACGGGGATTCTAGGAGAGCCCACGGAGACTTGGCTAACTCCCTTCCATCCCCCATTAACTCAACTCAAAAAGCAGATGCCTGCTGTTTTAAGCAAAAGAAGAAACACCATTACAAAGAGGCCACGGTAGGAATTAATCAGGGGAAGCAGCTATATGGCTCAGAAAGAACATTTTATTTATGGAAATGAGCAGGAAAACACACACACACACACAGGGAAGAAAATCTACAGGTATAGGAAAGAGACTACTGCGGTGACACAGAGCTGCCTTCCTGTGGCTCACACGTGCCCTGTGATGTGCGTAGAATCAGACATCTGCAGGAATGTCCTCCTGGCGACAAAGGTGCCCCTAGTTCCTGGAGCAGGAAGGAGCCCAGTTCAGTCATGCATAGTGTCAAAGAAATGGGAGGCACAAATAAGAGAGGTCCTATGCCCCTTCCAAATTCTGTTCTACTACGAAGGGGTACTCTATACTTCTGCCTTTTGGATCCAGCTCTGCTGGGTTCTTCATCCACACAAAGGCAGTTAGTCTGCCCTTGACTCAGGAATAGTTATCAGCCGGAAGCCAGCAGGCTTCCTCCACACTGCCAAAAGTGAGGGTCTTTTGTTTTTCTTTTTATTGAAGTATAATTAACATGTAATGTTATATTAGTTTCAGGTGTGCAATATACTGATTCAACAAATCTATACACTTCTCAGTGTTCATCAAAGTAAGTGTACTCTTAATCCCCTTCACCTGTTTCACCCAACCCCACCCACTTCTCCTCTGGTAACCATCAGTTTGTTCTCTGTATTTAAGAGTCTGGTGTTTTGTCTCTCTTTTTTTTTCTTTCTTTGTTCATTGGTTTTGTTTCTTAAATCCCACATACAAGTGAACTCATGTGATATTTGCCTGTCTGACTTATTGTGCTTTGCATTATGCCCAAGAGGTCCATCCATGCTATTGTCAATGGCAAGATCTCATTCCAAAAGAGGGAGCCTTTTATAACCTCTGCATAAAGCACCAATAACAATTGCAAAAGTTCTATCTAACCTTGCGCTGAGTCTCCAGAAGTGGGCGCAGGAGCCAGGAAATTTAGAACACTGATAAACACTATGTAACTCCAGCAGCCACATTCTCCAAACAGAACTTCAAACACACAATCCGCAGAGGACTTGGGTGTTGCTTACAGATTCTCGGAGCAGTCTGAGTCATATATAGTTCAGAAGTCAGAAATGCTGAAATAGCTGGGACATTCCTATGGTTTGTGGGATCATTTGATAATATGTTTGTATTGAATCTGGCTTAGAAAACCAGAAGGTATGTTTACTCAAAGAGGTCACACACAGAGACCTTCCTAAATAGGAATTTGTCATAGAGGCTGGTCTCAAAGAATCATTGACTCCCTCCCAAGGAGAAAAGCTTCCATGAGATTTTCTAGTAGCAGAGACTAGATCTTATCTCTGTAAAGTAGGTACCTGAAAAATTCAATTCTATTACAATTCCACTATAACAAGTAACTATTGAGTACTTAAAAATAAAATGGTCAATTGTTCTTAGTATTTTGAAATCCCATTGCCTTAAAATTCTTACCTACTGGGAAAAATGCCACACCTCTTTCATGGAACTACATGAAAAAAGATTTTTTCAAGAGATTAACTGCTTTAAGTATTTGGGCATTGGGAGGGCTCAGTCTTCCTTTTGACTTGATTTTCAGTTAGCTGGCTTTCTTAATCACAAAAATAAATATACATTTTTCTGATTACAATAATTCAAATGTAACATGATGCAAAAGCACAAAAGTAGATAATGAACACTATTCAAGAAATCACCTCCTACAGGTAAAAACCTTCTAATCTTTTTCATGTGTTGTATGTGTGTATGTGTATGTGTGTGGGGGTGTGTGTGTGCGTGTGTGTGCGCGCGCGTGTGTGTGTGTGTGTGTTGGTATTCTTCAAAACTTGCCTCTCTGTCACTTGATCAGTATCCATCACATCCACTTACATTCCAGATCCCCCAAACCCTCACCATGAGTCCCATATGGTTTCTTTTCTTCAATCTCAAAAATTTTGGATGCAGCCTCAGCAATAGCTTTGTGCATCTCTGGCTCTTAAAATCATGCATTGTGTTTACTTTTAGGTTATTGATCACCTCATTTATCAGTTCTCTGCTCATCTTAACCATCTTAACCTTTTACCTCAGTGCACAAGTCAGCATCAGAAATTTCCCATCTTGTAGAATATGTACCTACTATATCTGCCTTTAACTGCTGAGAATAAGGGGATGGGGTGGTGCTTTTGTTTCTCTAGGAAAAGGACAGGTGGCCCTGGCCATCTGGGTGTCATTTATCCCAAACATTTGCCTTTGATTTCCCAGACGTTTTCCCCAATTTCTTCCAGAACACTTGTCCCTTTCCTCCGTCCCTTCCCACCCACACTCCTGTTTCTTCACAGTCTGTCCTCTGTCACTGTTTTTTGCCACTTTCTCTGTACTTTCAAAATCAGTCTTGTGTTTCTCTTGTCAAAATCTTATCTGCTTCCCTCTAGTTATTTAGAAAGTTTCATTCACATTAATATATAAAAATTCTGACTTTTATCATTGGCTTATCCAAGACTTTTCCCATCCCCTTTCAATTTCTCTCTTTATTGTAATCATTAAAGATCCATTTTCTCAACCTACAAAAAGCAGGTTCTATAAGCTTTGTGATTCAGACAAGTGCACTGGAAGGTACACAGATGTGGATGCACAGAAAGTAATAAAATCTGGACAATGAAACCATCTGATAAACTCTCCACCAATCGTGTTTGTGTTCTTCATGTTTTCCCCTCTTGCTAAATTTGACCCTTAAGACATTTCTCCTACATTTGTGGAGTGAGTCATGCCCTGGGTGTTGCAATCCCCTCTGCCCTCCTATTTCCTAGACACATCCTCTCTCTGCTCTTGACTCTTAAATGTTTCTCCTCATACATCAAATAACCAACCTAAAAATGAACCCTGTTTGTTTCCTTTTTAAGACACCTTCTTTCCCTTCTTGACTGTCAATAACACCTCCCTGCTTCCCAAACTCAGAGGCTTATAATCATGTATTATTCCTCCATTTCCTTCTCCAGCCACATTTCATTCCCAGGGGATCGTTGTTCCACTTCCTGAACAGAAATCTTACAAAGTGAGTGCTTTCATTCTCACTTCCACTGGACTTTAGTTTAAGCTGAAATAATTTCCTGTTCAACCTGCATGCAACCCCAACTTCCTACCTTCCTAACCCTCTTCTCCTTCTTAGGAATCTAAAATTTTACTACCAAAATATTTTATTTTATCAGCCCATTTCCCTGTGTCCCCCACACCCATAAGTGTATTCTGTTTGTGTATTTGCTCTCTGATTTCCAGACTGTTTTTTCCTTTCTCATATACAATTCAGTGTTTCATGATATTTATGTGGCCCGCTCTTTTATTTCACTCTGTGCCATCTTTCTTTCCTGCCTTGAATTAGCAACTGACTCTCATAAGTATCCTGTTACAGCATCTTTTAACTTCTATATTTATTCCAGGAAACTTAAAGTTTGAGCACTGAATTTACATATTTTACCTACTGTATCCCCTTCTAGATGAAGAGTTTGGTTGCAAATAACCAGAATGTGCTAGATTTTGTTACTACATAACAAATGATTTCTAACCACTTCTTGTTTTGAATCACAACAAGCAGTGCCACAAGACATCCTTGTTATTATTTCTTTAAAAACACTTGGAGCCCTTACAGGAAGTGGGAAATAGGACAACCCTGGAATAGCCTTGCGGAAATATTGTGTGTGGAAACTACCATTGGGATTACATGGGACATTTCCTAAGACCCAGGTAAAAGCAGAAGCAAGAAAAAGATTGTATCAGTTGCTTCCTAGGGAGTCTTCATGCACTGAAAATCACAAGAGTGTCTCCATGGCTCACTTAATGGAGAAGGTACTTGAGACCTTGGGACTGATCTGTCTAACTTTGGTGGAGTTGGATCGGTGTCAAATATAAGCATCAGCGTAGTGGAACCAGCCAACTTTCTGAAATCTTTCCCTTGGTTCCAGACACCTCCTCTGTGGTATTTATACTAACCCTTGAGCTAGAAAATCCTTTTGAATTTTGAATTTGTAACTATGAAGACCTATATTTCCTCCAGTCCATCTTAAACCTGTTCATTCATCCCTTAATAATCAACATGATGCATTAACTTTCTCTCTTTGACTTTCAAGTCTTAGCTATCACCTCCCAAGTCCTTTAGCACAAAGATGCGTTGAAATGGCTGATGCTGTACAGCTGTCACAACTGAACACTCAATTTAAATGTTACTTCTTCCTGGAAGAATCAGTTATTGTCTTAATGTTGCTCCAAGCTGGTCCCCCCAGACCACTCCTGGGGACTCTGTCACAGTTGCTTGCGC
The DNA here is from genome assembly GCF_008692635.1 of Crocuta crocuta. Taxonomy (NCBI): domain Eukaryota; kingdom Metazoa; phylum Chordata; class Mammalia; order Carnivora; family Hyaenidae; genus Crocuta; species Crocuta crocuta. Next base: position 3,149,883 of record NW_027531318.1, read on the forward strand.
TGTTTCACCTCTTAGATTTTAATACATATTAGCAAAATCTAAATGAGATTTTTCATTGGGGTAATTTCAATTTCTTCCCAAAAGATAGGCAGGGAAAGCAGCGGGACGCTTTGCCAGCTGCAGCTTTAGCGCTTTGATGGAAGGCTGCAAACTCAGTCTTTATCTCTTTATGGATCACAAAGGCCTGAACTAATTAGTACTTATTAGAAAGCCAATTAGAAATACATTTTATTTCTCCATGTGGTGTAAATGGAATATACCAAGGTTGATTGTGGACTGAGATATGCTCTACAGCACTAATGCAGAAAAGGCAAGCTTAGGGTCTGGAGGGCACTGCACGGAGAGCAGGGGTATGATTCTCTATTTCTCACATGCACACTGGACCCTGTGCTATGCAATTGTTGGGTCTATGGCTTATATACATATGCCTTGGATGATAAATATCCTTTCCCACTTTTGGTCTAACATCCTTAGCATTCCAACAGGTTGCTCACCTCGAGTGTTTCCTTTTCTTTCTCATTTTTCTTCATTCTCAAACCTATTCAGCCAAGATTTTGTGTAACTGGGTTTAGACACCAATAGCCACACAGATGTGTCATCTATTTTTGAGAACCTTCCATCTTCTTCTCTGACAACCCTCTTATTATGCAAAGGTGCTCAATCAGGGTTTATATATACTGCCCCCAACCCCCACTGTAACCACTCTATCTTGTACTGGCTTTAAGTGTGCTCCTGATTTTCCTCTTAGAGATGCTTTGCCAATTAGCTAGGTGATGAATACAAAGAAGTCAGATCCATACTCTTCTATAAATTTCACATTCACTCAATCTGTATTAGAATGCTAATGACTGTTTACCAAATATAAAATTCATTATATGTCTCTGTGTATTAAGCCATTTGTCCATCCATCTACCCATCCATATCTGTATCTATGTCTATATAATCCTCTCTCTTTCCCTCCCTCTCTCTCTTTTCTCATATATGCATACTTTAATAGCAACCTATATAGCTTGGGAGGTTGAGAGGGAGATGCCTTGTCCTGTCATACACCTCCTTTTGGTTCAGACTCCATAAGTAAGCCATTTTTGGCCCTTCACTCACAATCTGAATCCATTTGTGTTTATGTTAAGTGTAACCTCTTCCCTCATTAGACAAAATGCTTCTTACTAGCCAGCACTGTGCCCATTTTGAAATGGAGATCATAAGCTCAGTAACCTCCATGTGGACCAAAATTATTTGCTAATTATCAGAAGTACTTGCTCAGGAACTTGGTTCTGTCCCACTGTTACTGCAGAGCTGACTAAGCCATCTGCTAGCCTGCTTTCTTTTATTGTACAGTTTGGGGCCTCCCGTGTCTCATTCTGAAAGCTGCCATTGCGACTCCCTAAATTGCTTTCCACTGCTCATATTCTTTATTGCCTTTGTCTTATTTTAGAATCTTAGATTGTTCTCATTCTTCACCTGTCTTTGAGCTTAAACAAAACTGACCCAGTTGTATGGGTCACCCTTTATATGGTTATTCAAAATTAAATGAAAGCTTTTGAACAGAGAGGTATAATAAAGGCATTAACTTATTTTATCCTAATATCAATGCTTTGGAGGTGGGGAGATTTTCAAGGTTTGTAACTCTAAACTAAAATGCCCAAGAAATTACATCACCCATGAAGTGAAAAGCAAATAGACATCCACAAAAAAACCACACTCCTTATGCCCCTAATATGGCCTTCAGTTCACTGGCTACCTGGCTGACATTTACATTGGTATTTTCTTCTAGCTTTTCCATGAGATTTGCTTCCTTCTCCTCTTATGGGCATCTCTCTGGTATTAATTTGTTATAAGTAGAAATCTGTGACACGTTTCTTCTTGTTTCAGGTGCCAAATAACACATGGAACCTCATCTGTCCCTAAAATCAACTCTTTCTTTTCATTCCAGGACGTTATGCTATGCTTTTTTATCCCCTGTTAAACAATCCTCATGTTAAACAATCAAGGTTTTGCACCCATCTTGTGTTGATTAATGAGCCTTTGATTCTTGGAAGAAAAATCTGAGACAAGATTTTTGAGTCATTCCTTACCCAGCAATGTTTCTAGCATTCCCCTGTCCTCAAAGCCCTATCTAATACAAAGAATGTTCTAACAGAATCTGAGTTCATTGCCCTCAAATTAAAAGTGTAATTCTTTCTCTTTTCAAAGACTCTTAGGCATTTGAGCATTGGAATGCTCAACTATGCAGTCCCCAACTGTACAACATATTTCACATCATCCTTCTGTATTGCATGTTATTCATTCTTAGTATTATTCCCGGCCAAGTTCTTTGTTATTATACAGTTTGCTGATATTACATTTTTTTTAGACATTTCTCCAGTACCATCCTCAGCTTCTCTCTGATGGGTTAAACTTCTGCCTGTCTCTTTGAGTCCTGTTCTAGTCACTTTGATGCACCATGATTAAATGTTTTTCCTACCCTCAGGCCTCAAGAAAGATCTGTTAGTACAATGCCAGGTCTCCCTCCACTTGTCTCTGGTGCATGATGGGACAGGTGTTCCAGAACTTGTTACTCAGTTCCCCATTGGTGTTGCCAGTACCACCCAGATCCAAGTTGCTTTTGCTCTTGGGATCAGAGTTAGCTGCCCAGGTAAATGTGGTTCTTGCCTTTGTTTGCAGAGAAAAACTCCAGAATTTTTAAAAATTCTTTTACTTTCTTTTATTATTTATTTTTGAGAGAGACAAACACAGCCCAAGCAGAAGAGGGACAGAGAGAGAGGGAGACAGAGGATCTGAAGCAGGCTCCAGGCTCTGAGCTGTCAGCACAGAGCCCGACGTGGGGCTCAAACTCACAAATTGTGAAATCATGACCTGAGCGAAAGTCAGATGCTTAATCAACTGAGCCACCCAGGCACCGCCAGAATTTTTTAACACAGGGTGGGTCATCAGAGATTTGTATGGTCCTCTAGGAGCTAGGACTGTTGGCGTATTACCACTTTCTAAATTACTAAAAATGCATTTTTGTTATTTAACAGATGGATTGGATATGATTTAAACTTCCTCAGTTATGGAAGTTTCCTCATATCTAGAAATTATGCATGCATTTTTATTATCTTCGATGGACATATACTTTTTAGACTTTGAAAATCCTGAGGAAGCAAGATTATGTCTCAGGAAGATGAATTCTAGCTGTTTCTTCTGTCTTTAGTTCCTTCCTCATAGGCCTGGTCTTCTCAGACTCTGGGCAACAGAAGTAAATACAACTTTCCCTGCCACATGAGGTCACAAAGTACCATTTCATCAGGGGTACCCCTGGGCCAGGTGCTCATGCCTGAACTATGTGAGCCTGAGAAAATTATTAATAATAAACCTTTTTCTGAATCCTCTCAAGATATATGTGGAGCTATGCAACCTGCCTGTAGATATCTCCCCACTCCTTCCCAGAAAATGATTTAAGTACATTTATCTCAGCTTCCCTTTTTCATACATATGCACAATTTCACCCCCAGATCAGTTCAGGAATCTACGACAACGCCTTCCTTCTGTCCGTCCAACTGTGTCACCACTAGTAAAAGGGATCCCTCAATGACACACTAACAGCTTTTGTCCTTGGCCTGTGTATCAGTATTGCTGCCAAACCAATACTCATCTTATCCTCCAGAATAAGTCAGAAACTGCTCCATTGCTAAAGCTGACTCTGTACTCTCAACTCTGGAATCTGAATCACAGCTAAAAGGTTTGTGAGTCATGGCCACAGTTTTAATACCAAAAGTTCCCAGGGCCAATATGCCAGTGTGGGCAGTCACTGACTTCTTCTTCAACCCCCGTCCTGATGATGACTCAGCTTTCAGCTCTTATGATTTGCCCTCTTCCTTCTCACTAACCCTTCCAAATCTGTTCTTCCCTCTGTCAGCCGTTTTCTCCCTCTGAAACTTTAGGGGAATTAACTGATTAATTTTACCCATGCCAGAATTTAAAAAGAATCAAATTCTTTTTTTTAATGTTTATTTATTTTTGAGAGAGAGAGAAAGGACACAAAAGTGGGGAGGGGCAGAGAGAGAGGACAGAGGATCTGAAGTAGGCTCTGCGCTGACAGAAGCGAGCTTGACTCAGGGCTCAAACTCACAAACCATGAGATCATGGCCTGAGCCAAATACTTAACTAACTGAGCCACCCAGGTGACCCAAGAAAATTCATCTTCTTAAGCCAAATATTTCTCCATCCTTGTTATTTTTCCTTTTTCCTTCTTTTTCCTTCAAGCAGCAATTCCCCTCCTGAGATCGCTTGTCTAGCTATTCCCAGCTACTCCTCGCTACTCCTCAAAGAAGCATCTCCCATTCTGATGGTGTCTGCTCTTCCATGACTTTCGTATAAGTCCTGACATCCTCTTCTCTACCTCCCACCCCATTGCTCTCTAGAGTTGTTGAAGGAGTTGTCTCTCTCCCTCCCTCATCCTTGCAAAGTGGCCATCAGGCTTAGCTTATGTGTCTCTCAGATCTGGGGGAACTTGCCCAAATATAAAACCTCAATTGCATGACTTGACTTTTAGGGAACTAGTATTCCTTACCCATCCAAAATTGTCACTTCTAGAATGGACAGGGAAACTAAAAAATTGTCAGTGTAGGTGACAAAAATATTCAGAACAAAGCAAAACAAAGTCCTATAATAAAGACTTTAAATTACAATGACAGACAGAATAGCAGTGAACAGAAAGCTATGAAGCATCTTTCTTCAGGTGGATGGGCCAAAAAGCATAGGGTCATCTTTCTACTTTCACCTTCACAGATACTAGAATTTTGTCAGTAAAAACCACAGGCTGGTGGCATTCCTTTCCTAACCCTTTTCTTTCCTAACCACGCTTGGTGCCACAATACTGGAAGTGAGGGCAGATAGGAATCCCAGTCTTTCCAGAGTTTTGGGGGCTCTTTAGATAGGAGGGAAAGGCAGCAGAGAAACAGCCAGACTAGCTTTCTGAGTTTCATCACAAACAGCTGGCCAGTTTCCATGTCAGATGAATAATAATCTCATGGACATTGCTCAAAACTCAGTAAATAAAAAATTGTATTGACTTTCCGTAAAAACTGGCTCACTTTCTCACTATTCCATACTCCCGCACTGTGGTGTCTCCATTCTTTGGTTGAACAAGAACTTCAAGTTGGCTTCCCTTCCTTATCCCTGATATCCAGTCTGTCACTATCCTTTTTAGACCTTTCCTCCTCCTCCTTTATTCTCCTCCTCCTCTTCCTTCTTCCTCTTTGTTCATTTTTAATTATTTTATCTCTTGCCAATTTAGATCAGGTTCTCATCAACTTACTCCCAGATCATCATGCTTATCTGGTGGATGGGAACCATGACACCTTGTGTTTCATTACACTTGCCTATATTCTTGGGCCACCACGTTAACCACCCCAAACTCTGCTCTCAGGACATCCCTCTCACTCAAGGATGCACAATCACTTCATTTTATCTCTATACCAAACACAACCACACTTCCTAAATTTGAAGGTGGAATGCTATTCAGTACTCCCTGCAGGATTGCCATAAATCTTTGTTTTTATTTTTCAGTATTATTTTGTTAAGTGTATGCAGTGCACGATTGCTCTGATGACTTTCTTCTTTTAAATATTATGTAATATCTTATTTTTGCCCCTATTAATGTTTCTGCCTTAAATTCTAATTTGTCTGATTAGGATTACCAAACTCTTTTGGTAAATACTTATATGCTGTTTCTTTTTACTCCTCTTCATCTTTAATCTTTCTGCATGATTTTAAATTGTCTCTTTTAAGCAAAACATACCTGGATGTTTATGATATTGAATAATCTCTCTTTCAATAGATGTTTAATTCATTATTTTCATTGAATTTCTTTTACTTTTATTACTTTTGTTTGGACTAATTTTCACCATCTTGGTTACCATTCTGTTCCTTGACTTTTTTTTAACTTTGCCTTTTTCTGTAATAAAAAATGTTTCTGCATTTTTGTTTATATATTTGTTTTCCTCCACTACTTTGGTAATTAGAACTTGTGTTTCCATTCTTTCAGTGACAGCCTTAACTTTTTAAACATATATATTGTATCTTTTGATACTTATATCCTTCTGTTGACCATGACAACCATATTAGTATGATTTACCACACATCAAAGAATGACCCTCTCATTATTTTATGGTTATTGGTTAGATTGTGTTTTACACTTTTTATTTTATGGTAAAAAAATAAATAAAAGTAATGTCTTTTAATCAAATTCTGTTATAATTGTTTTTAACTTACCCAGTGCATTTAGCTTTTAATGTGCTTTTAAATGTTTTTATTTTGATCTCACCCTTGAGATAGTTTAACTGCCTTTTGGATCATGCTGACTATTATTTTTATTCAGCTATTTGCTTATGTGTAATTTTGTTCTGGATAATCCATCTTTTCTGTGTTGTGGGCTTTAATATTTTCTCTTTAACTTGATATCTACAAGTTTATTATGAAGTGAATGGGTATGGATTTTTTTTTATTTCTCTTTCTGAATACACAGAATGTACTTTCAATCTGAGTACTCATAACAGTCTTTTCTTACCAACTGTTTCCTCCATTCTCTTCTGCTGGAACCATTACTAGATATACTCTGGAGGTCTTAAACTGGGCTTCATATCTCTCAACGGCTCTTCATGCGTATTTTCAAATCAATCTCTCCCCACCACCACCACCACCAAGCCCCAGCCATTTTCTGCATGCTGAGTAAGCTGTATCTTAGCAATGTCTTCCAAATGTATAATATGTTCTTCCACAATTTATCCTGTATTTTGTATTTTTATTTTAACTTAATTATTATATTCCTCAATCCCAAATTTTTAGAATTGGTTGTTTTCTGTATCTACCCATTCTAGTTTTATTTCTGCCTTTTGTTTCTTACTTATGTTTTATGGCTTCATTTATCTCTTTATGCACCCTAAATGTAGATCTTTGTCCAGACTTCATCTATACTTCTTGTCCAGATTTTTATTTTTGGTCTACTTCCTTCTTTCTTACCATTAGGTTTTTCCATGTGGCTTAGGGTTTTATTTTGCTAGTTCATCCTATTTGATTGGTTTCTTTCTCTCTTACTCTTTCTTACATCCTCATCCTTCCTAGTCCAACCATTTTGCATCTGCTTCTACCTGGTCCCTGGGTTCCAAGTGCAGAACCAGACTTTATAATGGTCATTTGGGGACCTGGTGCTTGGGGGAGAGGAGAGACATCACAGATGGAGTTCCTACTTCTGAGACTGTGCCTCTACCTCTTATCTTCTTGGATTTCCAATTGCCATCATTTGTAGTCCCTAGGCAGCAGTGCAGATAACAGTCTTTCCATATCTTTTTGAGAGCTTGGAGAGCCCCACGTCAGTACCTGGCACTGATCTTCATCTCCTGATTTTTTTTTAGTCTCCTTTACCCTGTACAAACTTAACTCCCATTGCCTGCTGCCTGACCTGGACTCCATCCCACTACAGCTTTGACCCTGCTTGCCAGTTTGTATTTTTGTTTCACTTTTGGTCCATGAAAATGTTTTCATAGTACTTCAACTTAGCTATTATAATTTTTCCCTTTAATATTTCATCATTTCTTGATATTTGAAACAGATGCACGGTGTGCCAAAGCCTTGACTACCTGTACCGACTTGATCACAGTTCAACACTACTTCCAACTACTCACCAAATAAGACCTTTGATTGAGTTAGGAAGTCAAACGCTTCTGCCCATGCTGTATCCAATAGCATATGCAAGTCCTTTGAGCCTTTTAACACAACTCCTTAGTTCTTGGCAAAGACTTCACCAAATGCTCCAATCCTTAAACCTTCACTTCACCTTTGAATTTCCCAAGCACTGTAGATCCCAGACAAATAGAAATTTAATATCCATAGCTTAGTCATTTTTTGAACTATTTAGAAGGCCCACACTTTACAATAACTTATAATTGGTTAAGGCATAACCAAACTAGTTAGTAAAACCATACAACCCCCAACTAATGCTTGTTTTATTGTGCCTTATTTATCAGTTGGTTGGTCATTACAAAAAGTAACCCAAACCTTCCTTTCTTTAAGATTTAGAGACATCTGTACATATTGCTATTATGCATTTATTTCTATACACATAATATACTCAAGAGTTCATTTGAGTTATAGGATTAATTATAATAATGTAGTATAGTTTTTGGTTCTAAATCTATATAGTTTTAAGTTTTGAATGAGATGACTGTATTTTTCAATTGTATTTTATTGAATTTTAGAAAGGAGAGGAAATACCTTTTTTTGGTAATCAAATATGTTAATATATATTTTTTCTTTTTGTTAAGCTTTTATTTTAATTCCAGTACAGTTAATATACAGTGTTATATTAGTTTTAGGTGTGCAATATAGTGATTCAGCAACTCAATACATTACTGTGTTCATTATAATAAGGATATTCTTTAATCCCCATCACCTATATCACCCATCCCCCACCCACCCCTACCTTCCCTCTGGTAACCATCAGTTTGTTCTCATTGTTAAGAGTCTGTTTCTTGGTTTGTCTCTATCTCCTTTTTCCCCTTTTGCTCATTTGTTTTGTTTCTGTTTTTTTTTCAAGCATTTTACTTCTCAGAGTTTATTCCACAGATATATATTTGCAGAATAACAGAGAGAAACAGAATAAAATATCTAAATGCCCATTAGCAGTGGTCTCTCAAGGTAAGTTAGAAAGTTCTATTAAAAGTCATGTGAGTTCTATATGCACAGATATGAAAAGATTGCTAAAAGTCTGTTACAGAATCATATGTACAGAGTTACCATTTATATTATGTATAAATATGCACAAATTTACTACACCACATACTCAAGGCTGCATACATTATCTTTGCATGAATACATACAAGAAGCTGGTCACAAAAGTTGCTTCTAGGAAGATTGTGAATAAAGCCAGAGATAAATTTACTTTTAACCAACCATGTGTATGTTTGCCTTTCAAGCTTTTTACTACTATATGGTTACCTATGCAAAATGGAGAAAACATTTCCATTTTCAACTCATTTTGCCATTAAAAAAATGTCTTTTTAGGGGCACGTGGGTGGCTCAGTCAGTTAAGCGTCCAACTTTGGCTCAGGTCATGATCTCCCAGTTCGTGGGTTCATGCCACACGTTGGGCTCTGTGCTGACAGCCAGCTCAGAGCCTGAAGCCTGTTTCAAGATTCTGTGTCTCCCTCTCTCTCTGACCCTCCCCTGCTCACACTGTCTCTCTCTCTCTCAAAAATAAATGAATCTTTTAAATGTTTATTAATAATATCATTAATAATATTATTTATTAATAACAGATTTATTAATAATAAATCTCTCAGAAATAAAAAATCTTTTTAGTGTTTATTTAGTTTTGAGAAAGAAAGAGAGAGTGCAAGCAGGGGAGGGGTAGAGAGAGAGGGAGACACAGAATCGGAAGCAGGCTCCAGACTCTGAGGGGTAAACACAGAGCCTGATGCAGGGCTTGAATTCACGAACCTTGAGATCATGACCTGGACCAAAGTTGAATGTTTAACCAACTGAGCCACCCAGGTGCCCTCATTTTGCCATTTTAAAGAGTACTTCCAAATCTGGAGGATTTACAAAGATCCAGCAACATCTTTCATCAATGTTAAAAATCTAGTCATAAACATTCCTTTCGGTACCCATAGCTTTGCCTCTAATTTTATTTAATAGGTTCACTCATACTTTCAATCTTTACACCTGAATTATAAGCCCTTTGTTGGCAGAGAATGTCCTGCAGGACCTTGAAGAGAGAAACTCAGCTCTGTGTGCTGTGTGCGAACCCAGGATCTGGCACACAGAAAAATCTCAGCATATGGTTTGTTGTTTGTTTATTTGTTTGTTTGTTTGTTTTCCTCCAGGGCTCCATCAGTACATTTTTATTTTCTTCAATCTTATCTGTAGTAGACAAATAAGAATGGGACAACAAATACCTGTTACTTGTGAAAGGCTTTGTTCAATTTTATGCACAAACTAAAATCAAGAATAGAGTCTTAGGACACAGAGATGATGATGATGTGATGAACCAATATTATTTGGGTTATTTGAGGAAGGTTTTTATGTATCTTAAAGTTCCTTAGGGACAGGGTTTTGTCTTCTACTTATTTTTTACATCTCCTTTGGTGTCTAACAAAGGAACACATACCTACACAGGCACTCCACAAATTCTTGTTGAATGAATACCACTTTCAGCTACTCGTATATGGTGAATTTGAAAGCTCAAAACTCCCTGGAGAAGTCAGCCTAAAATGGGCTTGGGGAGACTGGCATCTGTGTAAAGGAATATTTTAGTATCAGGCATTGGACTCTGAGATGTGCTACTTTGCCAGTAAGATCATCAGTGTGGCAAACCTATATCCAGCATTAATATTAAATTCTCTGTCTCATTGTGTCCCCTTTCCCTGGTCCCTCAAGTCCAATGGCTTGACAGTTTTAGATAATGCAAAACAATGGTAGTGCTTGGTCTTTGTCTGATTTGTGATTAGTTTTTCTTGGTTATTTTCGTACTTTACCATTTCATCTGCCTCCTGAGACTTTGATGCTGGGCACATATTTTATTTATCTGAATTTTAAAGTGCTACCATCCTTTGTTGTAAAAGATAAGTAAAAGTGCTTTTTTGGTCCCTCTGTGGAGCTGTTCTTTGTTTTATCAGTAATGCATGTGCTAGAGAACAACTTTAATGGGAAGTGTTCTGAGTGTCTGAAGGACATATGTAGATTGGATTTCATTCCTCAGTGAATTTTCCTCATCTGAGAAGACTAGCTATACCCATGCATTAGCCTTTGCATGCGTAAACTGAGTAACAGCCTCACTCCCCAAATCAAGATATTCATGTCCTGACTCCCATAACCTGTGAGGATTACCTTATATGACAAAAAGGTCTTTACAGACTTGATCAAGTTAAGGATCCTCAGATGGGGAGATTATCCTGGATTGTCCAGGTGGTTCCAAATTAGTCACAAGAGTCTTGTAAGAGGGTAAGCAGAAGGAGTTTGGTGAGAGTAGAAGATGAGGTGATATGACAATGGAAACAGAGAGTGGAGTGATACTCTTTAAAGATGGAAGAAGCCACAAGCCAGAGAATATGGACAGCCACTAGAAATGAATAAAAGCAAGGAAACAGATCATCCCCTCAGAGCCACCAGAAGGAGCCAGCCCTGCTGACACCTTGACTTTAATCCTGTGAAAGTACCCTCTGGCTTCTAGAACTGTCAAAGAAAACAAACATGTTCTTTTAAGCCACGGAGTCTCTAACAATTTGTTACAGCAGCAACAGGAAACTAATACATTCCCTGTATAGTGTAAGCATCCAACTTGCTTATATAATGGCAAAGAACCTTGGAAGCTCTCATTTGAACAGGGATTTAACAGCCACATAGTCCAACAATCCAAGTGTTGTTTGAATCCCTGTTATGTTATCCATGGCAGTGATCACTGGAAGGAGAGGGAACCATTCACCTGGCACAGAGTCCACTTTCCCTCTGACAGCTACATTCAGGGAGTGGATAATATACAGTACAATAGTTCTTCCCAAAAGAATTTTCACGCAATGGAAGGACAGAGTCAGATAAGTTTAAACTGTGAATGCACCTGAGATCTTCATCTGCACAATGAGGATAAAAACGTATACCTTACAGGGCTGTTGAAAGGATCAGAGATGCTGGCAGACTACCTGCCATGTATGGGTCACTCACCAAATGATAAGCGCCATTATTTTTATTGTGCTCTAAATAAACTTGCTTCAAATAAATAGCTTCATCCAATTAGACAATCCATACTTTATCACTATACAGGAAAGGTCTAGTCTTTCCTATTACATAGAAAACCTTTCCAATACTAACAATAGCAATATCTCTTGTGAGACTTTCTCTATTCCAGCTAAATCTTTCCCAGATTCTTCAGCTGCAGTTCTATGTCATTGTTTAAATCTCCTTCATTATTTTACAATCTCAAGTTCTATCCCATCTTTAGTGTAGAAGTAAGACACATAGATGAGTGTTTGTTAGAGGGGTTCACAGCACTTGTGAAGGAAAAGGACAAGATATAAGCACGCTTGTTCTCCATTAAGGGTATCATACAGCTGCTATGACTCAGTATGGAGGATGGACCCATGGATGATAACCTGCCAGATGATAACCTCTGTATTTAAACTGACATTTGAGAGATAATCCTCAAATTTGTAGTCCAGTGCCCAGAAAGTAGGCTAGACTTACGAGAATATAAGAATATGTATATACACACATAATTATGTATGGAATCTCTAAAACACAGTACAGTGGCCTCTCTGATTTTAATTTCTTGGGATAGCAAGCAAATGGTCTTAACTAGCAACAAAATGTTCCCCTAGTTCTGCCTTTCTCATCATGTCATTGGCCTGCATCAAACCTATTGATAACTATCCCACTTGATTCTTGCTTCCCTCTGCAGCCCTCACCTCTTGCCCCCTTGCACACATTCCCTATATCCCCACCACAACAAACTGCCAGCATTTTGGCAAAGTGACATTTTCTCTCACCCAAGAGTCAACCTGCCTGGCACAATCTTCTGCCTCTCCTATTTTATTTCACTTCCTAATTCACTGTCAACATCCGTCTCAGTATTCATCTCACTCAGGACCTCCTTCTTTACCCTTCCCACCCCATCACCACCACCACAGGGATGAATCAGAACTCATACATGGATAATGCCATACATGGATAATGTATGGATACGTGGATACATGGATAATGCCATGTACTTGCTGCCATCATAATACTTATTTATATCCTATTGTATTTGATGACCATATGTCTCTCTCCCATGTGAGTGTTTGAACTCCTTGAAGGCTGGGATTTCTGTATTGCATGTACTTAGCACAGAGCTAGACTATGACAAGAGTTCAATGTGTACATGCTGAATGCAAAGAAAAGTGCTCTTGAGTCCTCTGGTACTATGTACACCTTTGCCTAACCATTCTATGTCTGGTTTATTGTCTTTATGCTACCAACAGGAATTGGCATCCCCATGTGGCCATCTCACATGGTACTCTAGATGCCAGAGCTATTCTTGTCCAGGGAGTAAATGCTCAGATAGACCCAGCAAACTCATACCTTTGAAAACTGGAAATGATTTACCTAGGAAAAACAGAATGGAACCACCCTTTGAGTGTTCCAAACCAGTTGGCATCTCACAAGCTAGAATGTGGTTTCTGATTGATATTGAGTGGTTGAATTACTTAACCCTGTCTCCCCTTTAATCAATTAATCATTTATAAAAAAAAGACCAAATAATATAAATGATTATTTATTTATTGCTTTGATTCCCTTCTTTAAGCAGTCTCCAGACTAGTCCATATTTCAGTGCATGTCAGACCTCTTCAATCATTTTTTCTTGACACACACAGATTTCAGAATTTGGTATTTATTGCAACCTACCTAATGTATTGCTGTGTGTGGGGGGGGGTATTTTTTACTGATAGCATTTAAAAATATGTGCTTATACTTCCATAAGAATTGTTACCAATTTTTCAATGAGATTTATTTGATAATTTTTGTTTCAAAAATAAATTGCAAGCCCTTCCATAATTCCTTTCATTATATCCAATGCTGGGATGAAAATCTGTACCAAAAAAATCACTGTAAGTTCATGTGGGAAAAGTGGAAATAAATTTCTCTCATACTTTCTAGCAAGTCTTTTGTAATTCTTATTCCCCTAAATTAACTAATCACTGACGCTTGATCTTATATTTGTTTAACAGGTTAGATAAATGCTGATTCAGCAGTTATGGCTTATTTAAGAGAGGTAGAATTTATGTCTGTCTCTTGAACTCATTGGATAAAAAACACAAATAGTAAATCTAGGACACACTTCACACAAGACACGAGAGGAGGTGAAGGGTGTCAGATGCTGAACGTGGGTCTTTTCTGAGGGAGAAAATTTTGTCAGTTCCAATCAAACACAGGCAACTGTAACAGCTATTTTCTGCTCACTGCCTGCCATGTCACCTAACTGCCTGGTCAACAGTTTCTTTTAGAGGTGCACAAATAATAAACTTTAGTTGGGCCTAAACCACTTTTTTTTTTATTTTGCTTATGCTTAAGCCCCAGTGAACCAGCCTAAGTAATCAGTTGCTCTTCAGCACCTGTGTATAACACAAGAGACTGGGAAACATCCCATGGCTTGGAGGGAAAACTAGCAAGCAGGACAAGTCCCATTGATCTGTACAATAAAATGGCTCATGCACAGTAAAAATAACCATTTAAATAGAATGTGTGGAAATTTACTAGGACTTTTGATTCTTTTCCATGGAAAAAATCTCCTTAGTAAAAACACAAGATAATATACTATTTTCTGATTAGACGAATGCACAAGAGCCTGGAAGTAAGAACATGCTAGGATATAACAATCAAATTAGAAAATGGGCAAAAGACGTAAACAGACACTTCACTGAAGAGGATATACAGATGGTAAATAAGCACGTGAAAAGATGTTCCACATCAGTAGCCACTAGGGAAATGCAAATTAAAACCACAATGAGATATCACTACATACCTATTAGCATGGCTAAAATAAAAAATAGCAAATGCTTGCAAGGCTGTTCAGAAACTGGGTCTCTCATGCATTGCTAGTAAGAATATAAATGGCACAGCCACTATGGAAAAGAGTATGGTTGCTCCTTATGAAACTAACCATGTACTTACTATAAGTCCCAGAAATTGTACTACTAGATGTTTGTTACAGAGAAATCAGAATGCACATTCACACAAAAATCTGTACATAACTACTTGTGGCAGCTTTATTCCTAATAGCTAAAGCATGGAAACAACCTAAATGCCCTTCTGTGAGTGACTAGTTAAGCAAATGGTGGTCCATCTGTACCATGGAACACTACTCAGCAAGAAAAAGGAATTTTGTACTAATGATACACAGAAGAATTTGGATAGATCTCAAGGGAATTATTTGAATTTAAAGTTATGTATTGCATGCTTCCATTTATATAACGTTCTTGAAATAACCAAAGTATAGAAATAAAGAACATATTAGTAGTTGCCAGGGCTCAGATAGCGAGAAAGGAGAAGTAGCTGTTGCTCTAAAGGGTAGCCCAGGGTATCCTTGTGATGAAACTGTTCTGTATTTTGACTGTGGTGGTGGCCACACAAATCTACACAGGGATAAAATTGCATAGAGCTAAATGCATGCACATGAACATAAGTGCATATAAAACTAGTGAATTCTGAACACAGTTGGTAGAGAATCAGTGTCAATTTCTTGCTTGTGACATTGTAGCATTGTTCCCATGAAGGGAAACTGGATGAAAAGCATGCAGGAACTCTACGTTACTTCTCAAAATTAAAAGTTAAAAAAAATTTTACTGTTAGAAGAATATTTGTAGGTTACTGATTGACAGGATTATAGTTTTAGGTCGATAAATATGCTCTTCTGAAAAATGGTGACCTTAGGGACAAGTGGTAACTGAGTAAGAGGTTTCAACATTACTCAGGGTTCTAAAGCAATGGATAACAGACCTGGACATCATCCTCAAGTTTTCCCTGTCTTTATCCTCTTTCACACTAACTCATCAAGTTCTACTTCCTATACATTCTTTAAATATTATGTCTTCCCTTGTTTCCACCACCATTGTCTTGGTACGGATCATCAGCATTCCTTAGAGACTATTCGAATAGCCTCCTGACTAGCCTCAAAGTCTTCATTCTCTTCTTCTCTGCAGCCCATTATCAAAAGTGTAATTGGCTAGTCCTCTTTCTTAAAAACAAACAAACAAACAAAACCCACTTGCTTTTCATCGGCTTCATTGGCTCCCAGTTACCCCCAGGATAATAAAAAATTCTTATGTATTAAAGAGAAGCCTCAACATGCAGGTACCATTACCATAATAGTATCTATCATTATTTTTCCCTCCTCGTACTTGATACTTCGAGGATTTTACACTACGTAAAATTTCTATTCACACCACAGTACTAATGCTTGCATACTTTGTCCACACTCTTTCTTCTCCCTCAAATGACACTTTCCACCCTCTTGCTTTCCAAGCAATCTTCTATTCTCCTGCAAAGACTCAACTTAGATATTATCTTCTCTGTCAAACCTCCCTGAAAACCTAAGTAGAATTCATCACTTCCTTTTTTGTCTTGGACATACTGCTGAATTTATAATATTGGCTTATATTTGTTGGTTTACATGTCTGTTTCCCTTCACAGGGCTATGAACTCCTTGAGCACAGGTTCCATGTCTTTTCATCTTTATCTTCTTAGGATAACACACAATGTTTATTCAACAATAGGTACTTGATAAGTGTGTGCTGAATTGAGTTAGGGAAAAATTATGGAACTCCAGCAGTTTGATTGACTTGGCTGTGGCTATTTGGTATCAGTAATGAGAATTACAGCTGTGACTAATTGCAATAATGTCCTCAACTAATAGATTCCCATTACAATGTGACTTTGCAGCTCCTCCCATCGGGAGGGGTAGTCTGTTCCCTCACACCTTGATTCTGAGCTGGTCTTGTGATTTGCTTTTACAAAATGAAAGTTACAGAAATGTTGGTGTGCCAGTTCTGAGCCTAGGCCTTGAGAGACCTCATGTGATTCTCTTCTCTCTCTTAGAAACCTATCCAGCCACTATGTGAATGAGCCAGGCTGACCTGCTGAAAGACAAGAGACCACATGAAGCAGAGCCCAATTTTCTTAACCAGGCCATGCCAGACAAGCCTGTAGTAAGCCAGCCCCTAAGACAGGCCAGCACAACTATCTGTATGGCCTGAAATTGACAGGAGATCTATAAGTGAGCCAGTGGAGACTAAAAGGACCACCCAACTGACCTGTAGGTTCATGAACAAAATGAAGTGATTATTATTACATGTCACTGATGTTTGATTGTTTCTGATATATTACTTTGGTAATAAATAAAAATGTGAAAATTAGTACCAGAAGTGGAATGTTGATGTAACCAACATCCAAAGTGTGCAGCACTGATTTGGTAAACAATGTGTGCATAAAGGATGGAAAAACAGTACTGTTCACAAAGGCTAGAGAAATGGTATAAATATTGTTTTCAAAGCTAGAAAAATGGTGATCTGTGTTATGAAACAGCAAAATTATTTGTTAAATAGTCACCCTTGCACGTTACACGAAGTGAAAGAAGCCAGTCCAAAAAAAGCCACATATAACTGCATTTGCACGAAATGGCCAGAATAGGCCAATCAATAGAAATAGAAGTGCAATTTGAGAAACTTGACAGAAGACCATAGGAGAAAGGAAGGGGGGAAAAAGTTATAAACAGAGAGGGAGGCAAACCATAAGGGACTCTTAAGTACAGAGAACAAACTGAGAGTTGATGGGGGTGGAGAGTTGGCAGGGGTGGGGAAAATGGGTGATGGACATTAAGGAGGGCACTTGCTGGGATGAACACAATGTTGTATGTAAGTGATGAATCACAGGAATCTACTCTTAAAGCCAAGACTACACTGTATACACTATATGGTAGCCAACATGACAAAAAAGTATTAATAAATAAATAAAATTAATGTTTGCCAGGGGCTCAGGGAATGGAGAAATGGGGAGTGACTGCTGGTGGATATAGGGTTTATTTTTGGAATGCCAAAAATGTCCTATAATTAGATAGGAATGAGAGTGGTACAACCACTGAACTGTACAATTTAAATGAATGAATTTTAGAATATGTGTACTATTTCTCAGTAATGCTGTTATTGAAAAGGTTATCACCTGCTGCAAAATAAAACATGCTGTATCAGTCAATCGATAGATTGATCAATCAATAGATAAAGTATCATATACATAGGTATATATACACATATGTATACATATGTGAACAGTATATAAATATATATATATATATATATATATATATAAAATAATAAATGCTTGGTTTTGGTTAAGTGTATTCCCCAGGCAGAATGTTAAAAGTGTTAGCTCGTTGCTTCTAGCTGCATATGGCAAGGTACATAAGAAGGAGATGAGGTAAAGGAAGCACTGAACAGTATACAAGCAGAATGACTTGATAGGTTGAAAAATAAAAGTTACTTATTTCCAGTGTCTTTAGTTAGCAAAAGATTCTTAATGTAAAATACTGCCTGAGGACACAGATCATATCAAGGGTATCATTGTGTGACCACTTGTTCAAACCTCTTAAATAGTTAAGGGACACATTGAGATAAATGATTCAATTGCCACTGAACCAAAGGACTTCTAAAATATTAGTGGTATAATGTCTCAAAAACCAAATCTCAAAGTAGCAGCTGATAAATCTACAGAGCCATATCTACAGAACAATCTTGGGTATTGGCTTTGTCCAATGAAGTGTATAAAATAATCAGATTAATTAGATGCTCACTACATTTTAAGGAAGTTATATAGGCAAAAATGCTGCCATTCTGCATAAAAGTAATTGAGAATGTCTAAAATGTTCAAAAGATTCTGAACATCTTACCTTCTATAGGCAGAAGTAGGTTAAGAAAGCCATTCATATAAAATAAAAAAATAAAAAAATTTTAAAAAGCTGTTCATCTGCCAACATGAGCTATTTCTTCAGATGGAGCCAAGAAGGATGATGGAAAAGAAAAACATCTCAGATGCCAGGGACAGGATCTCAGAGGATGGAATAAGAATAAGAACTTTTAAGAAAAGAAAAGAAAAAAAAGGACCAAGGAATCAGTCATAAGAATCAGAACCAAGGTCTAATCAGGAAACACTCCCGATCCCCAGAGCTGGGGAGACCTGGTAACATTTCCCTGGTGAGTTTCAGAACTGCTATGGGTCAGTTACTGCTGAGGGCTCCGTTTCTCTCCCTTTTCCAAAAGGAGCATTTATTGCAGTGCTTTGCCCCTGTGCCATCATGATATGCTGGGTCTCTGGGGACAAGTAACTTGCCTCTACATTTCACAGACCTCCAGATCAAGAGGAGCCACATTCAAAGAACCACATGCAGAACTGATGTTAAGTTTAATGCCATGATTAGATGAGATTTTGTCAGTCCTAGAGGAGTGTGACTATATTTTGCATGTAGGAAGGATGTGAACTATTGAGACCAGAGGCAAATTGCTATGAATTGATTGCACAGATAGCACCAACTAATGGCATCTCTATACCCGCATTCTGCAATGTGACTTTGCTGCTATTCCCATCAAGAAACAGAGGCTAGCTCCCTAGCACTTGGACCTGGCTAAATTTTCTATTTGCTTTGACTAATAGAATATGGTGAGGCCAAAGCTATGCCAGTTCTGGGCCTAGGTCTTGAGAACTTTCACACTTTCACTTTCTTTTAGAATCTTGCTTCTGCCATGAGAAAAAGCTTAATAAGCCTGCTAAATAGTCTGACAGATATAGAGTATAGAGTATGAGAGTATAGATTATAAGAGAGTTCAAATTGCCACTGTTATTCCATAGCCAGTGACTATAGAAATTAACCAACTTCCAGAAGCAGAGCCACCTGGCCAACTTGCAACTGAGTGCAGATGCATAAAGAAGAATACCAAGATGCACCGAACACAGTCTAAGTTGCCAGCCCTAAGAATTATAAGCTAAATTAGTGTCTGTTGGCTTAAGCTACCAAACTTGAGGTAGTTTGCTATGTAGAGAGAGTTAACTGATACAACAACATAAACTGAGCACTACTCAATGTTAGGCATTGTTTTATATACTTTGTAGGTATTAGTTCATTTATTCCTTACAAGAACTCTGAAGTAGGTCTTTTTATTATCTCTGTTTTACAGAGAATAAAACTGAGCTCAAGAGAGTTGAAATAATTTGCCAGGGTTACCAACTAGAAGGTGGTAAAAACTGGGCTCAAACTCAGAAAAGTCTGGAGCGAGAGTCCAAGCTTTGAAGCAGTATACTGTATGATTTCATTAAGCAAGCAACTTGAGACGAAGACCTTGATTTATTTACCTTTGTTTTACCAATGCTTGCATCAAGTAAGGGCTCTAAAAACACTGAATTTTTCATTTTTAACAACATATATGAACCCATGTTGCTAACTATAAGGAGCCATTACCTGAGGAATAAAGTTCAAGTCCTTTAACACCTATCTACAAAGCAGCCTACATACAATGTAATTGCATTTACTGCTTTCGCTCTGTGTATACACTATTCCTTGGTAGTTCTTGATAAGTATCTCCTAATGTGTTCAAGTATTCGGTAAACATTGAGTACATATGGTATGGCAGGTACTGGTCCTCTTGCTTTTTATGCCTTAGGGATGGCTCAATTCACACAACTCTATGAGTATTTTATCTAATTAAAAAATGTGCACAAGTATGTGATTTTTTAGGATACAGGTACAGTAACAAGAACAGAGCCAAAATATCAGTGATTTAAACAATAAAGAAATTTATTTCTCTCTTGTTCAACATTCCAAATATAAACTGTCCGGGGAAGGTTGGAAACCCACAAGGTTACAGATCCAGACAATTTCTTTTTGTGACATTATCCCCAACCCACAATTTTTGTTATATGGCCCAAGATGGGTATATTGGCTCCAGCCATCATATCTTGATTCTAGCCATAAAGGAGAAAAATAAAGGCAAATAAGAAACCATCTTCTTTCCTTTCAAGGAAATGACACAGCACATACCCACATCCCACCCCTCCCCCCAACCCCGTGTTCCATAGGCCAGAACTTTATCCTGTGGTTACATCTGGTAACAGGGGAGGCTGAGAATTATACTCTTCAGCAGAGCACCCATGTACATAGTTTAAAAAATTGTGTGTAATGTGGGAATGGCATTGGGGACAACCTGTCACTGTTGTCACACCTACTGGATCCCATCCAGGTCACAGGGCTAGAGAATGATGGAACTGGGATTTAATAAACATGGGCCTCTCTCTGATGCCTGTGCTTGGTGTGTTGTGCTGCCCTCGGCACTCCTCTCTCTTGTTCCCTCAGCAAGTTGTTTGTCCTTTCCTTGGAGCACTTGCACTGCCTGTGTTACAGTCGTTTCTGTGTCTCTTTGTCTCAACCACGAGATGAGACGTCAAGATTCCCTGAGGTCACAGAGCTATTTTAGTCATCATTCTTGCTCCTAAGCCTTCCATGTAATCCTAATGACCATCGTGTGCCAGGCAGTGTACCAGAGTCTTTGCATTCATTCACCCCCCATCAGAAGAATACCATACTGATGTACTCATTTCAGAGGCCAGGAAACTGACACTTCGAGAGATTAGGTAACCTGCCCGAGATCATGCAACTAGCAAGGGTCCAAATGGAGCTTTGGAATCTGCACTTCTTGCTTCCAAATCCTCTTTTACACTGTCCACTCCAGACCAAGCTCAGCCACAGAAAATCATGATTTGCATACAGGCCTCCCATGCACTCAGTAAGCTACTTAATTATGCCACTGAAACTTCCCTTGGGAATTATAAAGAAGAATTCTTTTGTCTGTGTTCTCCAAGATTTTCCAGGTCGATTCTCTTGGTCTTCTTCTGAATATTTACTCCTTTCCTATGTAGCCTTATCCAGGAGTTTCCTCTCTGCTGATTTTATTCTTTCCCTGGGAGTTTCTTCCTCTCTTTCCTTCGAAGGCAGGTATCCCACAAGGATATTCTCTGAGGTCTGCTTGCCCTTCTTGTTCTCTCTCTCAAAGATAGTATCCAGAGCCTTGGAAGCTTCACTTTGCCAAATTTCCCATGAGTCTTCATCTCGCCCTTCTCTGTCTCCCCAGTTCTGGTGTACATCCACCTGCCCGTGGACACCTCCTCCTGCTAACTATGCTAGCAACCTCAACTTGGCATGTCCAAAATGGAACATCCTGCCTTTGCCTCACCTCCAACCCCACCCCAAAACTAAAACTAAAACACAAATAAACTGACTCTTGCTTTATTTTCCTTCCTGTATCAGGGTGTCATTCTTTTCTGTATTTCCCCAACTTTAAAAGCCATAGTTGCATCTGACTTCTTTTTCTTCGTAGTCAGTCCCTTCCCCTACCCATCTATGGTTCTTTCTTTTCTTACTCTATGGTTACCCTTATGTCAGATCCCAGCCACCTGTGACAGGGCACTGACTTCTCAACAAGCCTCTCTGCTGCCCCTGGGTCCACTTCACCACGTGTAACCAGTGTGTGCTGGGACTTGGGGCTTATCTTCCTGTAGCCTTCTGTCTCCCTCCTGGGTTCCCATAGAACTGCACCTTGGGTCCCTGGGTCCCACCCAGTCTCTTCCCACTGGCTTCTTCCCAGCAATCACTGCTACCCTCCACTCCCAGCAGGGACTAGGGAAAGGCTCAGGGATGGTCCCATTTGGATGTACTTTGCAGGATCTCAGAACGGAGTATGGCTGTGGCCTTCCCTGACCTAGGCTGGCTGTACCACTGACAATTGGATGGGAGTTTGACAGAGATGAGCTTCTTATCCATCCTGATCCAGAAACCTCCCACCTCTAGATGCAATGCCCTGAGGCCACCCATATGCTATGGGTTCTTACTCGATTGTTACCCTTATGTGAGCCGTGGAAAGGGAAGACGCACATGGCTTGACTTCCTCACCACCAACCAGGGCAAAGCACACTGGTACAGCAGCTGGTGGGAGGGAGAACCCAGCAGCTGAATGATGAGTTCTAGCCAGGCACCCAGGGAGCACAGAGAGTACCCTGTGCCCTGTATAATTATCCCTAAAATACCCCTTCACTCCAGTGTCTCCTCACTTACTGGACAACCTGGCAAACTGTCAGGCTGCAAGTGCTTTAACCCAGTGTGTAATTGCTCCTTGCTCTGAACACGTGAACATCACCAACATCATCTCTCCCCATCTCTTTCCTTCCTCCTGCTCATCTGCCTTTGCTCATACTGAGCTCCTACTGGAAATGATAATCCACGCCTCAGCCCCATTGGATTCTAACTCCTGGAACCCTACTTGTCCTTCAGGGCTAGGTAAGTCTCCCCTCCATACTGTCTCCATGAATCCCAAGGGATGAGCTCTCCCCTCTGAATACTTACATCAGTCCCATACATTTGGCTACTTTTCTGCCTTATGTTTTCATCAGTTACACATTTATTTCTGTTCATTCTGAGGAGATTTTAAAATCTTTGAGGGAAGTATCTGGGTCTTAAAGATCTCTGGCTACCATCAATCTCCAACACAGAGCTTGAACACAGTTAGCATACAGTGAGTAGCTGTTGATTGTGAGAATGTGAACAAGGCATGCAGAACAGACATTCCAGGAGGGGTGGCCAGTATCTGCAAGGGGGTGCAGGTAGGAGTACCTGTAAGGGACAGAATGAGGTTGCAGGGAAGGGGGTAGAAGCTTGAGGAGGAGACTTCTTGACAAGAGCTGGGGGCCCTGGTGAGGAAGTGAAACATTATTTTAAACTCCCAGGTCACCATATCTAATGACCATGTCGGACTGGTTCTTGAATCCTCTGCACAATTTTGCATTCCCACTCCAGTAGCCCCCAGGTGCTGTTCTCATACATTGATCTCCCTAATTGTATCTCACTGTTCGTTTGAAATGTGATTTGCAAATCCAGCCCACTGCTTCAGAGCCCAGGTCCTGGCAACTGCCTGTGACTGATTCAGACAAGGCTGTGGGAGGACACTCTCCTTCCCCCACCTCGTACGTGTTTGCTGCAAGTCTTGTCTCTCAGAAAGGGTCTTTGTGCCACTATTTTACAATAATATTTTGGGTAAAATGTTCACTTTCTTCTTTGTGATTCCAGTCAGATGGAGAAGATCTGAGCTCAGTGTGCAGGAAAGGGCAGAGGATCTGTAATTTTCCTTAAAACAGTTCTTGGCCAGAGCCCTTGTCTAATTTGTATGATGCATTGCTTGACAATGTTACGAAACACCATGCTGGCCTACAAGGCTAATTTATGGAAATTACAAACATGCATGGATTGGATTCTTTTCTATACTATAAAATGGTTTGACGTTTTGAATTTTTGTTGGCTTTTTAGTCTCTGAGGGATGAGTGAGCCCAGAAACTTCCTAACGTTCCCATAACATCAGAATCTTGCTAATCTTTTGGTGGTCTGTGAGTCCAAAGGCAGCAAAGCCTTTGAAAATGCCTCCTGCATTCTGTTCCACATTGCATTTCAAAGTTTCTTTTTGATGATTTTATTTTTGGGAGACCTTCAGAATCCTGTTTGTGAGTTGGCCATTTTGTTCCTATTGCTTGATATTTCACTAACATCTCAACAGACAGTACTTTCAGCCAAAAGTACTCTGGATTCATACATCAAAGAAATCCTTAATGAAAGTACATTAAAATCAGCCTTCAGGGTCTGACTTAATCATCAGAAACACATTTACACTGTAAAAAATTTAATTGAAAGGATTTTCTATTTTTCAAAAATATATGTAGTGATCTGATCCTAAGTATATTCCAAATCCAAGGTCATCTTTATAATGAAGCAAATAGCTACTGATTTGCTTAGCTTTGATAATAAATTCCTTTTTTTTTTTTTTTTTTT
>NW_027531318.1:3174887-3229879 GCF_008692635.1 Crocuta crocuta
AAAACATAAGCCACCAAGGATTTGTCTATTAGGAAATAAGGTTGATGCCCTGGGTTTGTCTTAATTTACTATGTAAGTAATTGTTACTTGAGATAATGTTTAAATAGGTCCTGGATACTCTTTTTATTCCAAGGAAGGTAGCCTATCACCTGTTTTTGTATAAATTAACAAGGTTTCTAAATTTAAAAAATACATTTTTTTACTTCTTTAATTAATCCCTTCTTCAATCATAGAGAGCATAAAAACAAAAGCAAAATGTTTCTTAAAGTCATATATTACTCTCTCATCTTCTCCTTGAAAACATCAATCAATTTATTCCTGAAATCTTCCTTGTAATTAAAGTATGGAATATCTTACTTTTTATTCATTCATTCATCCCACAGACGTTTTCCCTAAGAATTCTCATTTCTCCATTCCAATTTTGGCTTTGCAAGCAAGCCTGCTATTTATTTCTGGTACTGTTCGATGTCTTTCAATTTAATCCCCAAATAATTATATTCAAACAGCCAAAGAGCACAAATGTAGCAGCCTAACTATTTAACTCAAATTCTAAATCACTAGTTATTCATGTTAATGGTTATAATGAGTTTTTAAAGCATATATTATCATTATTTAACATGTCAGAAAAGGAGTTGAGCATTTCTTTTCCTCATGAAATTTCAAAAATCAGTAGAATTAAAATCACATCAGACATTTTGGGCTGACCTGTGAGTATCACAAGGCAGTGGTCCTCGCTTCCCATGACTTATCACCCTCTTTCTCATTCAGTGTTCTCTAATGTAGGCAGGAAACAGCAACAGAGGATCAAATAACTGGATCTTTTCCATTTTTTCCATATTTTGTCCACACATTTACACAGGTCTAATTAGCCAGATAATAAACATGATGATCTTTTTCTGAAAGGAGAGCCTGTGGCATCATGAGTATTCTCCATGCCTTTGCACATGCATGCACACATATGCATGTGCACGCACACACATCCAGGCACTGTTACTGCTGCTTGTGAAATGGCCCCAACTGTCTATGCTGGGAAAACTGGGACTATGTCCTTACTCTGCAGCAAGTCTGCTCATTCAGACAATGAAAGCCTGGAAGTTAGGACCTGGTATTGGGCTTTATTCTCCTCCCCAGAAGAATGCAAATACCAGAGCTATGACCAGGCTCTGTACCCTCCTCACCACTCCCTGCCACTAACCCTGCCTCATCCAGGTCTCATTGCCAAACCCAAGCCTGAAGAGAAGAAAAGAGCTGCAAACACGGGGGGTGGGGGGAGGCTGGGAGGATGGGGAGGTGGGCTCAGACCAGCAGTGGAGCAACAGGTGCAGAGGACTCAGTCATAATCCCAAAAGGATGCCATGTCCTAACACTGCTTTTGTTACTGACTATACCAGGGTCCTTGGACACAACTACAGTGGAAACGAGGCTGAGCGCCAAATTTAAAGGCATAGCAAGGCTTTGTTGGGGGCAACTGCTGCAGCTGAAGGGAGACACAGTCAGACAAAGGTGTCAGACATGCTCCCTGAACAATATCCAGGGAAAGGCTTAAAGAGGCTGAGGTGGGAAAGGAAAGATGTTTATAACAGGCAGGGATGGGGAATCCCGGGAAAGTGGGCACACAGGCGCAGTTGACAGAACATGCTCTGGGTGTGTTTTTCAGCATTAAAATGAGGGGGAAAGTTAGTGAAAGGTCAAATTTGGTGACCATCCTGTCTCTGGATCAGTTTGAATCGGTCTGGGCTTGCTCCTTGGTCCCAGCTGTGCTCCAGAAGAATAGCAACAAGAGCCATCAGAGAGTGCCGTGGGCGCCTAGGGACTGGTTGTCAGGGTCCTCGACTACCTCACTTTCCCTTCTGCCTCCTGTTTCCAACCAGAGTTCCCACATACGAGCCTCCTGATTTTCTTTAACCTCTCTTAAGCCTTTCTTTACCCTCCGTCTATCCCCATCTGCTGCTTCAAGAATTTCTCTCACTTCCTTTCCAGAAGAAGGCCCAGAATGGGCTATTAGAGTGCACTCTGCAGATTCACCCCAACTCAGCATCCTGTCCTCAATTGTTGGTCCGCAGGGTGACAACTACATCCGTGATTCTGGAAAGAATCTCCTTGCTAGCTGTATCATCAGTTCTCAGTTGTGAACATGTTGGTGGAAGGCTATTTGGCATATAGGCATTTGTAATGATCATCTATCTATAATGCCTTGTATCTCAGCTATCTGGCCACATGGATGTTCCCTTCTGTCTGACTCTAGCCCAATATTTGAAGTAAGTCAACAAGGTAATCTTTCTAATACTGATTCTTCCATCAAAGGCCACTTGGATTAATAGGCAAAAATTCAGGCCTTGACCATATTAGACTTTTCTTTTACTCACATTGTCTTCTAAAACATATTACATAAGCAAAACACTTCAACTGAAATTTCTACTCAACTGAATTAGTTGTCCTGCCTGCCTGTCTGACCAACAATGACTCAGTCAGAACTTCTCTCTATCAATGTCAGAGGGTCTTTGGGATGTTCTTTTGGCTGTTTCCAATGTCATTCCAAAAAGCATTCCTTCAGTGCTGTAATAGAGGCCAGATTTGGTATTCAACAGCACAAAGACTTCTCTTTCCTTCCTGCCAACTTGAGACATCCTTATAGCTGTAAAGGACAAGAATATTCAGTAACTGCCAAGACTGAATGAATCAGCCCTCAAAAGCTATAGTAAAAATTATGTAGGAAATAACAGGCCAAGAAAACCCAGTACAAAACAATGGTCAATTTAAGTGTAAATTTCATGGCCTTCATGTTACAAAAGAAACAAACAAATTAGTAGAGACCTTAGCCCCAAGGAAATTAGTTTGGAATTTAGAAAGTGTGACAAATAAATTTAAAGATTTTAACAGAAACTGGCATTTTTTAGCCAACACGCAAGTCTTGTATTTCATCAAACTTTTCCTTAGATCATAAAAGCTCCATTATGAATATATTGGAAACATGATGAACTATTGTTTTTGGCTTCTTTGCAAGAAAGCAATAAAGTTGCCTTTTTCTTGGCTGTTATCTAGATTCTTGTCATTATCCATGACATTGTGTGAACCTATATTATCTTTAATTTTGTTTTTGCAAACTAATAGTCATAAGAAAATTTCCCTTTTTCACTTAATGATTTAATTTATTTTCAGTCTCTTTTTTTGGTATGATCTCAGCTCCCAGGCAAAAGGGAGTTGAGAAATGTGCAAGAGATTGACAAGGGCAGAGGATTGCAATTGGAATTAGAGGCATGATAAATCCCTGGTAAATCTATAAAATTTTGGCTTAAATATCTTAAGTACCATTATTGTTCAAAAACTGCCCCAATATAATGGTAGTAAGGAAAGAATTCCAAAATTGGCCCATTTAGTGGGCATCCTCTTCCTCTGGTGACCCAACACCATAGGACAAATATGCTTAAGAAGCTAAACAATTATTCTTGACTGATGTGTGATGGCTACTTTGTCATATGAGGAGAAGTGTTTGGACCAACGTGGCTAAATGGGTTCTCATTAAGACAGAAACGTAGGTTATGAGACAAACCCTAGAGTGACTTCATATTCACTTTGGAGTCCCAAGGTCAGCCACTCTAAAGTCTTGTCCATTGTCTCCTGCTTTGGACATATTATTTATAGAACAAGGTGGGGGTTCATGATGGCCACAGAAAGAGAAATAATATTTTTAAAAATTTCAAGAACTCCAATCCCTTGCAAATTTAGAATATGAATCAGGCAAAAAGAGAAAGCTTCAGGTATGTAAAAAAAAAAATCCTGATAGAGAAACAACATGGAAGTTTAATACTAAGTTAAGGCAAACAAAACAAAACAAAACAAAACAAAAAAAACCAGGGCTGGTAATGTTGCCCATAAATGAAGGAGACAGGGAGGAAATGTGGGCAAACACTACTGGCATATAGACAGTGACCTGGATAATTCAGGCGGTTCAGGTGAGGAACAGTGCTTTCCCACGCCCTGACTCCCCCTATCTGTGGGGAGCCACTTTATTTAAAAATCTCAGTTAGTTAAAACTTCAAAACACCTACAATAAAACTGAGAGACCTATAGAAGGTATACCTGTAAACAAGGATGATAAAGGAACAGTGGTAAGAGAAATAGATGTGGGAGAAACAGTATGGGTACCGTGAAGGGGTCATTTAAGCAGACTCTGAGGTGAGGGTGTGAGGCTCCCAGAAACCATACATTTGGCTCAAATCTTACAAATGAAAAAGGAAAGAGATATGTTCAAGATCCCACAGTTACCAGGGTGCCTGGGTGGCTCAGTGGACTAAGCATCAGACTCTTGATTTTGGCTCAGGTCATCATCTTGCAGTTGTTGAGTTAGAGCCTCTCATGGCACTCTGCAATGATAGTGTGCAGCCTGTTTGGGATTCTCTCTCTTTCCTTCTTTCTGCCCTTCCCCCCCCCCACTCTAAAAATAAATAAACTTCAAAAATAAAAAAAAGATCCCACAGTTACTAGTAGAACCTGAGTCTTCTACTTCCTCCATTATGTAGCACTACCTTTCCAGGACTCAAATTTCTGAGGAATAATGAGGTTAATGGAATTAGAGAACTCATAACCCAATTTCTCATTTCTCAGTGAGATCAGGAAACGAAATATGAAGTCAGGATGTGTGTGACAGTGAGATAGGGCAGTTCAAAGAAGACCAAGGGTAGACAAGGGTTAGTGTTGATATCTATCAAGGAGGGGACTTCTGTCCAGGGTCTGGGAAGTCTGCAGAGGTGTACAAAAAGGGCTGAGAAGTACAAGCAGGTGTGCGGGGAGCAGGTCAGTAAAGCAAGCTAGATGAACCTGTTCAGATGTGGTGCTGAGAAATGGAATATTTACTCAACCTAGGTCAAAGGCTCTTTGACTCCCAGTTTTATGCTGTTAAAAACAGAAAAGACTGTCCCAGAGAGAGGCATGCTTTACAGGTCCTGATAAATGCTACTCACAGAAAATACTGGATATAGGCTTCTAAGAATGAGGATTTAAAGAATCTAGCAGACTTCACCAAATAACCAATTAAATGAGAATTAATTATTGAGAAGAATGTATGTATATATTATCTGAGTCTCTGAAAACAAATAACAAAACTAACTACAGCTACTTTGCATCCAAAAAAAAAAAAAAGAGGAATAAAAGAAAATTTATTGTCAGTATACAAACCACACTATGAAACTCCAGGTCAAGAAAGCCTCAGGCTTTAGCAAGGGACTAGAATAGAAGTTGCTGGAACTCTCCACTTGCCCAGTCTGCTTTGCTCTGGAGATTGCTTCATTATCCCTTCTCTGCATTCTGCCTGCTGCTGCCTGACTACTACACTGGGCAGGAGGCAGCTACCCCCAAAGCTCCCAGATTCAGAGACCACAGTGCAGCCACAGTAGATTCTGACTGGCAGGACCACATACCTAATTTCAAACACCTGAAAAGAGAATATGTTCATTCCATCTCAGTCCCAGAGTCCATCCCTGGCCTAAATGGCTCTATCCAGGAAAAGTGCTCCAGCAGAGTGAGATGGAGTTAGGGGCTGAGCAGATGCTTTCCAGAAAAAGACATGGAGGTAGGGCTCTGAGACCTCTACCATGTATTCATTTCTGAAATTTAAAACTAGGGAATTCCAAGAGCTTCTAGACCAAACCAGTCATTTTGTAGATAAAGAATATGAGCCTTTAAGAAGTGAAATTCTTGCCCAAATTTACAAATCATGTATATTCCAAAGCCAGAATTAATCAAAAGTTCTTCTATTCCTTCATTCAACTCATGGTGACTTACAGTTTGTCAGCTTACTACATGTCAGGCCCTCGGCCAAGAACTAGAAATAAGACTGTGTTGTACACCAGACAGGATCTTCTCCTTCCTGGAGTATACAGACATGTGGGGGAACAATCACACAAATAAATAAAAGTATAACTCTCATCAGTGTTAAAAAAAAAATTGAGGATACCAATGCTCATTTTTCTATTAGATGTCATTGGCCAGGTCAAAAGAGTAGATATCAGCACTCAGATGAGGAGTTTCATCTAAAATCAACTTTGGCAGGCATGATATCACCAAGATGGCAGCATAGGAGGCCTCTGACTGGCCCTCCTATGGACACACTGAAAATACAGCTACCCACAGATCAATTGCCTCTGAGAGAAATATAGAACTAGTTGAGTGACTCCTGCACATTGGATGACACATACCCACATCAAAACAGGTAGAAAAGGCTGAGACATGATCTTGTTATAAACTGTACCCAGGAACCAGTGACATGCAATTGGCAGGGAACCCCCAGCTTTTCCCTGAGGAACAAAGGGTTTGGACCATACAGATAGTATCCTAACTTCTAAGGCTGCCACTCACAGGATAGTCTCTCACCCAAGGGACAGACTCCCAAATCACCTAGCTCTGAGAGTCAATGAAGTTTGTGTTTGCCAGATCCATAGCACTATAGCAAACAAAAAAGCAGTTGTTGGATGGACATGTGGTCACTCCTCTTGACTGTAACCCCAAGCTCAGCACAGAGGGGGGAGGGAAAAACACCTATCCCTCAGTTTCTTCCTGGAAAAGACTGCATAATTTCCAAACTGCTGCCTGAAGGCCCAGCTTCTAATCAGCCTGTACTAGGTGCTGACTGAGCTCCTTCCCAGACCCACAAAGAGCTGGCGAGCAATTTCCCTGCATTCTCCCCTGGCTGACTCCAACAATAAAACCAAGTCTCCATGTTCTTCCTGAAAGCAGCTTGGTCACACATTTAGTGCCCCAACTTCCCAACTTTTATGATGCCCACTCAAGGGATGAGCCCTCAAATTACCTAACTATGATAGGCCAACAGGGCTCAGAATTCACTGGTCTGTATTAAAGAAAACAAAATAAAACAGAACAGAACAAAACAAAACAAAAGCAGTTTTCAAATCGGTGTGCAAGCACTTCCTGCAACTATCCCCCACCCAGGGCTCAGCACAAATACCAAATGGAAATTAAGAAAACAATCCCATTTATAATAGCATCAAAAGTATTCCTAAAATACTTAGGATTAAATCTAACTAAGGAAATGAAAGATCTGTACACTGAAAACTATAAAATATTATTGATAGAAAATGAGGAAGACACAAATAAATAGAAAATATTCCATACCCATGAGTTGTAAGAATTCTTATTGTTCAAATATCCATACTACCCAAAGTGATCTACAGATTCAATTCAATTTCTCTCAAAATTCCAATGGCATTTTTCACAGAAATAGAAAAAAAAAAACCTTAAAATTCATATGGAACTACAAAAACCCCTGAATAGCCAAAGCAATCCTGAGAAAGAACAAAGCTGGAGGCATCATACTTCCTGATTTCAAACTACACAAAGCTATAGTAATCAAAACAAAGTGTAGCTTTGGCATAAAAACAGGCACTTAGGTCAATGGAACAGAATAGATAGCTCAGAAATAAACCCAAGCATAATTTTTGACAGGGATGCCAAGTGGGGAAAAGACAGTCCCTTCAATAAATGGTGCTGGGAAAACTGGGTTTCACATGCAAAAATGTGAAACTGACTCCCCAACCTATACCACACAAAAAAAGTCAACTCAAAATGGATTAAAGACTTGAACGTAAGACCTGAAACTGTAAAACTTCTAAAATAAAACATAGGCAGTAAGCTCCATGACATTGGTATTGGCAATGATTTTCTGTGGGTTTACACTAAAAGCAAATGCAACAAAAACAAAAATAAAGAATGAGACTACATCAAACTTAAAAGCTTCTGCACTGTAAAGGAAACCCTTAACAAAGTGAAAAGACAACCTGTGGAGGGAAAAGACAACCTATGGAAATGGGAGAAAATATGTGCAACTGCATATCCAATAAGGGATTAATATCCAAAATATATAAAGAACTCCTACAACTCAACAGGAAAATAAAGAAATTTTATTTTCTTTAAATTTAAATAATATTTTATTTTGCTTAAATTTAAAGAAAAATTTAGAAATGAAAAAAATGGACTAAGAACCAGAATAGACATTTTTCTAAAGAAGACACACATGTAAGACAGCAAATACATGAAAAGGTGCTCAGCATCACTGATCACCAAAAAAATGAAAATCAAAACCACAATGTGATATCACCTCACCCCTGTTGGGGGTCTATTATCAAAAAGACAAGAGATAATAAGTGTTGGTGAGGACATGGAGAAGAGGGAACCCTTGTCACCATTGGTGGAAATGTAAACCAGTGTAGCCAATATGGAAAACAGTATGAAGTTTCCTCAAGAAATTAAAAATAGAACTACCATATGATCCAGAGATCTCGCTTCTGGGAATATATCCAAAGGAAACAAAGTCATTATCTCGAAAAGATATTTGTACTCTCATGTTCATTACAACATTATTCATCATTCCTAAGTTTCTGTCAGTGAGTGGACAAATAAATAAAATGTGATACATACACATTTATACACAATGAAATATCATTCAGCCTTAAGAAAGAAGGAAATAGTGCCTTTTGTGAGAATATGGGTGGACCTAGAGAATATTATGCTAAGTGAAATACGTCAGAGAAAGACAATAATTCATGTTTCCCTTACATATGGATTAAAAAAAAACCTTGTTTATAGAAACAGCAGAAAAGTGGTTCTAGGGGCTGCAGAGCAGGAGGAATAGGGAGAGGCTGGTAAAAGGATACAAACTTTCAGTTACAAGATGAATTTTTTAAGTCTGAGGATCTAATACATAACATGGTGATTATAGTTGAAATTTGCCAAGAGGTAGAACTTAGGAGTTATCACACACACAAAAGGTCAATATGTGAGGTGACAGATATGTTAATTAACTCAATTGTTGGAATCCTTTAACAATATATACATGTGTCAAAGCACCACATTGTATACTCTAAATATATTACAATTGTATTTATAATAAAACAAACTTAGACGCTTCATAATTTCATCAATCAATATAGTGTGTGCAGATCCATTATACTATTATAAAATCTTAAGAAGTGGTTTTAAAAGCACCCACAGCTGTGGCATGGTCCTCAAACTCTGTGACTGTTTGCCGGCAAACAGCATTTTATCAATAGACATTTATTTCATTTAATTGGGATTGGCTGAACATTTGGAAACAATGAAAATATTCCGTCAACTCAAAATACAGTCTTTTTAAAAGATTCTTATAGTACCAGCATCCTAGATATTTCTTTTTCAGATATCTGTGACCCCTTAACTGAGATGTTGTCATCAAAAATGTAAAAGCCTATGAAAAATTAAAATTACTTTGGTTTGGCTAAGGCCCTCAGCTGGAAGGATATCATCACGTCTTCACTTCCCTTGTATATATGGAATTGTACTTTGGAGATTTTTCTTTTCTTTTCTTCTTTTGGACTAAAACCAAATCACTTTCAAAGTATCCAGCCACCTTGCTTCTTAAGAAAGTACTCTTGATTTTTACATGTCATTGTTCTCTTCTATTACTATGCAGCAGGTTTCTTCTCTAAACAAGTGACATTCTTAATCTTTCCTTCCATTCCGTGCAACACAAACTGAGTTGGAAAAAAATAACTCCAAAATAGCATCCTTCTATTTTTGCAGTTTTATATGATTATAACATGCTAGAAATGTCACTATAATTATAGCGACAAATTATTTCAACAATCCTCACAAGTGACGCTATTTATAGACACTTGGAGAAGTATACAGAGGATGAATCGACCCTGGCAGAAAATCTGCTGAATGGCTGTGCTGTAGCCTTGGGCTGGTACCACCTGGCACCAGGTGATGAGATGTGTCTTGTAAAAACAAGAGGTTCCAGAAATCTTCACTCAAACACAAAACATAAGAAACAGAATAAAGAAAAGAGGACGTTCAACTGATCATAGCTTGGCATTCGCTCTGCATTCCAAGCGCGTTAGGTACTATTTTTTAAAAATTACAATCACTGTTTCACTCTCCAGACTTAAAACTGACTGTTCTATAAGAGAGACCTCAGGTTCAGAAAAGGTAAATGTCAAGAGAGAAAGGTTTAGGTCAGGAAAAAGAATGAGATATCCACCTATCTTTTATCTGTGATCATTTATGGACTATTGAAGCTGGAAAGAATACAAATAGTTATTACGGACCACGCTTACTTTATTCATGTCAGTTTAAGCAGATTGGCTGGACGTGTTTGTTTGTTACTGGGTTTTCTCTTTTTTGCTTTTAGTTTCTTTCATTTTATGGTTTTGATATAGTTTTGCTTAACAAAGCTATACATTCAGGGATGAAGAAAATTTCACAGTGGCTCTTTTAACCCTCTACTGCTTGGATGAATTTGCAGAAACTTCACTTTAGCTCAGAGATTCGGCTTAGGGCAAGGTTTAGAGAGGAGTGAAAAAATCATTTAGCCAAAAGTAATCCCTCAGTAAATCACAATTGGATCCAAATTATCTGTGTTTTTTGCATATTGGTTGATGCAGCTCTCTCCCTGGGTCACTGAGTAGAGTTGACAGTGCTGTCATTCTAAAAGCAATGGGTAAGTATCTTCTCTTCTCTTTCCCAAAACCTGATCATGCCTCTCTGGGACACCTCCCAGGGAAGTCTGTGCACCAGCTGCAGTAGCTGATAGTGACAGCCCTATGTATGATTTTTTTTCCTAGCAAACAAAAAAGACGTTCCTAATTTTCCTAATCTCCTTGTGAATGTCCACCTCTGTGTCATTAAATGTTTACCTACAGAATTTTAAACTCTATCAAAGACTGCTTTTTTCCTATCTGTATTTCTCTGGTGTGCATCATTGCCTCAGGTATACAAAGGTAAATTTGCCATTAGTTGCTGTCATTATGTTGCAGGAGTGTACATACAGAGTGAAGCTTAATGCAGGGCAGAAGGTTGAACTTCCATGACTGTTGCATGGTGCCGAGAAAGTGATCTGGGGACAAATCTTATGGGTAAATGAAAAGTGCAGAAAGGTACCTCCAAGGCAGAAGACAATGATTTCCGGAGTTAATTGCTAATAGCTTCTTCTGATCCATGTGAAGGACCAACCTAGGTAGGAAAAATAATAATAACAACAACAAACAAACAAACCCAATAACGGGTACAGCAGGGACTGCAGCCGCAGCTCCATTTGGAATGAATAAACATGTGTTAATCATTAGAGTTTGAAACTGATCCCAGAGTATGTTGCATTTTAGCTACAGACCTGAAAAATGAATCTTTGCACAGACAATAACTATGAACGCTTAGATGGTGACAAAGCCATCCCTCGTAGTGCGGAGCTCAGGATGGATTGGGGAGGACAACGCGATGTTACGCGTCACATTTAAGGAAGAAGGAGATGAATTTTCTTCAGAAGCAGCAGGATGTTCCCTGGCACGCAACCTACGGGCTTTGTAAGAGAGCTCCAGATGGATGCTGAGAATAAGATACTAAACACAGCAACACCATGCTAGTTGGACAGCTACCTGACAGCATTGGAAGAAGCCTGCAGAAAGGGTCCCTTCATTAAGCTAATAATACACCGGCTTATGTGGTTAACTGAAGCCAAGGGCTGGGGATAATTTTACAAAAAGGAAAAAATTTAGCTGCCATGGTAACCTAGACAACGACAGATCTTCTGGATGTGACAAGATTCCAGTCTGAATTACACAAAGTCACCATAAGCCCAGAAAGCAAAATGGATTTAATTAGTTGGTTAAAGTCTGCAGCACAGGAAAAATGGCAACATTTGTCCTTTATTCTCTTTCCAAACTAACAACATTTCACTAGTAAGAGCGTTCCTAGAAAAGGAGCATTTTTAGCTAAGCACATGATTGCAAAATGATGCTTCGCATGGGAAATCCCCAAATTTAAATTCCTTCAAAACTCCAGATCCAAATTAGTCGTGACTCCTTGAAGGATGCACAGAGAACAGGCTTCATGACAGGTCATTACTACACATGGAGTCTTCAAATGTCCCTCCCTGTAGCCACAGATGCCAAGATTACCACTTCCTAATTTTAAGGCTATTAAGATAACTATAGCACAGGAACTGTCTTCATCTTATTAATCAAAATATATTTGGTATATACATATGGCACATTGAATATTAAATAAAGCAACTCTCAACAGAGTAGATTCCCATAAACTAAGATTTACTATCCAAAACAACAGCCGTGTTATATAGCCAGATTTGTGGGGGGATATTAAAGGGCACTGAAAACTTTTCTAAAACTGGAAGACTTAATTGGGATGTTGCACGTGTATTTTGCTTTCCTATAATCTTCTTTTCATTGGTGTCTTAAATGTGTATTATAGACTATTACCATTATACCATTGTTATTACTATTATTAACAATAATTACCGATCCTATTACACCTGCTTTATAACTCTCTTCTATTGGTTTCCTAACCCCCATTTTTTGGGTGATCTCGTCCCCATTCATAGCTCCTCTTCACAGAGCCCTCATTCTCATCTTTTCTGATGTCAGCTTAGACT
Organism: Crocuta crocuta; assembly: GCF_008692635.1. Taxonomy (NCBI): domain Eukaryota; kingdom Metazoa; phylum Chordata; class Mammalia; order Carnivora; family Hyaenidae; genus Crocuta; species Crocuta crocuta. Next base: position 3,187,321 of record NW_027531318.1, read on the forward strand.
CCTCATCTCCCAGTTCTCCAATTTACCATTTGATATTTATACCTTTCCCAAAGCCTTCTCTCATATCCACAGTTGAATTCTTCTCCCCTTGTCCTTTATTTCTGTAGCTTTTTGTCAATGTTGTCATTGCCTTTCCGGGTTTCCAGCTGACACTGCAGAATTGGTTATCTTCACGTCTCATACCTAGTCAGCCACCAAGTCCTGTGGGTTCTTCCTTCAAATTCTCTCTCTCAAACCTACCCACCTATTTTATGTATTTTATATTTGACAATGTTAAATGAACTGCTCATGAACAGATCATAGTCTTTCAGGTCTGTGTGCCTGAGAGTTGTGCTCTCCTCAAGTATCATTAGGTAGTTACCAGTAGAAATTCAAAATAGTTCTCAATGAAGGGATTATTGATTGTAAAGATTCAGAAACATCTCATGGAACTTGAGGTGGGAAGCCAAGCCCACCTGGCAGACCCAGAGCTGAGAGTGGGAAGAGTGCCAGGAACCAAGGGGGTGTTTCTCTTTGCTCAAGAGGTGCTTCATGCCCTCAGTGCTTGAAGGCCAACCTTCTTTTTATTCATCAACATGAAAATGACCACCAGGCATCAAGACCTTCCAGCTCTACTTTCTGTCACCACTTGGCAACATACCAGGGTCTCTAAGTTCAAAGTTCAAGGGAAAGAAAAGATTGGACCAAGTTACCTGTTTAACCAAGACCACACATGTGTTTGATTGCTGGACCATCAGTAGGCTGCCTTTGTGTCAAGTGGCACATGCCTACCCCTTAGGCAATGAACCCTGACTCAAGAAGTGGGAGCCGTAATTACTGCTGCTGTTCACAGAGACTGGTAGGTGGAGGGTGGTCTTTAGAAGGGACCATGGGGAGAATGGGCAATGAAACAATTCTTGTCAAAGGTGCTGTTTCCTAGAATATTCTTTCCCCACCCATCCACTCAGAACACTCCTCCTACTCATTCTTTCAAACCCAGAAAGGGTCATTCTTTTGTTTCCCATTTCACTCATTTTGCTCAGAGCCCCAAGCAGAAACAATCACACCCAGCTCGTGCTGTTGCTCTTTCTTGAGCTCATATCTATTACTGCATATTTCTAAACTGTAATTATTTATTTGCACAATTGTGTTCCCCACTGGACCGGGCATCTCTTCAGGACAGTTTTGAATTCTATTCATTGCAGTATTCCCAACATTGAACACGGTGTCTGGTAGTAAGTACTCAACAAATGTTTTGTTGACTGAGTTGCTTTTAATATGCTAATTAATTAATTAATATTTATGAATGTTGTCTCCCAAGTCTGCCCCTTGCTTTAGGGAATTAATTGTATGTAATTGAAAGGGCAGAAGTTGCAGTTAGAAGCAATGAATTAGAAGCATCTATAGAAATATGAATGAATCTTAAAAATATAGTCCTTAGTGAAAAACAGGAAGAGAAGATATATAATTAATATCATTTGCATGAATTAAAGATATATGCACACAAAATGTAATAATATTTAGGAACACATACAAAAAACCAAATACACCACAAACACATGGAAATTTTTGACTGTGGAAACAGTAATGGAAACAATGTATAAGAATTTTTAAAAGGGATAAAAGTAAATAAATAAAATTTAAAAAAGGGTCTTGCGCAAAGATCGAAGATGGTAATGTGCTTTGATCCAAGGAGAATGATGGACTTACCCATCTGCTTTGACTTCAAAATAAAGAACAATAAATGGAATGAACTTTAACATTTTTGAGGTTTATGTTCCTAGCATAGCTCATGTTTGTTGGTGAATTGATACTGGGAAAGTTACTTACATCTTCTTCCACTTTAGTTTCCCTATTTATAAAATTGGGATATTATTATCAACTTCATAAGGTTGCCTTAAAATTAAATTAGAAAGTATATATAGAATACAAGTCACATGGCAACTCAAGAAATATTCATATAAATGGATTCTTACAGTCTCCCTGCCTGCATTTGCCTTTGGGTTCTTCCAGATCAAATTTACCTACTACCATATTGATCATTTGAAGACAAAGACATCCTGCCCCTACTCAAAAATGTTCACTTATTTCCTGACTCCTACATTACCTATTTCCCAATTTGTTGGAATCGGGAGACTAGTGGTAGCAGGGTAGAGGTGTTTGAAATGATGTCTTAAATCTTATCTGTGAGTTTAATACAGTAGAGGAAGAGGTGGCTGAGGGAGGCAATAGGGAGGGCAGAGAAGGGTTGCCCCTGTACACAGAGTTAGACCATGGAGTTGGTTACTGGAACAACTATCCTACTCTAAAATGAGGAGTGGAGTGTCACCCAGTGATCCACTAATCAACGCTTAACAACTCAGAGCCATTCTTACCAACTTCCTTTCATAAACCTTGAGCTTCAGGTAAACTGATTTTGTCATCTTTCTCTCTGCAAGAGTGTTGACATTTCTTGGTCTGTGACTTTACTGAAGATATTTCACACTTGGAATGTCTTGTCTTTTGTCCCCTTATTTCAATGTTAATTCATTTTTCAGGGACCAGCTAAAACCCAAACTTCTGAAAAAACATCCATAGGTCACTTCAATATTTGAGGAAGCTCTCTTTTCAAGGTGACCACACTTACTTGGCATTATATACTACCTCTTCATAACTTTGAGAAATCTGTTTGATCTGAATTATATTTATATTGAGTGTGTAGGCTTTTATTCTTATGGTATCTTTATACCTAAACAGTGATTTATATGTAGTAAACCCTCAAAAATATTGTTTAACAAAGAAGTCACTTCAATAGCTTAAAATTATATAATTTTCAGGTGATTTAATTGAAAGCTAAAATCTCAACTTAGTCAATCAGTGAGAAGATATCAGGTAGAGGAACTAACAGTCACATCTCTGAGTCAATGAATACATTTGTTCTTTTAAATTTTGAGTTTCCCTGTCTTTTTCCTAATCCATGGAGGTTTACGGGGATATCTTGGGATAATATGCAACCATAATGGGCCTTAGTTTCATCATTTGTAAAATGAAAGTGTTTGTTAGAACTTACTTCAGTCAAAATCTTACAGACCAATCCAATCAGCAACAACACAGACACACATGCACACACACACATATACACACATACAAATACATAGCTGCTGTGATTGAAGATGCCTATCTTCTTGCCCTTGCTCCATTCACTGGTTACTTGAAAGGGAGTTTGAAAACCCCAGGATGGAACCAAAAGCTCTCAGACACTTGCTAGTTGCTGACTCCATGACTGCAGGAAACTGAACGCTCCTCCTGTTTCTCTCAGACCACCCTTCCACCTGGCTGGTTATCTGAGCAGTACAAATTACTTAATGGGCCTTTCAAAGTAGTATGAGCTTCACTGCCTTCCCAAGATTCTATGAAGAACAAATGAAATAAAGTAAGTTGAAGTGTTCACCAATAAATCTTAGCATAAAGGCATAGCGGTATTATTCATAGTTAGGTGGTGATTGTTGTTGCTTTTACCGTTTCTATTACTAATTTGCAACACGATTTAGAGATGCTAATTGTACTTAAAGATGAGGAAATGAGGGCTTAAAGAGGTTAACTAACCTCAAATCAGGCAAATTATAAGTAACAGAACAGTGATTTTAATCGCAGGCTTTTCTTATCTGAAATCCATACTTTCACAACAACATACTGTCCCAAACTGAATGAAAAGGGATGCCTGAAAGAAAAGATGTTTTTTAAAAAATATGTTTAAAAGAACACAACTGATAATGTCCTCCATGACAGTAATGCTAACTAATATCTCTGAAGAACTTGTAGTGAATCTTGTTTGATCCTTGGGGCCACCCTGAAACATGGAAAGTGTTGTGGGTGATGGAGTAACAGCTTGGGCTGCAATAAAAGATGTCAGAGGGAAACAAATTCCAGCTGGTAGAATTTACCAGAAGCCAGGAATGAGTGTTTCTGGCATGAGTAAACTCTATTCCCTGGGATATTACTCTGGTTCCTGTTTGTCATCTCCTATACTGTTGGTAACTGCTGGACACATTTCTATCCTTGGTTCTAGGCACTCCCAAGCACATCCTAACAAGCTTAATCTTTGCTTCACATAGATATGACTAATACTTCTCACAGATAAGACTTGCATACTTCCACATATGTACGCCCTGCTTTGTGGTGTCAAACTTATGTACTTGTTTACTCTGCCAGCTCAAAACCCATCAGTCATGACAGGTAAGACCCAAGATCATGAGAACAGAGAGACAAATTCAGTGTCCAGATCCAAAATCCAGCTGTCTTTCCACCACACAGTTTTTGGATAAAGCATTAAAAACTGGCCTGCATAGGGGTGCCTGGGTGGCTTAGTCGGTTAAGCGTCTGACTTTCGCTTAGGTCATGATCTCGCGGTTCGTGGGTTCGAGCCCCGCATCGGGCTCTGTGCTGGCTGCCAGCTCAGAGCCTGGAGCCTGTTTCAGTCTGTGACTCCCTCTCTCTCTGACCCTCCTCTGCTCACGCTGTCTCTCTCTCTCTCCTAGAAATAAATAATAAAAAAAAAAACATTAAAAAAAAACTGGCCTGCATATTATTACATCGCCATCTGATCCCATTAGTGACATATGGGCTATGTGAAACACAGTGTTTTCTTCTTTGGGAAGCCATTTGATTCTCATATAATCAAAGTATTTCATGCCCTCACAATCAACATGGATGATGATGGAAGTGCAGCATGTTTGGTTTTAAGAAATCTCTACATGAGGAGTAGAAGGAAGCAGGCATGGTGTATATTCATTTGTTTGACTTCAGTTTATTGTTTTTTGCAAATCCTTTTTGAATTAATTGAATGGGCCCACTAAATGGGACTTTCTTTTCTCCTTCCTACTGTCTTCTCTTTCCATGCCCCCTCTGGGATCCCAAAGACATCTATTTAGAGAAGAGAGCTTGAGACATAGAGGGGTCCATGCTTTGAGGAAAGTCTTCAATACCTGCTCTCTCACTGGGCTCCATATGTGTCAATAACTTTATTTCCAGGAAATGCTGGCATGAGCATTCACACTCAGGACAGAGACTCCAAAAACCTCTACCTAACTACCTAACAACCTCTGCCTTACTAGTGCCAGAGAATCTGTCTTCCCTCTAAGGTTTCATTTTTGGCCTCAATATTTCAAAAAAGGACAGGTTTTCAATATAATTAACAAAAACCAGTCACATCTGGTAAATCATTAGTAAATACTAAATAATTAAGATGCAGTTAAACAAAATTTGAATCTAATGTCATTAGGTGACTTCCATTTGGAATTTCTATTAGCTACTTCGAGTCTAAAACTGGCACAAAACACTTTTATTTCACCAAATCTTAAATTTTGCATTTCAGTTTAGGAAGAGAAGCAGGAAATGAAGAAAGAAGAAAATTATTACAGTTACAAATCTTTAAAAGTGTTTAACTTCAGGTGTTTTTTTAACTTGGTTTTCATTTTATTCAAATTAGTGTAGGCACTGCAAATAAAATTTTAGAATGCAGACAGAAGGTCTGTGAAGCATAAATTATAGGTGTTTTCCCAACTGGTTTGTATAAAGGATTTGCTAGATCATAAAAGTTTAATTCACTAAAACTCAATTCTTCTGAAAAATAAATTAACTTGGTGTAAAGAATCATATTCATTCACTTAAGGAGTTTATACTGGGTGCCTAGGATGTACCAAGCATTGTGCTTAGTACCATGGGAGATGTGGATATGCATATCTGACATTAATAGACATCTAATCCAGAAGTTTGGTTGAACTTTCTTGAAAAAGAAGAGGAGGGAGACAGAAGGATATACCTATAATACTGGAAATGCTGACAAATCTAGGTTTTGCAAACGATATATGTTGAATTTCCTCTGCCGCAGCAGTTTGGTTGCATATACCTTATTTATAAAATGAAATATCCATCTAGTATTTAAGCACCAGTGAAGACACAATGATGAATAATCTGTAACCCCTGCCCTCAAGGAGTTTACAGTCTCGCAATCAATTTGATAACTAGGTGATTTTTGAGAAAACAGGGTGAGCTCTCTATTCTCCCAAAGTAAGGCTAGGTAGCTCTGAACTAGGCAGGATCTGGGTTGGATCTTGTAGGAAGGGATGCTGTTAAAAAGACTAACAACTTGAGAGACAAGCTCAACACGGAAGAAAAATAGACTTGGGAGCCTATTTCAATTCCTGGGCCAAGAATTGACCATGGCTTAGATGGATGAGCCAATCTGAGAGGAATCTGTAAGAATGGCCTCTTTATCTTTACAAAGCTAGATGCTTTATCCTTGGTGCCTCCATGCTCTTATCAATAAGGAACTGGTACCCACATCTGGCTACAATAAGTGATGACTCCTTCCCCCCAAAAGAGATTCAGAGATCTAAGACTGAAGCACAGAAGAAGGAATCGCAGAATACACATTCATTCTGCCACCTACCCCCACCTCAAGCAGGCTGCACAGTGCCAGTCCCCCTTCTCAGTATTGAGAGGCCACGTCATTTTCCACAGTAACAGCAACAACCAGTTTAGATCCTTAATGACAGTCATCCTGCACTTTTTCCCTATGCAGAATCTAGATGAAATAATGAGCACATCAGGGATGAGGTAAGAAATTAAAATCATAAACTTAGACTCTAAGAGTGTACCTTAGTGTAACATTTAAATTTTAGCATTAGAGTTTGTCTATCTATTCATAATATGAAAATAAAACACAGTAAGTCTTTTAAAAATCTGGCTCAAAAACTTTTTCATGAATTGATTTGAAATGGAATCTATGACAGCATGTTCTCCTAAAAACTCATGAATCACTTAGAAAAGAACTCCGTAAAAACACAGAAACTTAAGGCATGGCTGGTGTTACCTTAAGAAGTAATATTCATAATTGATTATGGGATTCTCCTGGGAATTCTCTATAGGGAGTACCCACAGTGTGATTCTGTACTGGAATCCAAGTGTTACCTGTCCTTCAACATTCCCCCTATATCATCCTCTACAACATCGGCCTGGGTAAGAATCTGCATTCTCAGGGTGCCTGAGTGGCTCTTGTTAGTTCAGGTCATAATCTCACAGCTTGGTTCCTGACTTCAAGCCCTGTGTTGGGCTCTGTGCTGACAGTGAAGACCCTGCTTGGGATTTTCTCTCTCCCTCTCTCTGCCCCTTCCCAACTTGTGATGGCTCCCTCTGTCTCTCAAAATAAATAAATAAACTAAAAAGAGGGGAACGGTGCCTGAGTGGCTCAGTCCATTCAGAGTCTGACTAAGGCTCATGATCTCGTAGTTTGTGGGTTCGAGACCCATGTTGAGCTCTGTGCTGACAGCTAAGACCCTGGAGCCTGTTTCAGATTCTGCATCTCCCTCTCTTTCTCTCCTCACCCATTCACACTCCATCTCTCTGTCAAAAATAAATAAACATTAAAAATATTTTAAATAAAAATTAAAAAAGAATCTGTTTTACTCACATTCCTTAAAGTAATTTGCAAATGGGATTCTGTTTGTCTACAAGAGATGGAACAGGGTAATTTTAACAACAACAAATTTAATTTGATCTAGGAAACATATGAGTGAATTTAGCCATTCAAAATAGTAAAAGGAATAATAAGAACTGAGGCTTTTCTTTTCCTTCACTTTTCTCAAAAACTTGAACTTCTGGCATGACCTTGTTCATTCTTTCATTTCTCATGCCTGCCATTTTCTATTTCCAGTTTTTACCTTTTCTTTAATGCCCATTCTCCTTATTTAAAGCAAAATCTGGAGTTAAAAATGTAATTTTTAAAAAGAGAAATAAAATTTGTAGAGTACATAGCAAAAAAACCTTACATTTTATAAATTATAAATCTGAGGCATAAGGAATTTAGTGACTTGCCTGAAGTCACACAGTGAACACATCAAAAATACAGAGACCCAACTTCTAGGAAGATTAGAGTCAGATAGATATTGACTCTGGAGGCAGAATAATAATGAGATAATAATAATGAGATTATCTCCAAACCTGCATATAGTAAATATCCAATAAAAATCACCATCATAAGTTTCTGTCTTCAAAGAGGTCAGGATAATAAGTGCTACAGAGGAAAAATAAAAAGATAGGGGAAGGAAAGTGGAGAGTATGGAGGGATGCTAACTTCATGGAGAGAGATGCTATATCATTCACACTAACCCTGCCCCCTGCTCTGTGACATAACCCCCTTTCATCCTAGCTCTTTCCTTTAAGACCTTTTTATTTTTTTGCCTTATATCTCTTGCTTCCTCTACTTCTTTGAATACTAAATGTTTAACATCCACTAAGATCAAAAATATCAGTTCTGTACTCAATACATAGAGAGGTGAAAGACATGGATACAAAAATTACTTCAGCAGACTGCATAACTTAGTTTAATTTTTGTCAAATATAGGGATGCCTGGGTGGCTAGGTCAGTTGAGTGTTGGACTATTGATTTGGGCTCAGGTCATGATCTCACAATGACAGCACAGAGCCTGCTTGGGATTCTCTCTGCCTCTATCCTAATCATGCTCGTTCTCTTGGTCTCTCCCTCTCTCTCAAAATAAATAAACATTAAACAAATTTGTCAAATATAAGAAAAATGGTTTTAAAAAGAGAACCCAAAATATACAGAAAAACTAAGTTTTGTTGAAGACCCATTAGTCTTTGCTCATTTGTCTCAGGATAGTTGCAGAAAGGTCAAATCCATTCAAACAAGCAGTGGTCCCTAAAACTGTATTCTCAAAGAATCACCCCCTTCTTCAAATCCCTCTGCCAGTATCTCATTGACCCACTCTTATTTTTCTGTATATCCATCAGATATAATCCTCCACACACTGAATTGAAAAAGGAGAGTCAGAGTATTCAAATAACTTAGAATTTTCATAGCAGCTGACATCTATTATTAAAATAATTTTCAACTATAGGATAAAACTGAAGTGTTTTATGGGCATCTACAATCTTAAAAACCCTTATTTCCATTTTAAAATAACTGAATACATGTTTTGATAATCTCTCTTTCAGACTATCTTCTATGAAAAGAGGGTAGATTCACAACCCCTTTGGATTCTCAAGCAGAAGAGTACTAAAGGACACAAAACTTTACAAGTAATTTTAATGCCATTCAGAAGTGATCTCATCAAACCTAAGATGGCAGCATGAAGTAGTGAGAAAATCTTTGCCCTGACACTCTGGTGGGGTTGGGAAAGGAGACAAACCAAGGTTTCTAGAACCAAGTGTGCTGGAAATTCTTATACGGATTTCATTTTCCAGGTCCCAATTTCCTCGCCTATAAAACGGTGGGTGGGGTTATGTAAGCTGCTTCCAAGTTCAGGGATTTTGAAACAACGTAGTCAATTTCAAGCTAAATATCTTCCCTATCTTGGGGCACTTTGGTAGTTCAGTCAGTTCAGCTCAGGTCATGATCTCATGGTTCATGAGTTCGAGCCCCAGCTTTGGGCTCTGTGCTGACAGCTCAGAGACTGGAGACTGCTTCAGATTCTGTGTCTCCCTCTCTCTCTTCCTTTCTCTCTCTCTCTCTCTCTCAAATAAATAATGTTTTTTTAAAAATTAAGAAAATATCTTCCATATCTTGCTTTATATCTCAATCTGACCAGTGCCATCTGTCTCAGCAAAAGGAAACAGCACTCATCGAAGAGGTCACACCCGTCACCTAGAAGATATCTTCCATGCCTTTCTTTAACCCAAATTCAATCCATGAGTACATGATTTCTGAATATATCCTGAATTTGGATCTTTCTTTCTATCATAATTGCATTACAAGCCACCTTCCTTTCTCTTCTCTCCTAACATATTTTCTTGTTCCCACTTTTGCTCTGATAAGGTTTATTCTCTACAGAGCAGCCAGAGTGATTCTTTTAAATTTTCTTTAATGTTTTATTTATTTCTAGGAGAGAGAGAGAGACAGCATGAGCAGGGGACGGTCAGAGAGAGAGGGAGATACAGACTCTGAAATAGGCTCCAGGCTCGGAGCTGGCAGTCAGCACAGAGCCCGACGCGGGGCTCGAACCCACGAACCGCGAGATCATGACCTAAGCGAAAGTCGGACGCCTAACCGACTAAGCCACCCAGGCGCCCCCAGAGTGATCCTTTTAAAACATACGTCAAACCCTGTCCCTTTCCAGAACAAACTCATCCACAGGCTTCCCTTCAATCTCAGAATACCTTGGGAAATCCTTACCACACTCTACAAAGGCCTACACAGTTCAGTCCTGGCTATCCCATCAACTAAGTCTGTTCTCTCCATCAGCCTGTTGGCCTCCAACCACTCTGTCCCCCTATGGTTCTCACTCACAGTCTTTGCATACGCAACTCCCTTGGCTAGAGCCCTCTCCCCTCACACCTGCATGGCCCCCTATTTTGCTGCACAGGTCTCTGCTTTATTGTCACTTGCTCAGAGAGACTCGTGTTGATCTCCATATCTGAAATAACTGTCCTGTCATACTCTGTGAATCCCCTTCCCTTTGTTTTATTTTCCTTTAGTACCTCTACCACACATGTGTTAGATTGTTTCCATAGTGGTCCACGGTGAATCATGCATGGCTCCTGCCCATATGTAGCTCACTCTGAGCTGGTGGGACATGAGCAAATATGACACACTTGATAAACGCTTGCTTTTTGGTGCTTGTTCTCATGGAGCCCTAGGACCACCCAGGGTCTAAAGACCACATAGACAGAGGATCCCAGCCAGCCCTGCTCTGCCAGGTGAGCCCAGTGACCAGCTGATATTCCAGTTGAAAGCAGTCACATGAGTGAGCCCAAGTGAGGCCAGCAGGGAACCTGCAGATCATCCACAGAATTGTGGGAAATAATAAACCATTGTTTAAGCCACTCAGTTTGGGATGTTTCTTTTATACACCAAAATGTAACCGATACAACTCCGATGGCATATTATTTCTTTATTTTTATCCCCCATTGGAATGTATAGCCTATGTGCATGTAGGGACTTCCTGCCAGAGAGTGTCGTGATGGCAAAGTGCCACTGAGGATAGGAAAGGTATTTGAGAAGGAATCCCAGCCAGAATGAGTGCAGGCCAATCAGAAATATCTAAAATATTTCAGTTCATTCACACAAACAGTGCCAATGACCAAAACCACTGGTATGCCCATCCTGTCTTCCTGCTAAAACAGAATCCCCTCAAGCTGAAACCTTAGCTCACTGTATTACTGATTTCTAAACATCCTCATCACTGAGCTTCTAGACCCTTGGACAAAGAACAATATACTTTTTAAGTAACCATTATTTTCTATCAGGTATAATTATAGTTATAAACCTACCATTTCTCCCACCACATTAGAAAAATGACTTCCCCACACACTCTCATCCTCAGGTCCTGATGGGTAAAGAAAACCATGCTCATGGAAGAACTGTCAGTTCTACTGCTGATGAGCAATATGGATTGAAAGGCCAGACCTAACACCCTGTCCCCTGCACAGTGGGCTGGTAGAGCAAGACTCGGGGAACGAAGCAGAGAAAGAGCCAAAGAAGCTTTAAATAGAGCCTTAAATTGATCCCAGAAGTGAGCTGAATCTGAGCAGACAGTAGACAGGAGATACCATTTGCTTTTCACGGTCACTATCCTTGGGGACAGCCTGGTGTCCGCTAAGGCAGATCTGTAAACTAGGGGCTCACTTGCTTAGGAGCTGCTCTTGAGTTTTCCCAGAGGCTACGCAGCCTGGAGCAAGTTTATTCAGCACTCTGGGTTTTAGTTTTCTTATCTGCAAGAAGAGGAAATTGTCCTAGATGGGATCTAAGGCCCTTTTAAGCTTAGAATGTTAGGAGCCTAAATCAGTAATACCAGAAAGATACCATTTACCACCCTTGCATCCATGAGATGAACAATGAAGTCACTATTTTTATCAATTGTTAGACACAAATAGTCCTATAAAGCAAACAGTTTTTATGAAACTGCTTCCTAGATGTTGTGTGTGATTGCATCAAAAGTAAACATCATGAATTGACTTATTCTGCATGTATGTGCTGAATACCACTGCACGTCAGAACCTGGACAAGCACCAGGGTTAGGCGAGAGGCACAGAAGACAGACCCCTGTTGAAGGCTGTAATCAGTTCATGAAGGATCTTGAGTCCTAAGGGCTTTAAAGGAAGGAGTTACTGGTCAGTGTGACTCAGAGGAGGCTCATTCTGGTGTCAGGGCTGCTGGAGGGGAAGAAGCAAATGGTGGGGAAGCCAGTAAGAAATGTGGTAGGTGAGTGAAACATGAAGCATAAAGATCTTCATCTATTATGCGGACAAACTGTTGTAACAAAAAGACCCAAGCATGCCACAACTCAACGCAAGAGGCATCTCCTGGGCAGTGGGTCAGCACCAGGGGTAATTCCTCTACATGGGTTCTGCCATCCACAGCTCCACCACCCCACAGGGACTCATTGTGACCAATGTTCAAGCAGCAGAAGATGAAAGAGCACAGAAGACCTCCTGTGGCAGTTTCTTAGTGACCATGTCTGAGGAAACACATACCATTTCTGTTCTATGTCCATTGGCATGGCCTGGATGATACAACAGAGTCTGGGAAAACCATGTACTCCTTGATATGCCCAGGAAGACAAAAAGAATGGATTTTGGAAAACTACTCAAAGTTTCTTCTACAAGATGTGAGCTGACATAGTAGCAAAGAGTGTAAGATGGGGGAAGGATAGAATTAGGAGGCATTTCTGAGATTAAATCACAGAATGTGGCAACACTTTGGAATGAGGCTAGGGAATGAAAGGGAGACATTTGGTGATGACCCTGAAATTTCTAGCTTGGGAAAAATGATATTAAAAATATTCCCAAAAAGAAATAATCTTTCTGGAGGGCAACTTGATGCTATCCGTCAAAATTTCAAATGGAGCATATCTTTCATGCAAACATTCTACTCTAGGAACTTCTTCTATAGAAAAATTGATTCATTCTCTCTCTCTCTCTCTCTCACACACACACAAACACACACGTGTTTCTTGCAACCTAGTTTACACTAGTCAAATAAAGGAAAACTACTTAAAAGTCCATCAAGAGAATACAATATAATGAAGTATGATATAGCCACATAAGTGAAAACCATTAAAAATTGCAAGAGTGATCTATATGTATTGACAAGAAAAGATATCTAAATTGTGCTGTCATATTTAAGAAGCAAGTTGCAGAATGATATATACCACTGTGTTTTGGAATAAAAATATATGTATACATATTCATTGAAGAAATATTCTAAAATAATATACCAAAAACCATTAAGTCATTACTTTGAAAGTTATATATTAAGTTTATTTTTATAGAGTTTCTATCTTCACTTGAATAATCAGGAAAGTATATGATTGGGGATTTTTTTTTAATGTTTTATTTATTTCTAGGAGAGAGAGAGAGAGAGACAGCGTGAGCAGGGGAGAGTCAGAGAGAGAGGGAGTCACAGACTGAAACAGGCTCCAGGCTCCGAGCTGGCAGTCAGCACAGAGCCCGACGCGGGGCTCGAACCCACAAACCGCGAGATCATGATCTAAGCGAAAGTCGGACGCTTAACCGACTAAGCCACCCAGGCGCCCCTGATTGGGGATTTTATTATTCATCTATCTATCTATCTATCTATCTATCTATCTATCTATCTATCTATCTTCTATCTACCTATCCATCTATCTAATTTATTTCTTAGAATCTTATAGATTCTAACAGGCCATGCTTGTTTAGGTTTAGGGGAATGGTTAGAATGTGAACATGTATGTGTGCATGTATGGATATATATGTGTGTTATTTTTGCTGTTTCTCCAAAATGCTTTACAACATTAGCAGCTTTTCCATTTTAATTTTTTATTGTTTTTTAATATTTTTATTTATTTCTAGGAGAGAGAGAGAGAGAGAGCGTGAGCAGGGGAAGGTCAGAGAGAGAGGGAGATACAGACTCTGAAATAGGCTCCCGGCTCTGAGCTGGCAGTCAGCACAGAGCCCGACGCGGGGCTCGAACCCACGAACCGCGAGATCATGACCTAAGCGAAAGTCGGACGCTTAACCGACTAAGCCACCCAGACGCCCCCCAGCTTTTCCATTTTAGAAAAGAGTCTCTGAGAAGTTAATGTGCTTCCCCCATATCACAAGCATCTATATGAAGGATATTTCCTTAGGCTTCATGGAAATATGAAGACCTTCTTCTGTCATCCTTCTCTGCACAAGCCCCCCACAAGCAGACATTAGTGGTGGCCTGGTGGCAGAAGGGTGGGCAGAGTGGGCAGAGAGGGAGACGCAATGGACAAAATAAAGATAGCTGTGTCTTCTTTAGGAAGATCATGCAAAAGCTAAAACAGCCCCCACTTTGCCTAGTTCTTGTTTCCCTTTTTTCTTCTTGAACCTTCTCTCTGGCTGTTTTTCTCTCCTCTGCCTTTCAACAAAAGATGATAATGAAAAAAGATATAAAAGCCAACAAACCTTTCAGTTGTTTTTGATATTTTGTAAATGTTGCCTTAGGATCTTTTTGTTTTGTTTTTGTTTTTGTTTCTGATCACAACACCTTGAGAGATACAGGCCATGCAATTTTGAATTTTTTTAAGTATACTTATTTATTCTGAGATAGAGAGAAAAAGAGAGAAAGCAGGAGGGGCATAGAGAGAGGGAGAGAGAGAGAATCCCAAGCAGGCTCTGCACCATCAGCACAGAGGCAGATGTGGGGCCCGAACTCACAAACCACAAGATCATGACCTGAGCTGAAACCAAGAGTCAGACGCTCAGTCGAGCCATCCAGGCATCCTACAATATGAAAATTTTGTACCCTGTCTCCTATGGGGACATAGTCATGCCCATAAAACTCTATTATTAAGCTCTTGATCACAGGTATCATCTGATAAATAAATGGAAATTTTTGAGTTTTTTAGTTGTATATTGGTGCTACCAATTAATTTTTGTTTTTCTTTCCTTTCTTCTCAATCCAGTCATCTATCTCAAATGTACTAAGTGAAATAAATAACAAGGGTGTGCATTTTGTTCTCCTGTCTTGTTTTTTTACTTCTTTTTTTTAAACATTTTATTTTTGAAAGACAGAGAAAAACAGAGCACAAGCAGGGGAGGGACAGAGAAAGATGGAGACAGAATCCAAACCAGGCTCCAGGCTCCAAAACAGAGTCTGATGTAGGGCTCAAACTAATGAACTTTGAGATCATGACCTGAGCCAAAGTCAGAGGCTCAACCGAATGAACCATGAAGGCACCCTTTCCTGTCTGGGTTTTGATGAATCACAAAAGGATCCATATTAAAAAACGTAACAGGCATTTCACATGCAAAATATTTCACAAAGAATGAACCTAAGACATAAAATATTACATATATTTGTATCAGCTTACAGAAGCCTGTCATTTCCATGTAATAAGACATTCCATAAGCTACACGTGAAATCTGTTTCTTTTTTATAGTCACTACGTGCGCACGCACACATACACACACACACACACACACACACATAGACATGCACACAGCGGGTTGGGGGAGAGACAGAGACTGATTTGGCTTAGCAAATATCACTAACAGCCAGTATTTTTGCAAATTCATCCTTATTGCTTTATGTATAAAAGTAATTTTAAGTATATATTTAATATGCATCTAATGTAACAATAAGTTTGTTACAAAAATAATCATTAGCATGCAGATGGTAAGACTTCATTTCTAAATAAAGTTAGCAACAATTACTGAAAATGGTTTATTAGATTATTTTTTAAATAAATAAAAATGATAAGCCTCAGTGTGTGTAGAATATGTCTGCATCATGCAGGTTTCCTTGGAGCATAAGAATGCATACTGCTTCAGTAATTCAGATGAGAAGAAAGAAGATACAATACTTTAACTTGTAATAAAAATCCATCTAATAGGCTTTTCAAAAAATATTATTGTGTGAATGTTTTAAATGGCTATCATTTCTAGGAATCTTCTTTAGCTTTCTCTGCCCTCAAGAAAATCAAATAAATTACACTAGACCAAGCATTAATTGGTTGCCAAGATTCATTTTGGTAAAAATCATTTTGGAGTTATAGACCTTCATAAAAAGACTAATTGCAAAGTGGTTTAAATTATTGTTATTATGATTTAATTGTTGAAAACAATTTTCCCTTAGGAGTATTTTTTCCAAGTCATTTATTTCACTTTACCAAATGACCTTTTAAGAAGTTCTATAATCAACATACTTTGTCAAGCCAAAATAGGAAATATGCAGAAATGCTCTGGACTGTTTTCTCTCTTTACCTCCCTGTCTGTCTCTCCTCTCTCTTTCTTCCTTTAGGAAAGCACTGCATCTTATTATTAAAGTAATTCAAAGAGATAGGCACCTATAAAATTAAAAACAACTGCTCAACCTTAATTCCATTAGGCTTGTTAGTTTTATATGAAAAATAAAAACAATATGTTAAAGTAGTATGCTGAGTATTTAATATGAAAAATAATGTGAAAAGGCTTAAACATATTAGATATAATATTAATATATAATCTAAAGTATAAAGTGCAATACATAAATATACAATGTGAATATATTTATCTTGTAGCACTTTGCATTTAAAGTCCTCCTTACCTGGAGTCTTTGAAAGGCCGAAAACATTTTCCTTTCTACAGAGTGCAATTTAGTAACATGTCCTTTCTGTGCATTGGCTGGAAGCATTTCAATAATCAAAATATATACAGAAAAAGAAATCCAACTCAGTATATTTACATCTGCCGAATGTGAAAAATTTTATTGTCATCTGAGTTCCCCAAATAGAGATGAGGATTGGAGACTGACAGTCTAGCTTGTAGCCCTCTTTCTATCCATACATTGAGCACAGGGTCCATGGGGCAAATATGAAGATGTGAGCCAGCTGACTTTCCCATGTTATGAAGAATCGGAGTGAGTAAAGTAATAAAGGTAAGAAACAGAATGGAGCTCATCTACAGATGATCAAATTCAATATTCTTTCATGGTTAAAAGCTGGGTGTATTTAAAATAGAATTTATTCTTCATAATAGTTTGATAGTTTCATCTATATACTATTAATCAAGGAAAGCACAGATTTATCAGATTCTCTTTTAATTCAAGTCTTGTTCTGTGGTCTTAAAATGGTGTAAGAGGATGGTGACCAGTGTCATATATGCACAAAAGGTGTCTTTTATCAAAGGAAGGAAGGAAGGAAGGAAGGAAGGAAGGAAGGAAGGAAAGAAGAGAAAGAAAAGCATCAGCAGATGTCATAAGCATTTACTGCTCTCTAAAACTATGTGGCCATGGTAGGAATATGGAGGAAAAACAGAAGGCAAAAATGTATGCAGATGAAAGGATCGTGTTATGGACTGAATTGTGTTCTTCCCCCAAATCCATATGTTGAAGTCCTAACTTCCAATGTGACTATATTTGGATATAAGACATTTAGGGAGTAATTAAGGTTAACAAAGTTCATATGGGTGGGGTCGTATTCCAACACTGATGGTGCCCTTATAAGAACACAAAGAGACACCAGAGATCTTTCCACTAGTGCACAGAGGAATTCCATGGGAAGACACCATGAGAAGGTAGCCAACTGCAAGCCAAGAAAAGAAGTCTCATTAGAAACCAACCCTAACAACATCTTCACCTTGGACACTTAGCCTTCAGAACTGTGAGAAAATTAGTGTTTTGTTGTTTAAGCCATCCAGCCTATGTAATTTTGTTATGGAAGCCCAGAAAGACTAATGCCAGTTAATAATGTGTTTCCATTTATTAGTTAATGGAAGGTGAATGAAAAGAAAAAGATAGTAGACACAGGACACGAGCAACAACTGATTGAACAAGTCCCAGAGGAGAATAAAGATGATGGAATCTCAAACACAGAACACAATTCACAGAACACAAGTGACTTTCATTCAATAAACCAATTGCCCTAGAACCTTTCCGACAGAACTTGGAGAACTTAATGAGCATTCTGACTTGGTAGGTACAGTATTTTCAAAAATGCTTCAAAGTTGTACCCTTTCCCCATTATCTCAGAAGAAATAGCTCCTACTCCAGAACTAAACTTTCCACTTGTGCTTAGGACTTAAAAACTTCCCACCCCCTGAAGACTTCTTAGACTTTCTCTTTGTTACATTCCTGACCAGATCTCTCTTTGAGGTCTCTCCTCACCAGCACCCAGACTCATATACTCTGTACCCCATTCTTGAATTCTCTAGCCTCTTATGACTCATGAACCCCTTTCATACTGATCTTGCAAATCATCTCCTTTAAAATTTCTCCATGATATAAAATGAAGAAATTTTAAATTATTTTTTATTTTACATCAGTGTATTATTATAAATTTCATTTAAAATACTCTTCTATAATATTAATTCTGTGTATAAAAATGTTTAGCTTTTTTCCATTTGTTATGTGACATAATACTGTTTGATTTGCTTTTATTATGTAAGAAAAAGAGATGGTTTAGTAACAAATCTCAAAATGATACTGTATGCAATTTGGAGACTGATGTATATTAAAATGTAGATTAAAATGTAGATTAAAATTTAATTACGTGTTACATCATCAGGATTTGACTACTTTAGTAGCTGATGTTTAGAATCCCCACATTTTGCAGTTTAAAAATCAACTGGTTCATTTATATAATTGTTAAGTTCTAATGATGATATGAAAGGAGTTTTCAGGCTGTTATTTGCAAGCACTTTCCAAATAACATATTTTTATTAAATGAAAAGCCAAACTAGATATGATAACTACTATATTTTTTTCTCTTTTTCTGTTTTTTTAAGCATTTCAGGCATCTTGATGAGCTTCCTAAGAATTTTGATATATGACTTGTGGATTAGGTGGAGATCATATAGAGGCAAACATGCAGAAATATTATCATTTCTTACTTTATGCCTTAAACCTGAAGCCCCTTTGTCATCCCCAATATGAGATTGAACAAATTGATTAAAAATTATATGATATTGAAACCATTAGTGCTCAGCCCAGTAACAACCTTTCTTATTCCCATCTCTACTTACTGCCACGCCTGCCTATCTGGTGCATATAAGTACTCTGACATGCTGCTGCTATTACTAGGGCACAAATCCTTTGGAAAATCTTGAGGAATCTCTGGTTGTCCACAGATCACAAATCGAAACACATTGCTCTAGCCTCTCACTCTCAAACTTTGAAGTTCTCAAACTTGAGCGAGCATCAGAATCAAATGAACTAATCATTAAAGCACAGACTGCTGGGCTCCAGAAAATCCCAATTTCCCGATTCAGTAACTCTGGAAAGGCCCAACAATTTGCATCTCTAGCGAGTTCTCAGATGATGCTGATGCTGTCCGTTCCAGAAGCAAGCTGCTGGAAGAAGCACTGTTCCACCATTGCAGACTATTTGTGTTCCCATTTGCATTCCAAGTTCCAGGCCTCTGCCTTTTCCCCTCCTGGAATGCCCCTTGCCCAGCTCCTGAGCTCCTTGGTCCCCACCCCATCCTCTGAGTTCTACCTGTTGAAACCCCAGCCCCCACTGTCCTTCAAGGAAAATTTACTGCACTTCCTCTAGGCAGCTTTCTATTCTGCCCAGAGTTCCCCATGTTCTCCCCTGTGAGACAGCCAGGTGGATGCTTGCCCAGCATGCACACATTGAGCACAGACTATGGGCTAGGCTCCAAGGAAAATGTCCAGGATACAAAGATGTGTAAGCTCCAGATCTTCCCTTTGAGGAGACCTCATTTATGAATCTCTTGTTGGCTGAGTTGAAAATGCCTGGATTGTGAAAACTATGTCTTATTAATCTCTATATCCCCTAAAGAGCCTCATACACATTTAGGCATTTAATAAGGTTACTTCTAATTTTAATTGACTCATGAAAAATAGTATTTACTTATTCAACAAATACTTATTGGATGTGCCATGATGGATGAGGCAGACCTAATCCCAGCCCTTATAATAATAATGACAGTCATGATGATTTATTGAGTGCTTATTATGTGCCAGACATTGTACTAAGTGCTTTATATTTATTAACTCATTTAAACCTCAAAACAAGTTTATATGATGAGTACTGTAATTACGTTAATTTTACATTGAGAAAGTGTAGGTAATCTGCTCAAGGTCACACAGCTAGGAAGAAAAGGAACCAGGATTTAGAGCCCAGGCAATCTGGCCCTAGAGCTTGCCATTTACCATGAAACTACAGCTGATGAAACCTATTTTAGCAAGGGAGGAGGGCAGTAATGCTGAATGAATTAAATACAATCCTAATACGTAACTATGAAATGAGAAGCACAAGATGCTGTAATACTATATGATGGAGGGACAAACTTAGTCTTTGGGCATGGTCAGGAAAAGCTTTCTTGAAAAAATAATTTCAAGCTAAAATATAAAATGCAAACAGGACTAAAGAAGGCAAAAAGAAAAGAGGGTAAAGTGGTGTTACAAGTCAAAGAAAAGGCATGTGCTTACTTTGAAAGAGATGAAATATGTTTAAGGAACTGAATACTTATGTATGAAAAGATGCAGCTGAAAAATACTGGGGGCAGATCATTCAGACTTAGATATCCTGTTGGGGATTCTTAGGAAAATCATCCTAAGAACAATAGGAAACTACTGAAGCTGTCTATGTAAGACAGTTGTATGATTGGATGTACGCTGATTGGAAAAGAACAAGTACAAATATAGGCAATGACTGGTAGGCTACTGCTAAAGACTAAGCAAAAGAGGAAGATGGTTTATATTATGGTGTTATCAGTGGAAAAAGAGAAATGAATGGATTTCAACAAGACTGAGGAGAGAAGATAAAATCCATTGCTAACTGAATGGGAGGGCTAAAAGAGAAGTGCCAAAAAGGACTCTGATTTCTGTCATGCANAAAAAGAACCGGAAATGTAGAGATCTAGAAAGGGAGATTGCAGGCAGAGGTGAAAGCAAGTTCCAAAGCCTTGATATGGGAATGAGCTTGATGTGTGTGGGATGGCAGTGTGGCTGGAGCACAGTGGAAGAAGGAGGGTGTGGAGGAGAGCAGAAAAAGGAACTAGACCTGAATCATCACAGCCTTGAGAGCCACGACAGAGTTCAGAATTATTCTAAGTGAAACGGGAGCCACAGAAGAGTTGCCACAGAACAGAGACATACATGCACATGTTTAAAAATTGTTTTAGTGGGGTACCCAAGTGACCCAGTCAGTTATGGATCTGACCCTTGTTCTCAGCTCAGGTCATGATTTTGCAGTTCATGAGTTTAAACGCTGCTTCCATCTCTGTGCTGTTGGTGCAGAGCCTGCTTGGGATTCCATCTCTCCTTCTCTCTGCCTCTCCTCTGCTTGTTCTCTCTCTCTCTTAAAACAAATAAACAAACATAAAAAATTGTTTTAGCTGCTTCTGTAGAGAATTGCTTATAGAGAAGCCAAAGTATATATAGAAAGACTTGCAAGAATCTACTACTATAATAGATCAGGTGAGAGATACTGGAGGCTTAAACTATGGAAAAGGATTGTACTTAGCAGTTAAAAAATCAGGGGTGTTAGATTTTGGCCTCGACAACCAATGGATGGTGGTATTTACTACCTACTAATGTGGGGCATGCTGGGAAAGAACCGCTCAGGTGGACAAAAACCAAGCATTCTGTTTCGAGTGCCCAGAAGACTTCTGAGTGGAGTAACACTGTCAATTAGGTATGTGGGTCCAGGGCTCAAGACCAGGGCTACTAAGAATACATCTGGAGTTTTGTTTGACACCACAGGACTGAATAAGATCATTGAGTGAAACATGGAAGGGGAAGGGGCGAGCACTGAGCTCTGGGACACCTGAACTTCTAGGTGTCAGGCAGGAGGAAATGAGCATACGGGAACATAGCCAGGAAGGTCAAGGGAATATGAGGAGACTGTGCTGTCACAGAAGCCAAAAAAAGGAGAGAAATGTCAAATGTGGGACACCTGGATGATTAGGATGAAACTAGAGGAGTGACCACCACATATGGCTACCTGCAGATCATTGTGACCTTGACCAAAGCAATGTCAGTGGTATGGTGGCAGCGATAGCCTCATGGAATTCCAGTGAGGAGACAAATCAGAGGGAGTGATGCTGACTTGTGTCCTAAGTTGTGTTATGATGAAACCCAGGGGAGTGGATGGGGAGCTAGAAAGGGTTTGGGAAATACTGTAAAGTATCTGGGTGCAGGAGAGAACGACTCTGAATAAATGATGATGTGGCAGGGGGTGGGAAGCAAGAGAGAGAGAGAGAGAGACTAAGTCCTTGAGAAGGCCAAAGGAGGTGACAGAAGTAGAGGAGATTCCTTTAGACAGACACAGGAATAGCTCATCAACTGAAATAAGAGAGAAGGAATACTATGTGGGTACAGATAGTTAGGTTGGTACAGATAGGTTAGACAGATACAGATAGCAGTTAGGTTGGTAGATAAGGTGGAGGAAAGATGAATTAATTCAGTTTCACTCTCTGCTTATATTTTTCAATGAAGTATGAGTTGAGGTCATCAGCTGAGCAGGGTGGGAAATTGAATATAGATATTGAAAGCAGATAAAAAGGTGTGACATAGTTATAGCAAGTGGAAAAAGAAACTACCAGAGAAATAAAGCAAGGTTGTACAACAATGTCCACTACACATTGTGGTTATAAATATAAGTGAGACCCATCAGTACAGTTACATGATCTTTTTCCCCAACATTATCCAGCATGGATGCATGGAGAGATGGTTGAAACATGGGTGTAGATATGACAGGCAGGTGAAATGAAGGAAGAGAAGGACAACAAAATGAAGGAAGTGGTTGGAATTATGGACTGTGCAAATGAAGGTGGGTGGGGAGGGAAGGAGGAGAGGCAGTAGATATGAGATCTAGATAACATTCAAGAATCTCTGGTGTAAGGCAGCAACGCATGTAAGAGATTAGCAAGGATAGAGAGTGTGGTGTCTCAAGAGAGTGATGTTTAAAACCAAGATAGTTTCTCTTACATTATAGATCATAATCTTACTCAAAGCTTATCTGTCCAGATGCATTCATTATTCAGAATTTTTCAAATTTCCCAAAATGTAAGTGCATATGTGTCATATTCCAGGGGGAAACAGGGGCACCCTCCAATCA
Source organism: Crocuta crocuta (assembly GCF_008692635.1). Lineage (NCBI taxonomy): Eukaryota > Metazoa > Chordata > Mammalia > Carnivora > Hyaenidae > Crocuta > Crocuta crocuta. The sequence continues at coordinate 3,210,305 of NW_027531318.1, forward strand.
AAGACATTAATATTTCTGTAACAAAACCATGAATTTTCATGCAAAATAGGATAAAGACTATTAATAGCCTTGGAACAAGTCAGATCAGGTCATCTGGTCAGATGAGTTGTCAGAACTGGTGAGAGGGGGCCTCCAAATGAGTAGCAAATAAATAAATAATCAAACAAATAAAGGTGTCAGAGCTATTGATTTGGGGGTTTCAGATAAGAGATTGTGAATACAACTCTCTGTGCCTCAAAGTCATTTGATTTTTAATTTTCTTTCGTTTTCTTTTTATCCAAGAAATTTCACATACTTCCTGACTAACACAGCTGTAATGCTCAAACAATAGGCATAATTTTAAATGTGCAATTTCTCTGAATGTCACACATGTTTACCATTGCTCATCTAGAGGAATAAAGTTTTACACCAACCCATGAAAAACTTAACCTCCTATAAAAATATGTGAATAAAAGTAGACTTGCTTCCATAGGGAGGGGAGGCAGGGGGGGATTATCTCTGAGTGTGTCAGCTCTGGAATTGCTCAGAGGTCAGCTCCATCCTCTGGTTTACATTCGTGGGGAGGATCCACCCAACAGCTGTGCTTCAATCATCTATAGAGATACTATCTCCCATCCCCTACCCTAAGTTAGTGAATTGTAATAAAAAAACACAGAATTGAATGTGCTGGGAAATATACATTATGTTCCATTGTGTAACTGTGTAATTACTGTACTATACATGCTGGACCAGAGAATGACTGAAAACTGAAGAATTAACCAAAGTTATGGCTAATCCTGGACTAGATCCAGCAGGCAGATGAATGGGACAGTCCTGATATTTTGCCAAGGCCAGGGCTATAGATAACTGAGCGAGGCATGGGGTAATTGAAAGAATTAGTTGACTGAAAGTTCAGACTAGAAGGTTGATGAGTGTGGCAAGTTTGTCCAGAATGATCCCTTGGGATGTAGTGTCAAGACAAGCAAACAAAGAAAACCGCATAGGATGTTAATATTACTTTACTAATCAATAAATAGTTATATAACCTTAAGTTTTAAATATCTTTCTCTGTATCAAACATACCATTTAGCAATGTTTCATCATGTTGTTGAAAGTATCAACCTTCTTTCTTCTTTCTTTTGTAATTTATAAGGTAAATCTATTTTATTTTAGGATAATCTTTCTAGCCCAACATTCCTGAGCAGACAGAGTTTGCAAGAGTGGTCCATTAAGAATTTCATTTTTCCAGAAGCTTAAGAAAACCATACATTTAATTAGGATAAGGCTAAGAAGCTAATTAACCTTTCAAGTATATTCCTGAGAACGTACATTCCAGGTGGGAGAAAGAGTGGATGAAAGTAGCAAGGTAGAAAGATGTAGATGCCCAGGGAATTCATTCCAGCAGGACAGTGTGTAGGTAGAATTCAGGAAAGTGAAGAGCAGAAATGAATGTCACTATCCAGTTTTGAGTCTCTTAAATGCTAGCCTGACAAATTGGAATTTATTTAGTTTGTTTGCAAAGACAACACAAAGGTTTTTGAATAAGACAATGGCATTATCATATTTATATAGCTTTTTCAGTAGGACTCAAACCACTTCACGTTCTTCTGAGTCATTAAATATGTCTGTGGCTTTAGGGTAACATCAAGTTAATTTGAGTCCTTGTCCTAGTTTTTACTGACTTCCAAGACCTGGAATCTATAAATTAAAGTCTGCCAGTGACTCAAACTCTCTGAACTTCATTTTACTTCTATGTAAGTGGGGATAATAATACTAATTTTATAAAGTCCCTGTGAGGATCAAATGAGAGAATATGTAAACCACATTGTGGAGTATATGGTACAGTCAATGCTCATTATAAGTCAGTTCTCCTTCCAGGCCTTCCATGTCTTCTAATAATTAGAATGATAACATCAGAAAGAAAATATCCCTCATGTAAGCCTTTTCATTTTCTCTTTATTCAATTTGAGAGACTTTTATATGGCAACTCACTAGATCCTAGGACATAATGATGAATAAAATAAGGCTCTTTTTCTCAAGAATTCCATAAGCTAGTGAAGGAAGCAGAAACCACATCAATAACAAGAACACCAAGTAAGGAGAATTAACAAAACACTGGGGGCTTAAAGCATGGGAACTAATCCTTGCCAGTGGCTCTGAGAAGATTTCACAGGAGAGCTGATAGTTCAATGAGGCTTTGAAGAAGGAGGAGGCAGACGTGTGAGCAAATCACAGAGACATAGAGGGGAAGTTCCTAAAACAAAAGGCCAACAGGGTGGACTAGCCCTGTATGAATCCGGAAGGAATATGAGAACAGGTTATTAAGGAATATATTTATCCTACTGTGAGTGTGAGTTTCATCCTACACACAAGCAGAAACCACAAAAGGTGTTCGAGCTGATTTGACATTTTAGGCAGTGGTGCAATAGGATGTACCAGAACATCAGAGCAGGAATACCTCCAAGATCCACAGAGACCTTCATGTTTCCAGCATTGGCATCATGATGAAGGGTCCAAGAATAAAGAAAGTAGGGAGAAGTGGCTTGAGGAGTGAGATGAAATTATTTGGGACCCCTTAGACTTGCATTGGCTGTGGCCCAACCAGATGTAAATCTACTTTGAAGTTCAGTAAAGAGATCATGATGGATTCAAGGAATCCCAGATTATAGACGAGGGCTGAAGCCAAGCATGTGACCATGTTCAACCATGAAATCTTGGAGTGTGAGGGAAAGAGGGCTAAGGGTAGAATGAATGGGATCACAGTGTAAAACATTGTGTGAAGAAAAGAAAGGATTGATATCAATGATACAAGGGCACCTAGCTGGCTTGATCTGTAGAGCATGGGATTCTTGATCTTGAGGTTGTGAGTTCAAGCTCTATGTCACGTATAAAGATTACTTTAAAAACTAAATAATAGAATAAATAATACAAGTAGAAAAGAACCAGGAAAAAGAATGTCTATGAAGTCAATGAAGAGAGCCAGAGAAGGCCAACTGTGTTTTATGCAGAAAGAAGGTCAAAACATATTTATAGGGAAAAAATATATGTGTGTGTGTGTGTGTGTGTGTATATATATATATACATACATACACATACATGTATATCTTTTTCTTTTATTCCTTTATTTATGTATAAATAAATATAATAAAATATAATATAGAATACAAATATTAAAATAAATATACATAATATAAAGTTAATACATAAAAATTCTTTTATCGCCATTTTAAAAACAAGATGAAATGCTTATCTGATTTTTCCATGTATTTTGTAATGGCTCCAAATAGAAAACATTTCCTGAAGAGGATATTAATTTTTCTCATTCTTAGATGATCTAGATGGCACCATTCAGTCTTTCGTGTCCACACTCATTATAATACAATCAATCCTATATAATGATTCAAAATACATTTTCCTGAGACTACCAATCTGTTACTTTCCTATTTAAAGAACTTTGAGTTACTACTAATTGCTTACAGGATAAAGAATAAATCCTTTCCTTTGTCATTAATGACCCTTCATATGCAAGCAACACCTCCTGTCCTGTATTACATGAATCTTCTCTCTCTGGTTTATTCATTGTCCTCAAACAAATCTTATTCATTTATGCCTCTAATTGTTTTTTAATACTTGTCATAACTCCGTCTACCCTACCCTTAGAAACAAAAAGAAATGCTGCTATGTAATTCCTGCGCATCCTGAAAGGCTCAGTTCAAGTATCATTCCCACAAAAGTCCTCTCTGCTTTCTAGACCTCTGATAGTTTTCATTTGGTATTTATCAGGCCAGGATCTGAGCTAAGCTCCCTGAATGACGGTATGACCTTTGGAAATATCTCTTGCCCTCAGTTTTCTCATCTGTAAAATGAGATAATTTTTAAGATTCTCAAGCTCCAAAATCATTTTGTTGGAGCAGGCAGTAGCTCAGGATACCTGGAGGCCAGCAAAGAGGAAGGCATGGTCAGCTATTAGAGGCCCATCCTGGCAGCACTCCACAAGAGTTGGATCAAACCAAACAGACCCAAGATGGTGGATGCCATGACAGGAACACCCCCTCACCACCAAATTAGGAAGAAAAAGCATGAAATCCTGCTTCCCACCCCAAGCAATGAATATGCCACCCCCTAGTTAACAACTGTCAATACAAGATAGAAACCCAATCCCCAGGTCATGCAGCTCTCTCTCTCTCTCTCTCCAGAGTGTACTTTTTGCTTTCATTTTCATAAACATTCCTGCTTGTGTTGCTCACCCCCTGTGTTATATGCCTGTCCTCAAATTCTTTCCTGAGACAAGACCAAGAGCCATCTCTATGTGTGTGCGCGTGTGCACACACACACACACACACGTACTATTCCAGCTAGGAATGAAATTGAATATCTTCTAAAGAAGTGAATGTACTAATACTGATGAGGGAACATGAGGCAGTTGGAGGGGCAAAGCACAAGCTAGCACACCGCCCCCCTCCCAAGGTAGATTTTGTGTGATATTCCTTGGACACTACAGGCTACCCAAAAACAAGAAAAGACAAAAAAAACAAATTGTTAAACTGATAGGAGTCTCCACCAGTTTACCAGAAAAAGGCAATCCCATCAACAGCCTAAAGTCCAGGAACTCCCTACTGTCTCAATGTTAATGTTTGCTAGAGGGAAAAACAACCTTAGCTTGACAAGACCTAGGTCTCCAATAATCTGTGAGTCTTTAGCATGTGACAGTCCCTTTAGGAACTTGCTCTTGACCCTATCTTCCCAGACTCCAGAAAATGGTTATTCCCAATACAGTGCCGCTCTTCCTGCTCATGGGTCCTGTCCCCATGCTTTAATAAAATCACCTTTTTGCATCAAAGATGTTTTCAAGAATTCATTCTTGGCCTCCAGCTCTGGACTGCCCACCCCTACCCCCAGTCACCTCAAACATTCATCAATACTAAGATTTCATCAATGAATTTGAGTTTGGAAAAGAACAGATATAGAATAACAGTAACACAGGAATCAATTCAAGCACCTGACAAAATTGCAAGCTAAAAGTATACAACAAACTTAAGCTTTTGGAAAACATTATCAATAAAATGAACTTGGGGTCCCTATTGTCTGACTTTGATGACCTCCTGGGACTCATTTCATGTTTCCCTCTCATGCACACTGTCCCATTTTGAGATACAGTATCCACTCAAATTTCTCTGAATATGTTAGTCATAGTTTCCATATATTTTTAAGTTTCTTTCCTCCCTGAATTCTCTCTCTTTCCTATGTATCTATTTTTGTTTTCTGATGTTTTACTTTCATGCTGCAGGATTTTCTCAAATGCTTGGTGATCCATGGTTGGCCCTTCAGACTTAAGATGAGAGAGCAAAAAAGTTGTTTATACATCTGCTTTTCTTACTGAACAGTAAGTCCTTTGACCAAAAGGATTATGTTTTGCTTACCTTTTTTTTGCTTAACACTTTTGCAAATGTGATATGCAATATAAGAATTATAGTAGTTATAACATAGGAACCAACACACTCTTTTCTATTTATGCCGTATTTGGAGTAAGGGTAACATTAATAACCATTAAGGAAGACTGAATCAGTTATGAAATTACATTCTGTAGTCAAAAGTTGAATATTTATATCATTGATCACACAAATGGAGAGGTGGACCTGGAAAAGAACAGGCAGAAGAAAGTAATGGAAAGGGACATTAAAGGCAAGTTAGATATCTAAATGACTAGGCATGACTATTGTACAAAAACCTAAATGACTAGGCATGACTCTTGTGCAAAAACTATTTGCTATGATAGGCACTGGCCCTATATTGGGCACTTGCAATATAACTCAGTTATAACTCTTGCAACCCTGTGAGATAGCTATTATTTTTTGCCCCATTTTACAGATGTGAGATCAAAAGCCAAAAATATTAAGTACTTTGCCCAAGACAACACTGTTAGTAATTGGCAAAGCTAAAATTTGAACCCAGGCTATTCCTAGAATAGTCATTTAATCTCTATAGACCTAATTATCATATGTTAAGGGCTTTAGAATTTAGAAGTGAGTGAAATTTATTAGAATTTAGAATTTCAATTAGAAATTCAGTTCAATTAGAATTTTCCAGCGAGGATCAAATGGCAGGGACGTCAAGAGGGCACGTTTGCAATGGTTAAGAAGTTAAGTCTTCAAGATCTACTCCAAACACAAGAGTCTCTGATGGCAGTTTTATGTGCATATATGTAATCATCCTTTCCAAGTAAAATGTAAGATTCTTGGGGGTATGGATAATGTCTTAACTTTTTCTGTGTTCTCTGTCCTTCTTTCCATACTGTTCTGTATGCATAGTAAGCGAAAATATTTGTTGTTTAATTTTGAAATACTTTCTGCTTACTAGCCTTTTAGAACAGGGTCGATTATCTCTTCTCTGTGATGTTTAGCATGAAGGCAACAGAACAGATTGATGACTTCTAAAGCTCCCTTCCAGAGCTATGATTTGGTAGGGGACAAAAATAGATAGGAAAAAGCACCAACATCCTTATGTCCCTCTGTGGCACAGTTGGAGAGTGCTATGCCAGGGTTTCTGATTTTAAAGGTTGTTTTAAAAAAGAGAGAGAGAAAAAGATAAAATGAGTTCTGAGCAAGTCTCAAAGTGGCTTATTGATCATGTCACACAGGTCTTCTAAATTCCATCCTGGGTATATACAAGATATCAAATATGTGTTGGGAAAAGGAGCTAGCCTTTTTGATGGCCTCAAGGATATGTCAGACATAACAGCAAGCTATCTAAATATTTCTAGACTACAATATTCAAGACAAGAAGAGCAATCACAGAGATTTTACAAAACAATTGTCAGCAATAAGAACATATCTGACAAATTATAGCAGAATTGGGGGTAATACTTCTTAAATGTTTCTCTAGGTTGTTTGATCCATTTGAAATCATCATTTTGTCTCCAAACAATGACAGTTTGATATTATAAGTAGAACATTATAGTAATTTTGAAACAAAAGTTACTGGGGTCACTTTGTAATTGACACTACACTTGAATATATTATGTTATTTTTTTAAAACGGAATGAAAGTGCAAAAAAATTATTGAGTCAAGAAAGGGAGAGTATAGGATAATAATAATGATGTTTTAAACCTAGCCTTGAAATTTTTAGAATAGTACATCATATATAACTATCTTCATCTAATAGCGAAAACATAAAGACATAAAGATTAGAACAAAGAGAACTAGAAGTACTTGTGTTGAGAGCAAAGTGAAGAGCATGCCTCAAAAGTCTTTGAAAGCATCAAATGATCCTATAATAGTGAGATACGGTTGCTCGTAAAGTTATAATTATACCCACATTGACTAAAAGACCTCCTAACCTCCAAAAAAGCCATTGACAGATAAGAAGCAATTCTACTTACCTGCTGCCCTACCTTCCCAAACCACAAAGCCATTCCTTGCCTCACTGATGATAGCTGTTCTCTCTGACCCTCTTTTTCAACTGCATATCTTCAGCTGTTAGGGCTCTTCCTTCCAGGAATATGAGTACTTTCAGGACCTCCACCAAGGCACTTCTTTAGAGCCCCACTATCTAGAAAATTCTCCCTCACAATCCTAAGGGCAGAACCCAGCTGCCAAAACCTGGCTTTTGAGAGCTTTCCCCTATTATTACCCTATTGACTTAGTGCCCTTGCCCTTCTTAAAAGTAAACAGGTCTAGGATCATAAGGGGCCTCACAGCTCAGGGCTACCAATAATGAAAATTCAGCTATGGGTGAGTTTAAAATGTCTTAGTGAACACGCCTTTGGCCTATCTTTCATAAACTTGTATCTATGGGGAACCATGTACAAGTCTCACCAACTAATTTTGAAACAGATATCTAAAGCATAACCCATTCCTAGACTAGGGACCACCCATAATAATAATCATCCCCAAACAAGCTGCAAGAGCTAAAGCTACAAACTGAAAATATTCCACCAGTGAAAGAAGAGGAACTAAGATATCGGGAATGTATATTTAACAGTTGTAGCTATAGAAAGAGAAAATAAATTCACACACACACACACACACACACACACGCGCACACACACACAAAACAAATTAAGAAGGCTTTTTAGGTGAAACTACTAGGTAATAATGCCGTCATGAGAACTCCGAGAAAATGCATACATTGTGGTCTGACAGATCCCAGAATCCTCTGATGGTCTAGGAAATCAAGTTATTGAAAATAGTGTCTTTTGTATTTAGAATGACTTCTCTGCTTTGGGGTAAAAAAATGTGTCCATGCTAGATGTTAACAATAACCAAAAGGAAAAGCAAGCAAACAAACAAACAGAAATCACTCTCTTTTCTCTTCTTTTCCAATGAAAGCACTAGAAGAAACAGTAAAATAACAAGCCATGGTATTAATCTAGTCAGAATTAAAAGGGACGTAGTAAAGGTCACAATTGTGTAGAGTGTGTGAACTCAACACGAAGAGGATTTGAAAGTCATTTGGCTTTGACTTAATAGTGTAAAAGTGTTTGTGCTTAATTATGGAAGCCCTTGGGGGCTCTTCCCTTTTCTCTTCAAAGGTGGGGAGTCATCAGTAATGGAAATTACCTGGTTGTGAGATTAAGAAAGACAATATGCTGGATGCCAACAAGGGGCCAACATGGTTCTGACGAATTACAACCAAGCTTCTCTTTTAGGGCAGTGGGATATCACTCTGGGGGATTTTTCCATCAGCCAAAGTACACCTACCTGGATCTTTGTAGATGTGACCTTCAATTAAGGCAATGATTTCCTCATTACCCATTTTCCACAGGCTTATTTTACAGAGAAACTCCCAGGGAGCATGAAATAGGAACACTCAGAAGGAACAAGAAAAGGGATTTTAAAATCAGGATAGTCATTATAGCCTCAGGGGAAAAGAAGGAATGTTTTGGGAGCCTTTATAAAACTTTTATTTTATTTATGTTGTTTTCCAAGGACAGGTTTTACTAAGGGATGTCGTTGTTAAAATCACAGCTAGGTACGCTTCAGATAGATGAAGCAGTTCTACTCTGACTCCCTCATGCTCTGGGCCAGCAAGACACTGAGAAATATTTTTATGTTAGCAACAAAACCAAACCTACCTTTGGGACTCAATAATATGGGGAATATTTGCTAGAGCCAACTACAGCCTAATCAGTATGAGCCCATCTAATATCCCTATGAAGAACCAAAAATTGCCCCAGAAAATGCTCCTCTGTCAAAAGCATGGTACTGGGTAGGTAGAGCTTTCAATCTCATGAACAAGTCTACAATTAAGTTCAAGATTAATCTGAAAAATACTCTGAAAAATAGTATGCCCTTGATATGGAAGCTAGAGGATATTGGATGTGGACATACCCACCTAATGTTTAAAAAAAAAAAAAACAACCTACTCTCAAAATTGTAGAGTTGGGGCGCCTGGGTGGCTCAGTTGGTAAAATGTCTGACTTCAGCTCAGGTCATGATCTCACAGCTTGTGGGTTCAAGCCTGGCATCAGGCTCTGTGCTGACAGCTAGCTCAGAGCCTGGAACCTGCTTCAGATTCTGTGTCTCCCTCTCTCTCTCTGATCCTCCCTGTTCATGTTGTGTCTGTCTGTCTGTCTGTCTCTCTCTCAGGAAAAAAAAAAACAAAAAAAAAAACATTAAAAACAAATTTTAAAAAAATTGTAGAATTATCATCCAATTTTGCAACTGATAAGACCCTGAAAGATTACTGAATCCAATGCCTGGCTTTTACAGACAAAAATCCTGAAAGCCCAGCAGGATGAAGCAATGTGTTCAGAACTGCACAGAGGTATGGTAAAATGGTAGCCTGGACCATCTGGGTCTGGACTCTCAGCACAGCTATCTAAAATTAAGTTGTGTTTTCCTATTATATGCTTTTATATGTGAACATCTCCCTGACATTGTTCTCATCCCTATTTAAATATGTATACTAAAAAATTTTTTAGTGGCAACTGGTGGCTCAGTCAGTTAAGTGTCCGACTTTTGATTTCAGCTCAGGTCATGATCTCAGTTTGTGAGATGGAGCCCCAAGTGGGACTCTGCTAACAACAGGAGCCTGCTTGGGATTCTACTCTCTCCCTCTTTCTCTTCTCCCCACCTCCCACCTCTCTCTTTTTCAAAAATAAACATTTAAAAAAACTATTTTTAAAGAGTAACATTATGTAAAAACAAATCTGGTATTATGAATGTGTGTGGTGGCCAAGCAAACACTCAATAAAACTAATAGGCGAATGATGGAATGAGAAAAGATAGTTGCAAGTGTCATATCGGATAAAGGGCTAGTATCCAAAATCTATAAGGAACTCACCAAACTCCACACCCAAAAAGCAAATAATCCAGTGAAGAAATGGGCAGAAGACATGAACAGACACTTCTCCAAAGAGGACATCCAGATGGCCAACAGACACATGAAATGATGCTCAGAGTCCCTCCTCATCAGGGAAATACAAATCAAAACCACACTGAGATACCACCTCACGCCGGTCAGAGTGGCTAAAATTAGCAAATCAGGAGACTATAGATGCTGGCGAGGATGTGGAGAAATGGGCACCCTCCTACATGGTTGGTGGGAATGTAAACAGGTGCAGTCCCTCTGGAAAACAGTGTGGAAGTTCCTCAAAAAATTAATAATAAAACTCCCCTGTGACCCAGCAATAGCACTGCTAGGAACTCACCCAAGGGATAGAGGAGTGCTGATGCATTGGGGCACATGTACCCCAATGTTCATAGCAGCACTTTCAATAATAGCCAAATCATGGAAAGAGCCTAAATGTCCATCAACTGACAAATGGGTCAAGAAGATGTGGTTTATCTCTAAAATGGAATACTACATGGCAATGAGAAAGAATGAAATCTTGCCATTTGTAGCAATGTGGATGGAACTTGAGGGTGTTATGCTAAGTGAAATAAGTCAGGCAGAGAAGGACTGATACCATACGCTTTCACTTGTAAGTGGAATAGGAGAAACTTAACATAGGACCATGGGGGAGGAAAAGGGGAAAAAAATAGTTGGGGAGAGGGACAGAGGCAAACCATGAGAGACTCTTGAATGCTGAGAACAAACTGAGGGCTGATGAGGGTTGGGGAGAGGGGAAGGGAGCTGATGGGCATGGAGGAGGGCACTCATTGGGATGAGCACTGGGTGTTATATGGAAACCAACTTGACAATAAACAATAAAAGAAAAAAATGGTGTGTGGGCCTGTTCCAAATATGTCTCAATATAATCAAGTAATTCTTTTGTTCCATGAGGCTTAACATACCTCAAGAAAACATACCACACAAGACCTACAGTAGAAGATATTGATCCAAGTTCTTTTTATGATGTGATTACTGTTAATTGCAAACTTCATACCACAGTCTACCAATCATGTCACCCTAAAAACTGTTAATTTGTTGAAGAAAACAAGTTGTTTTACAATAATAACATTATTATATTTTATAATTATTTTAGAAATACTTTATAAGCTGTGTCTTCACAGCAATCTCCCCAGAGTAAATATGTCCTTATTTCCCTTTGAAGGCAACTTAACATTTTGGAACCCCAGTGGTGGTACTCTTACTAGTGTGCACAGATTCCTTATTCATATCCTTATGAGGATATCCTGGAAGCTTCCTGGCTTCTAAAACCTTCCTCACTTGGATAACATAGCTCCTGAAATCTCATCATTCTATGGGTTACATTTTGTGCTCTTACAGTGATATGTTTCTTTAAAGGCCTTTATGAAAGAGCAGGGAAAAGAGAAGTAAAGTGCAGGAGATTCACTGAAAAGAAGGTAGAGTTAAAAAGAACTCCTTCAACCTGCTTTATCATTTTACTGACAGCTAACCTTAAATGAAGTTTGAAATGAAAACTATAGATTCATGCTATGTCACAGTTGGATATTTGGATGAAAATCTAGAAACAAAGGAAAGCAAAACAAACAAAACGCTGTCGTCCATTGTAATAAAACTGAAGAACTGAAATAATAAATAATACATGGTCACTCCCAAACAACAAAGAGACTGGTCTGCTGAACAGTGGACACCTGTGTCTTCTGGTGACCTGGTATTCCTTCTAGGAAACCAGAGACCCTCCTTTTCTCTGGGAGATTTCCTGTCTGTATTCCGTCGATCATGTGCCCTCACGCCCACAGCTCTGGTTGAGGAAGTGACCCAGGATGAGTAACAAGAGGAATCCATCTCCCTTGACAACTACCTCCTCCAGGGATGGGCATATAAACCAAGTGGATCTATCTGGATTACATACTTTGGGAGAGAAATCCTACCTCTGAACCCTTTCTCTATTAACACAATCTAGAAAAAAGGAAGCCTTAAGTATGGAGCTGCCATTACCCTTGACACTGCCTGGAGAGGGCCTGCTAGAGAACTAAGCCAGCTCAGATGAAAACACACATATCCTCCTGACTGGCACCAATTGAACCTTTAGCCCAGCTATGCCTGAGGCTAGGTCCACACCTTGGTTTCCCAATTAGGACCATTAAATCACTTTTTTGTTTAAGCTAAAATGGACTGACAGTGACAATCCTGATACCCCTCATCATCCCGGAACTTATGAGATGCTTCCTTTTATACCTGACAGGAAAGTTGCTATCTTATATCTACATAATAAAAAATATTCACCCGACATGATTAGAGCTAATATGAACTATACAGATATCAAGAGTTGATCTGTTTCCTACAGGAGTACCTGTTCAAAAACCCAAGGCTGACATATCAAAACAAGGTCCAAAGAATCTTAAAAACCAATGAATGAAATCTGGCCACNTTAAAAAAATAAATAAATAAAGGTAAAACCAACAGGAAAAAAAAAAAAAAAAACCAATGGGAAAGGAGTCCCATTTGGCAGCCAGCATTAAATTTTAGTATGTTTGAGTGAATTTGAGAACAAGTTAAATTTGACTATATCCAGTCCATGTCTCAACATAATTCCAAAGTCTGAGATATCACAAAGGAATTTTTAAATCCAGAAAAAGAACTACAATGGAGAAATATGCCTTTGAATGCCAAACTAGAGGCAATAGCACAGTGTGAATTTAAGACACCATTTGACCTCATAAAACACAAGCGAGTGGATATTTTATGAATTTTCTAAGGAATAAACCAATTGTGTTAAACTTATTTTATAGCTTTATTTCTATCTTCTTTAAGATACAAAGGAACATCAATTGTTAGAGATAAATTCAGGACATCAAAGATAAATTCAGGACATCAATTTCCCACAGTTTATTCCATCATAGAATTGTTGCATAATCTTGCCAAATTTGAATTCTCCATGTATCTTGGTTCTTCTACGTGTGGCATAAGAAGGAGAAATGATGTTTTTAGAGGCTGGTGAGACCCAGGCCCACTTTGAACTCAGAATGCAAATTTTAAGTAGTAAGTTCTCATGTTTGCTTGACTTTTTTTTGTGCTTTACATTTCAAAATACAAACCTATATATTTTATTTTATCACTTATCGCTTAAGAATTTTGCTATCTCAACTTTTACATTTCTATTATTTTTAATTTCTACAACTAAAAGTTATACTAAAAAAATTGAGAAGAAAAACTACAGGAGTGTCACTTACCAAATATTTTTTCCTTCCTGTCTACATCGCTATTTATTGTCCCTGCTGAGGTGTTTATAGCATTTGTGCAGGAGGAGAATGTGGCTGCAAAAAGTAACTATTATAGGACTAGTCTGAGGACCTTTTACAATACAAAGTTTCTCCAAAGGCCTCCCTTGTTCTTTATGTCTTCCTCTGGTCATACAAACTTTTATGTGGCATTAGGACAAGTCCATCAAAGCAATGAATTTTGTAGCTGAAAATCAACCAGCAAGTATTAATATACATTACCTCTTACATAGGAGAAAATGTGCTTTGAAAATCTAATGGTTTCATAAACTGAAGGAAGAAGGCTTTGTTGAAAATGATGCCCACTGACAAATAGTCTATCCAATACATTTGACTGAAGTATCAGGGTGGGAAATTGTATAACAACTCAAAGCAAGCAGAACAATCACATATGTGTCTATGGAAAGTGTGTGCAATATTATTATTGAATCTTAACTTTCCAAAATTGAAGAAACAGTTTATTTAGCATAGAATATCCAATCAAGCAAGTCTGTGGATGTCTGGTATAGGGTATAAATGAACATTTGAAATTCTTCCTTGGCCATCTTCAGAAGGATAAAAGACAAAGAAGAGATTGGGTGGGAGTGGAAAGACATTATTGCAAAGAGTTATTTGGAGTGATACTTTACTGCACATTAATAATCACATTCATTAATTTGTTATAAATAATAGTTGGAAAAATTCCTTTTTCTTAAGGCATTATTAAACACCTACTTTCAGTCACTAAAACTGAAATCATACCATGAATATTCGATTACTAGGTCAGTAGGGGTTAAGCAAACTTTTATTTTCTTTAAAGCCAATTTTTCTAGGAAAATGTGTTCCTAGTCAAAATTTTCAAAATCACCTACAAAATTATCTAAACAACAGCAACAGCTTCTCTGGTCAGTCTGTTCTTCATTCAATTATGCTCATCTCCCTCTTATCACATGGGACAGGAGAAAACAGAAGGCAGTAGAGAGAACAGCAAATCTCCACCAAATTGTGGATGTTCAATTACATCCACAAGTCCCTCTTTCTCACAAAGTTATGACAGAGGACAGGTGCCTTATTTTCAATATCTTCCCCAATACTAGATTCTACCCATTGGGGTTTAAGAATGTCCAAGAGCACCCCAGCCCCTCTGGAAAACAGTGTGGAGGTTCCTCAGGAAGCTAACACTAGANGTCCAAGAGCACCCATCTTGAGAGCAAACAAAAAAAGAAAAAAATCAACCTCCCTCCACACTTCTTTCCAGGGCTATTTTCTGTCTCCCCGACCTTCAGTAGAAACTCGCAAAGAGAATTATCTTTGCTCATTGTCCCTATTTCCTTACTTCTACTCACTCACTAGCCCCCTCCACACTGACCTCTACCCTGTCCCTTCATCACTCCACAGAAAAGGCTCTTGTTAAAGTCACTCTTAGTAGTGATTGGCTACTATATCCAATTGCATTTCGGTCCTCATCCAACTAGGACTCTCAAAAGTATTCAACTCCTTTGGCTAGCACTTCCTGTTCGAAATCTCCTTTCTACTTGACTGTTATGACAATATACTCTCCTGGTTTTCCTCCTACTTCTCCAGCTGCTCATTCTCAAGATCTTTTGTTGAATCATCCTGACAACCCAGCCTTTAAATGTTCCTCAGTCTTGCCCTCCTTTTCCAATTCCCTTAGTAATTTCATCCATTCCTTCCACCTCAATTACTAAATAGTTATAATTGCTGGATTGTGATATCATGATCTATTGCTACATATCAGTGACTTACAAATGTATATCTCCAGTCCAAACCATTTCTCTGTATTTCTGCTTCATTTGTTTGTCTCAAAGATACCAAACACTAAACCTGGATCAGATAAGACTCATGATCTTCCTTCCACACTAGTCTTCCTTCCAGTGTCTTTTGCGTATTTGAAAGTTATGAAAGTTATAACCTTAGGGTTGTCCTTGACCACAGATTCTCCTTCATTGGCATAACCATCTCATCATCTGTCCTGTTGACTATACCTTCTAAATACACCAGAGATACATCCTTTTCCAATTCCACTGCTATGATCCTTGTTCGTATTCATATTTAGATTCTATCATAGTTACTTCCTAACTGGCCTCTTGACTTCTTCCTTTATTCTACTCATAACCCATTACCCACATAGCAACTGGAGTCATCTGATAAGAATACAAAATAAAATTAAATTCTTTTAGGACAAATTCAACAATTCTTAACTGTGGGTTTGTTTCATTTTTTTTGCTTTTGTTGTTGTTGTTTTGGTCTTTGTTTTACATTTTTAAATTATTTTTTACTTTAAATTATTTTTTCCTTAAAACTTTAATTCTCTATATAAAACTATGATTAAATGTTAAGAGAGAGCTACTTCCCTATTTGATTGCTCCAATTATATTTTATAGATTGCCCTACAATCCTTTGAAAATTGTGAATATGTACTCCATAATGTTTTTATTAGTCTAATGACTGTTTCTATTGGTTATTATTATCTTAACTGTCCTAATTAAGAGGTAGTTCAATAAAGGCAGAATAATCTAAGATTATTTCAAACAAGTAATACAGTTTTCAAATTCCAGCCCTAACCTCTAACACCAAAAAAATGTTTTGAATCCAGTAACATGCTCAAATTTTAGCATTGTCTTCCTGCATGTTGTTATTGCATGTACTGTATTACAAAATCTCTACATTGTAACTTTGTTTAAAAATTTTACATGGTAGTATTTTCTCCAACATTGGAAGAATTTTTAAAGTAACTTTTATTTTTTATTTATTAAAAATTTTTTTATCATTTATGTATTTTTGAGAGACACAGAGAGAGAGAGAACAAGCAGGAAAGGGGCAGAGAGAGAGGGAGACACAGACTCTGAAGCAGGCTCCAGACTGTCAGCACAGAGCCCAACATGAGGCTCAAACCCAAGAACCATGAGATCATGACCTGAGCCTAAATTGAATGCTTAACCAACCAACCGACTGAGTCACCCAGGTGCCACTTAAAGTACCTTTTAAAAGGCCAAAATTAAAGATCAGAAGGTAAAGATTCATTTTTTTTCTTCCTCTACCAATCCAAATGAAAGACATAGCTCCAAAAGACACCTCCTAAATGACAGAGTCCTTTGACAGAAGTATCATTTGTAATATAATTTTAAAAAGTAATAGTAGGGCCTCCTGGCTGGCTCAGTAGGAAGAGCATGTGACTCTTGGTATCAGGGTTGTAAGATCCAGCCCCACTTTGAATGTAGAGATTAATAAAAAAAAAAAAAAGAAATAAACTTAAAATAAAATAATAATAAATTAATTTAAATTTCAATTTTTAATCTTTTCCCAGTTTCACTTCTTCCATCCTTACATTTCAAATGTAGGTTAGCTCCTGCTAAAAATATGCTGTTTTATTGCTTTTCTGAAATATGTGGGTTTGGTGCTTTAAAAAACTTGACTAGACTTGATATAATTTTGAAATACCAACTTCAATCTCCATATTGCATCAACCTGAAATACTTTGAGGAAGTTTGTGGCTCAAATGGCCCTCCGGGAGCAATGGATCTCATCTTATTTCTGACAAATTGATGAGAGCTTGATGAAAAGAACCAAACACTTACCACCCGGCCTATTCTTAATGGCAGGCAAAGATTCCAGCCCTGCTCCGGGAGGTCTGAGACCCTTATTCCGCAGCAGCTCCAGTGTGGGAGTCTATGGGGCCAAGTGTTGCCCACCCAGGGCCTCCGCCTGGCATTCTGGAAGTATGCTCCATGAATCTTCCCTTTACGGAAACTGGGTCCTATCTAGTCTGGGGATTTGTGATGTCAGGAAGAGTGATGTGTTCGTGAGATCAAAATAAAATCAACCTAGGAACACTGCCAAATTCTTCCTCTGTCTATCACTTATTCTCATATAAAGGTCGGTCTGTCTCCCTTGCTGGAGAATTGCGGAAATCTAAAACTGACCCTTTTCCGCACTTAGGCAGATCCTAACAGCAGAGGATAGAGGTTGTTAGCAAGGACAATTTGCTCTGTACCAACCCACTAGCGGGCAATTACCAATCAGTGTGGTAGGGCTCCATTCCACAGTACGGTGGAGAAACTAAGGAGTCTAGAAAAGGCTCAGATCAGGTAATCCCAGAAAAATCAGAGGCAGAACTTAAATTTGATAGCTCCCCCCACTCCGCCCCCAGCATATAGTGCAAGTCTTATTAGTGGCTCGGAGAAAGCCTGGCAGAAGTGTTCAGCCGGTAAGCAAGAGAGCGGACAGAGGTTTTCTGCGTGTTGACACGCTGGAGCAGCCCTTCCCCGGGGAAAGGAGGAAGGGAGCCATCGGGGGCGAGGTTGCGGAGTGGGGGCAGTCCCTCCCCGAGTGCCTGATCTGGTGGCTTTATTTGTTAGCGCGGTGGGTCCAGGCTGGGAACTGCACACTCAGCAGGGAAAGGGGAAGAGAGATTGGCGGCAGTTTTATAAAAACAATACAGCTCAAGTCTCCCGCGTGTGCCCCCTCGCTCACCCCGCCGAGGCACAGTCCGGTCAGGAACGGCTCCCTGGAGCGAGCGCGGCCTCCAAGTTCCCAGTAGGAAGAAGGCGGGTGCTCGCGACTGGAGGACGCCCTGACCGCTGCATACCCCTCCCCATTCCCCTTTTCTGTCAACCCGCCAGGTTCTGAGAGGCGCCTCTGTCTCCGAGCCTGGGACGGAGGTCGCTCGGGGTCACCCCAAATCTGATGATGCCGCTCGCCTTGCGCAGCTGGGGCTTGGGACTGACTGGGGTGCGTTGGAGACAGAGAGGACACGGGGAGGAGGCGACGTGTGCCCGTCGTAGCCAAGCGCCGGGGCTTTCCTCCGCAGCGCCTGCTCCCCCGGGTCTGCTCGGGGGGCCNCCCTTCCGCTCAACCCGGGCATTTGACTCCCGGCCTCGTAGTGCCACCTCCCCCACCCAGCGCCTCCCTGGGGTCCGAGGGCCGAGACTCGGGAAGCTGGTGAGGGGAAAGAAGCGCCTGGGGGCCGGGTCTCCGGCTTGGAAGCGGGGGCTCCCTGCGCGCCCGCGGGCGGAGGGAAAGCTGGACCCCGAGAGCGCGCGCGGCGAGTGCACCTCTCCCCGGCGCTGGCCTGTCGGCACCCTCAGCGGCGAGCGCCATAGCACGCTGCCCGGCCCGCGCGCCTCGGGCCGCCCTCCTCCCGCCTCGCCCCTAGTTCTTCCGCCAAAACCCTTGACCAGAGTCTCCTTGCCAACATTCTTAAATCCCTTTTGCCAGCTCTTTGCGCCAGGTAGGAATAAGGCTCTGCTTTCAGGGTGTGTACAGAACGCCAGTTCCCAGAAGGTGAAGTGACCTTTTCACCTCTCCCATGAACTCCTTGGGAGGGGGTCCGCGGGCATGTAGGGTCTCCAGGGCCTGATCGGTGGCCGAAACCTGTTTGTTCCCTATTCTTGCTATTCATACCCCCAGAGGCCTTATGCAGCAGTTCCCGGAAAGCCCTTGGGGGTGGATCTGGGGGGCATCCAGCCCACGGTGAGGACGCGCCGCCGCGGGAGGTGGGGGCGGACAGGAGCTGGGAGACAGGCGTGACAATTGCCTGGGGCCTGGGGCGGGCACCGTTCGAGCGCTGCCGAAAACCCTCCTCCCCTGCCACTGCTGTCCTTTCCGGCAGAGGCACCGAAAGAGGGGCCTCTGGACCCCTAATTGCCAACCCCCGGAACACCTGGGCTCCAGAGACCCACGAGGCTGGGCGGGGTCGGGCGACGGCTGCCCCCTAGCTGAAGGCGCACCGCCTCCCACCCTCCCGCGTTCCTTCCGTCCCGGAGGACAGGGCACCAGAGCTCAGTTAACAATGGAGCCCCCGGTGCGCGGCGGGCACCCGGGCACCACTGGCCCCCCGCAGGGCGCCCTGCTGCGGGGCAGGGAGGCCGAGTGCGGCTGCAGCCCAGCCTCGCCCGCTCCAGCGGTCTGATTTCGGCTTTACGTGGCAGCGACCCTGTCGACCCCTGCCTGGCTCTGTGGTGCGTCTCGCATTCAGCCTAGCTTTCCCGGGTCTCCCCGGTG
>NW_027531318.1:3230017-3230227 GCF_008692635.1 Crocuta crocuta
CGGAGCTGCGGGAAGCTGCAGCCAGCTCCCGGGTGCGCCGCGCTCCTCGGCGGCTGGATCCCGGCGATCCGCCGCGGGCTGCCCGGCTCTTCCCCGGGGGTCCTGAGCGAGCGCGCAGGGGTAGGCTAGCGCGACCCAGTCGCTGGCACCGACCTCGAGGCTTCCTCTGCAAACACACACACACACACACACACACACACACACACACAC
>NW_027531318.1:3230266-3230623 GCF_008692635.1 Crocuta crocuta
CCCGGGCCCCAGACCCCCCAGTGCCTCCCTTCCCGTGGAGATCCTTCAGGGCCTCCGGGAGAGACGGACAGACGGACGGGGAAAGCACACGGAGGGAAACTTGTTCCTTCCAGTCTCCTGTCAGGCAATTACTGGCGNGGAAGTGAGGGATGGGTTCCAGAAGGGGAGGGGAGGACGGAGGAGGTGGGGGAGGCGGGGGTGCAGGTGGAGAAACTCCTCTGTCTCCCGCTCATCTTTTCATTGCTTGCTCCTCTCCTTCGCGCAGACACCCCAGACCTCCCCTGGGCGCCAGCTCCTCGGCTCCAACGGGTCCAGAAACAAGCTGGATTTTTTTTTCTTTCTTTCTTTCTGGAAATT